>NC_090754.1:30810285-30842785 GCF_036898095.1 Palaemon carinicauda | reverse complement strand
TAGAATTAAAAAGCAAAAGTAAGGTCTAACGGCTAAGCCGAAAAACAGGAGTAAAAAAATATATACTTTATACTAAAAAACTTCTTGCCAAAAATAGTAATAGTCAAATGCAATTTTTTTTTTTGGGGGGGCCCTTTTAACAGGCGGTGATAAATTGCCTTTCTAATAGAATATAGTTTATTGAAATTGATCACATCTGTAACAGAGAATTTGCTTGGTGGTACATCTGTTTTTTCTATCCTTGTAAACTTAGTGTTCTTGATAGGATAAACAGTTTGCTATTATTGCAAACCTGAATAGGTGAAAGTCATCGCAGTTTGAAGAAAATAATTATGAAAATAAAAGGTCATAAGGATATTTTTTGAAGTTGAACAAAATCAAAATGCTTCTGATTTTCAATAAGATAATGTTCTGTTGAAAAAAAATTTCAATAATATAAGAAAAGATTTTGCTTCAATACGGAAAATATTATAAGTAGTTATTTGCCTTACATACCAAATTAATTGTCATTGCACAATAAAACATATTTCATTTTTGTAGTGTGGGTACAGTAAACACACATTTTGATTAATTGATTATGTAATTGTTTTCATTTATTGTATATAACAGACAAATAATGAAAAACTATAAATGAGGTATTAGTAAAAAAAATTAATAGGCTTCCGTCATATTTAAAGGCATTACCTTTTTATATGTTTATTATAGTCCTATTATATCAAGGTACTTGGAATGTGGAATCTCGATGAATGTAGAAAAGTGCATTTCCAAATTCTGCAATTTTTTAATATGTGTGTGCATGGGGAGTTCAGGTCTGCATGGTTTACTGAGATACGACAAGCCAGGAACCTATGGCTTCAGATAACCACGCCAAAAAAAAATTATAGCGTAGAAATAGTTTAACCAGGAACTATCATTTACTTGTATTTTTTAATGGAGAATTATGTTTGTTTATGATAATAATGATAATGAATAATATAGGATGTTTCTAAAATCTGCTGTAGATCTGTTATTTAAAGTCTGTTCCTTCTAAACACACTGGGTTATTGTAGGCAGAGTGAATAAGGGAAGGAGATATATGATAATAAACTTAAAAATCCTTGTTCTTGTGAATGTGACCAGCAAAAAAAGTTTTATAGCATAGAAATAGTTTTACCAGGAACTATCATTTACTTGTATTTTTTAATGGAGAATTATGTTTGTTTATGATGATAATGATAATGAATAGTACAAGATGTTTCTAAAATCTGCTGTAGATCTGTTATTTAAAGTCTGTTCCTTCTAAACACACTGGGTTATTGTAGGCAGAGTGAATAAGGGAAGGAGATATATGATAATAAACTTAAAAATCCTTGTTCTTGTGAATGTGACCAGCAAAAAAAGTTTTATAGCATAGAAATAGTTTTACCAGGAACTATCATTTACTTGTATTTTTTAATGGAGAATTATGTTTGTTTATGATGATAATGATAATGAATAGTACAAGATGTTTCTAAAATCTGCCGTAGATCTGTTATTTAAACAGTCCTTCTAAACACTATGGGTAATGGGGGCCAGAGTGAATAAGGGAAGGAGATATATTACAATAAACTTAAAAATTCCTGTACTTTGTGAATGTGACCAGCAGGTGATAACAGTTTTAGTGTTATCACTAGGAGTTCTTACTACTTATACCGACTTCTTTAACAAGAAGTTATCGGTAAGCGAAATCCCAACCACCAATTAGAACCCCCCCCCTCCCCCAAAGTGCAATTAACGCTTATAAATAGTCTTTTGAGTCTTTTTAGAAGAAGGTATGGGTCTTTTCTTGACAATAATATTAGCTATCATAACTGCATACGAAAAAGGTAATGAATATAATACCATTGCATATGGATAGGATATTAATCATAATAACATTGCATATGGGAAGGATAGTATGAATTATAACAACATTCTACACTAGAGAGGTAATATTGATGATAAAAACGTTGCATAAGGGAAGGGTAATATTTATTATGGTAACATTAAATAAGAAAAGGTTAATATAGTTTATAGTAATATTGCTTACGGGATAGATAATATTGATTTTAATAACATTGCATACTGGAAGGATAATATTTTTTATAGTAACCTTGAATATAGGAAGGTAAACATTGATTGTGATAACATTACTTAAGAGAAAATGTATTGATTATAATAACATTGCATAAGAATATATAGATTATAATAACATTGCATAAGAAAAATATATTTATTGTAATAGCATTACATACGAAATGGATAATATAGGTTATAGTAACATTACAAACGGGTGTGAATAAACCCTTAATCCCGATTAACGTATTAAACACATCCACGATGTAGTTGAATCCAAATCAGGTCGGTTCGTATCGGCGAATACAAACAAACGCATACACACCAGTTCAAGCGCCTCCCGTTTCCTTTGTACGCATTAATGTACCTTATTCCCCCCACCCCACCTTTTGTAGTGAAAGCTTATCGCAACCCCCCTCCCTTCCCCCCCTCCCTCAGCGAAGTTCCTTGTGCGATTCAGATAAGCTCATGTTATGTTATAACGCCACTCCCTGAAAACCCACACACACGCACTCTTTCAGTCAGCCTCTCGCAGCTAACACCTCCTCCCCTCTCTCCAGCACTCGTGGTAACAGTTAACTTCCAATAGGCTGCTGCACCTCCTTTTCATTTTATCTCTATTATTTTTCTCTTTATTTATTTATTTATCATTCATTGTCATTGCATTTTATCAATGTCGCTATTTGCTGTCAGTGTTGCGTTCATATTTATATTTGTGTTTATGAATACAGTTGGTGTTGTTTTTTGTTGGTTTTTATTACGAAAATGTAACTTGTTATATCATAATGATGATAAAAGGAATTACTTATAAAATCTGCCCAATTCATAGACACAAGCAAGCATATTAAAGGCCGTAATGAAGACAAAAGCTTCAAGTAAGATTTCTGGAAATAGATGTGTTTTGAAGAATTCCGTATTTTGTTCTCAGGATGTGTTAAACCAGCATCTTAATGCTGACCCTAAGACTTTGTTAATGATCACTTTATAAGCAAGAGCACGTGCTGGGGCAAGGTAACCTGAAAACTAATTTCTTGGTTGACTTCTTCGCGGTTTGCGCTGGACTAGTAGCAAGAGATATTTGCTGGAGCAGGGCGTTATGAAGCTTCATCTGTGGTGGATAACTGGGGAGGGTGGGCTGTGGCGCCCTAGCAGTACCAGCTGAACTCGGTTGAGTCCCTGGTTAGGCTGGGGGAACGTAGAGAGCAAAGGTCACCCCCTTTTTTCATTTGTTTGATGTCGGCTACCCTCCAAAATTGGGGGAAGTGCCTTGGTATAGGCTATGTATTATTATTATTATTATTATTATTATTATTATTAGTATTATTATTATTATTATTATTATTATTATTCCTAAATAAGCTGAAACCCTAGTTGGAAAAGCAAGGTGCTATATGCCCAAAGGCTTCAACAGGGAAAAATAGCCCAGTGAGGAAAGGAAACTAGGAAATAAATAAACTACAAGAAAAGTAATAAACAATGAAAATAAAAATCTTAAGAACATTAACAACATTGAATTATATTTTTCATATGTAATCTATAAAAACTTCAAAAAATAAGAAGAGAATAGGATAGAATAGTGTGCCCGAGTGTGCCCTCAAGTAACTTGTAATTCAAGACAGTAAAAGACCATGGTACAGAGGCTATGGCACTACCCAAGACTAGAGTACAATGGTTAGATTTTGGAGTGTCCTTCTCCTAGAAGAGCTGCTTATAATAGCTAAAGAGTTGCTTCTACATTCACCAAGAGGAAAGTAGCCACTGGACTAGTTCAGTGCAGTAGTTAACCCCTCTAGCGAAGAAGAAATGTTTGGTAATCTCAGTGTTGTCAGGTGTATGAGGACAAAGGAGAATATGGAAAAAATAGGCCAGATTATTCGGTGTATGAGTTGGCAAAAATAAAATGAGCCGTAACCAGAGAGAGGGATCTATTGTAGTACTGCACTGTTATTGTAAACTGTCAGCTCTGGCGCCTCCCCTGTCCATACGTTGATAAGAACTGTTTTGAAGGTATCGTAAGGAAAAAAGATTTTGGAATTATATAGCCATGAATAATGTGACCTCAGAATAATAACATACATCCAATATGTGTTCGCGCACACGCTCACACATGTGTACACACAGACATATATATATATATATATATATATATATATATATATATATATATATATATATATATATATATATATATATCTGTGTGCGTGTGTGTGTGTGTCTTAGCCTTTCTTCCCTAATGGAGGTTTTCTTTAAAATAAAAACCGACACTGCTACATTCATCCTTAAACTATTGAATCTTGGATGAACAGTTAAAGGAGTAATGTGGCAGAGAGAGAGAGAGAGAGAGAGAGAGAGAGAGAGAGAGAGAGAGAGAGAGAGAGAGAGAGATGGTGAGATGGTCGTCGATTTAACAGAATATCTTCTAGTCGGTTTTCAATTTTTTTTCGGAAGATTTTTACACAAGAGATTCATCCGTGATTTGACAACTAAATGATGAATGATGCCAAGTTTGTTTGCATGCAAATTTCATACTGCATGGTAATGTCTGAGGTAGTTGCAATCCGTACTTTTGCCTTGATATAGACATGTATCTCTTGCTTGATGGTACACTCGGGCACACTGTTCCATCTAGTTTCTCTTCCTCTTGTTTTGTTGAAGTTTTTATAGTTTATATAGGAAATATTTATTTTAGTGTTGTTACTAATCTTAGAATATTTTATTTTTCCTTATTTCCGTTCCTCACTAGGCTATTTTCCCCTGTTGGGGCCCCGGGGCTTACAGCATCCTGCTTTTCCAACTAGGGTTGTAGCTTAGCATTTAGTAATAATAATAATAATAATAATAATAATAATAATAATAATAATAATAATAATATGGTTAGAATTGACGCTACGAAAAATACTGAGAGCCGAAGATTCTTAAAGGAGAATAAAAACAAAAATCATATGTAGACACTATTTTCCGAAATAATCGCATTTAGAGGTAAACTATAATTGATTTGGTGATAGAATCTTAAGAGTTTATCGCTATTCACGCACATCATGAAATAAATAACCCTTTGCGTTGCTTGCAACATAAAGAATTGCATGCCACAATGGAAAGTAGGGGGCGGAGGGAGGTTATAAAGTAAGCTATATATCACCAGAGTCGTTTATGCATTAAGAGACACAAGAGGACTTGATGGAGCCCTGGAGACAGAAAACAATTTTTTCATGTATATGTGCAGTTACAAGTCTCTTAAGTTTACTTTACTTGCCCTTTTGGGATGGTAACCACGTGATTTATAAATCCTTTTCACGCCACTGGGAAGGGATCAAGTGTTTTAGCTAACTGTCTGCGAAGGATCCATCGTATAAATTTTGTGAGCTTCACAGATTTTCAAGTTGAAAAGAACATTATGGCCTTCCAAGAAGTCATAGCAAAATTGGGTTATTAAAGTATAAAAATTAGGTGTTTGAAAGTTTTTATGTCATAATATTGTTTGAAGTATGTCGTTACTGTTTTGTTTTAGAATGGATAGCCCTAGCTATATTCTAATGGTTTGTATTACTCAATTGTATAGTGTGCTTTCTAAGCCTTTCATGCTACTACGATAAAGTTATTATATAACGGTTACTGGGATTGGTGGTAAATTTGAAGAGAAAGGATAATAATGCATTTTACTACCTTTATGCTATTGTAAAGGCAATAGCAGGCGGAATACAAGAGCAATTTTTTTTTATTAAGTAGACGGTAGACAGTAAACAGTATCCTTGATAAAAATTAACAGAAGACAATAGCAGTGATCAAGATGAATAGACAAAGATAGTAGCATTACTTTTAAATAAAGGAGAGGCAGAACAAATTGCAAACTTATAAACACGGGGAGGCTATATCTACGGATCCGTGACCACTAGATCAACAAGACAACATATCACCAGAAAACACTATGTGGAAATCTGAAGCCGAGATCATTATGTGATTCCGAAAACGACATTGCTGCAAAGTGCTGAAGATCCCTATCCTGACTGAGGCTGAAGTAAATGTCCGAAAATACAGCTGAAGACTCTAGGATGAACTAGAAATCCTTAGATTCTTTATCCCTAAAATGACCTAACTGAACGTCCGTATAGATTGATGAAGATTTCTCTTCAAATATATTAGCAAATTACATCAGTTATTAATGCTGATGAGCGTTATGCTAAAAGAGTACTTGATGCATCATTACTTTAAAGTCCTGAAAATTTTATTGCCTGTTAATTGTGAACAACATTTTTATAAATGGCTGTGTCCCAAGAAAGGTTTTCTTTTTAATTGGGTATACATAAGGCTATATCTCTGGATTATTAAAGAATACATGCTTGAAAAACACACGGTTTTTGCACAATGTTGAAATTATTTAACTACAGAAAACTTAATATTGCATCCCATTTTGAAGTCCTGGAGATTAGAGATTAACAGTACAAAATAGGTTTTATTGACGTGGTATTGATAAAGACTAAATAAGTATAGTTTTCCAAAGTTTATATATATATTGTTCTGAAATACAATGTTTAATACTGAAGTTTAAATAGATTTATTTGGTACCGCATATGCCTATAAAGTCACCTCTTCTCACATTTAATCTTTGGAAACAAGGAATCCCGTGATTGCATAGTTCGGTGTTGTTTCTATCCTCTATTGGGAAACTTTGGAATTCTCTTCTTGCGTCAGTTTTCTCATTCTATATCTTCATCCATTAAGAGTCAGGCTTATCGCTCTCTTTAGAATCTTTCCCTAATACCCATCTCCCTTTTTTCTCTCCAGTTTCTACTTTCATTAAACCGACAGCATTATTGTTATTATTATTATTTTTATTATTATTATTATTATTACTTGGTAAGCTATAACCCTAGTTGGAAAAGCAGGATGCTATAAGACCAGGGACCCCAACAGGGAAAATAGCTCAGTGAGGAAAGGAAACAAGAATAAAATTATTTTTCTACTTAATTTATCATGTGCACGTCTGTCATTCTGTCTTCCCATCAGGTCGTTTGTCCATCAGTGCATGTCTTGCTTATCTTGTCATAGTAATTCTTAGACTGAATGCATTCTAATCATGCATAGAAATATGTAAAGAGAGTTCGACCATCTTCATCTCTCATGCTTATTTGTTAAGATTTTATCAGTGATATATATATGTATCCTTCTGACAAAGTTGAAAGCTATAGTTGTTTCCTTCATTTTCTTTGTCCGTGTGTCTGTTTGTCTCACTAACTCTATGCATTTCGTAATTTTTATAAATAACTTTGTATTTCAAGATATGTCTGCCATACCGGGTACTATAGTCAGATAGCTGGAAAGGGTTTATTCATAATATTGAGTACAAAATACTGTATTTGAATAGCTTATTACAATCAATTTCTTTATCCATCTTCATCCATAACAGTTGTAGTATCATCCCTGCCTGGCAATCTATTGGACAGGAATTTGAGACCCGCTCGTACTCGATAGCTTTTGTAGTGTCTTCTACCTCACCATCCTTGAGAGCTAGGAGCGGATAGTTTAAAGGTTTAAAGGCCATCCTGAATGGCAGGGGCAAGGGACAGTGACATTGCCCTATCGAGCAGGGCAATGCCCTAGAGACTGACCTTAACCGCATTTGATCAGCGCCCAAGCCTCCTCTCCACCCAAGCTAGGAACAAGGAGGGCCAGGTAATAGCTGCTAATGACTCAGCTCCCCCTACCCCCCTCTTTAGCTCACAATGATGGTGCAGTTGCAGCGACCAAAGAAACTAACGAGTTTGAGCGGGACTCGAACCCTAGTCTGGCGTTCACCAGTCAGGGACGTTACCTCATCGACCTACCTGTTGAGTCATCAACAATTATTGCCTGGTCCACTTTGGTTCTAGCCTTTGGCGTTGGTCATATGTACAGTACATAAGGTCAGTCTCAAAGACATTATCCTGTCCCTTGCCTCTGCCATCCATGAGCGACATATGAACCTTTTGAGACAACTTAATTAAGTTACGCAATCTTGGTGTTTCTCCAGGGCAGGTCATTTCTTAATAAGATATGTTGAAGCCTAATATTTTGCTGTTATCAAATGTGGGTTAGAGAGGTAAGGTTAGTGTTTTATGAGAGATCTTGAGTCCCTGAACAACTTTTGTTCATTAAACTGTTCCCCAAAAAGCCTAATTTTATTTGCACAGCTCAAATTGTTTGTAATATTGATACAAATGGCAAAGTGAGATAGCCTTTGCTTGCCTGTACTGATGAAATGAAGCATTTTTGGGAATACTTTACTGAATAAGAGTTTTTCAGAGTCAAACTCTTATCATATGAGTAGTCTTGGCGTTTCTATTCCGATTTTGAAAATAAGCAAATTATTAGGTTTTAAAGTTTCTTAATGGGGATATTAAGAAATGGCCTTCCTTAGTTAAGCCCCAGGATTACATAAGACTTCTCATTTCTGTTATGGATGAAGTATCACTCAGTATCACGAATGAACCCTTTTCTAGCTCTTTTGACGACTAACGTGGTCATGCTGGTGTCTACTTTAGCATTTTTCAGTCGAAATGCTCCGCAGAGGTAACCTGGTCGTAGTTAGAAGATATATTTATTGTTCTTAGGATACTCCCAAAATGTTCGCTTTCTTCTTGCAATGGCCGGATGTAGGTGTTAAGTTTCGTAATTTAATGACATGTACGGAAGGTTCAAAGGCCGCTCATGAATGGCAGAGGCAAGGGACAGTGACATTGCCCTATCAAGCAGGACAATGCCATAGAGACTGACCATATATTCATATGATCAGCGCCCAAGCCCCCTCTCCACCCAAGTTAGAAACAAGAAGGGCCTGGCAATGACTGCTGATAACTCAGCAGATAGACCTATAGGCTCCCCAAAACCCCTATCCATAACTCACAAGTATGGTGAGGTTGCAGCGACCAAAAAAACTAACGAGTTTGAGCGGGACTCGACCCCCAGTTTGGCGATCACCAGTCAGGGATGTTACCACATCGGCCACCACAACGAAAAGAATAGAATGACCATGGAACTAAAATTCCTGAAACTGAAATAAGTCTTTTTTCAGTTTTGTGGGTTTTAGATAAATAGGAGTAAATGATGGCTGTACAGAATTTTTTGGTTGTGATACAATTCTGATTTTTGTTTCCTAAAACAAGTATCCATTGTTTAATTGGCTTGAAAAAGAGTTGCTTATTCTTTGCTACAATTTTACGGGCATTCATATTTTTTTCATTTTCGTAAAATAGCATAACAAAAATCTACTTTCAATATAAATGAATACCATTTGGTTATTTTTTTCTTTTACCAAACTTAATAGAATTTATGATACCAATCGTAAATAGGAAATTTTGTCAGAATAAGGAATAAGGCAATTAATTGAATAATAATTTTCATGTTATTAATAAAAAGAGCAATAATTCCTGGTAAATCAATCAATCTGATCGCGTTGAAATGAAATATTGCCTTTCACGCAATCTACCGATAGCTTTTGGATTCTCAAACGTCTTCACTTTCCACCGTCTTTTATATTTTTCCACTGAATCTCCATGACCTGATTATATGATTAATTCGAGGCCTTCTATACCTTTTAAGTGTTCCTTCCATTGCTCTCTCTTTGAAAGCAATGCTCATGCAAATTCACGTAACATATAAGGTTTAAAGATTGCACATGAATGGCAGAAGCGAGTGACAGTGACAATGCCCTTGCAGGACAATGCCCTAAAGACTGACCATATATCCATATGACCAGTGCCCAAGCCCCCTCTCCATCCAAGCTAGGATCAAGGGAGGGCCAGACAAAAGTTGCTGATGATTCAGCAGTTAGACCTACTGTACAGGCTCCCTCAAATCTTAGGGTATATCCAGGTGAGGTCATTTCTTAAGAAATGACTCTGCAAGGATGGTGAGGTTGTAGATACCACAAGAAACTGTTAAGCTTGATCGTGACTCGAACCCCAGCCCGGCTTATCCCCAGGCAGGGACGTTTCCAACAGGCTAACAAAACCCTTGACTGAATTAATGCCTTAACGTTGAGGAATAAGCGGAAAATGGTAATTTATACAGACATATAAATCTCTGCGGAGGAAATATAAATCATTGACTGCGGCCAAATTAGCGAAGAGAAGATTCAAAAGAATCCTAATCGTTTCGTGGGCTTCGAATTCGAAATTATTCGTAGGTGCTTTTGCTTCATCGTATCTGTTGACGAGAACGAAAATTCCTTCGAATTAGAAATCTTCGAACGTGAAAATAGGAAAATAGGAGAGACTATAAATCACATTGCATCCCTCAGTTTTCCGTTTATATATATATATATATATATATATATATATATATATATATATATATATATATATGTATATATATATATATATATATATATATATAATTTCATAAAAAATTATTTCCTTAGCTCCGTCAATGTTTCTTACGAGGATTCCTGTAAGGAACACGTTGACGCCTCTAAGGCAATTGCATGAGAGAGAAGCATATATATATATATATATATATATATATATATATATATATATATGTGTGTGTGTGTGTGTGTGTGTGTGTGTGCGTGTGCGAGTGTGTGTGTATATATATATATATATATATATATATATATATATATATTTATATATTCGTCAGAAATCATCATAAATGCTTTCCCTTCACCTCCTTGAGCCAGCAGAAAACCAAAATATTTATGACTGTGGGCAGCAGAGAATCCAAAGGAAAAAAAAAAAAGAAAAAAATGAGTCTTGAAGAAAAATCGAGAGGCTGAAGAAGAAGAAGAAGAAGAAGAAGAAGAAGAAGAAGAAGAAGATAAGTTGGCGTCTGTGAAATCGGTCTGAAATTGTGCTGTACCGAGGGACTCTTTAAAGACTTCGGAAAGTTCCAACAATTTTTATAGGGCGCTGACTAGTGTTAATGCGTAGCGCTTTGCATATGAAAGGCGCCGGTAATTTATTTTCTTTTGTGTATTTCTAAAAAAGGTGAAATAAAGTTTGACTCGCGTCTGCCCAGCCTTGAAGAATTGATTCATTTGATGGTAGTGTGGGGTCTCTCTCTCTCTCTCTCTCTCTCTCTCTCTCTCTCTCTCTCTCTCTCTCTCTCTCTCTCTCTCTCTCTCTCTTTTAACCAGGCTTTTATGAAAATCCTGTAAGCTTTGATGTTTCACAATATTCGTATTTTTTTAGAAAGAAACTGGAAAAGAAATTAGAAAAAAAAAACTATTGAAATGAGTATCATCACCGTTAATAATCCCCTTATTAAGCTTCTAACACATTCTTACAAAAAAAATCTAAATTTATCGATTAGTGATTTAAGTACTTACATTTGTGCAAGTTATAAATATAAAAATTTGGTATTATTCCATTCTGAAACCTTGCGCTTTCGAATAAAGCGAAACAAACTAAAAAATTTTCAGTAAAATCACCAAATTTCCTGAACCAGTCAGGGGTTCTTTTATCAAGATTTAAAGGTTTAAAGACTACTCATAAATGGCAGAGGCAAGGGACACTGACATTGCCCTATCCAGCATGGCAATGCCCTAGAAACTAACCATGCATACATATGATCGTGCCCAAGCCCCCTCTCCACCCAAGCTAGGACCAGGGAGGGCCAAGCAATGGTTGCTGATGACTCATCAGATAGACCTACAGGCTCCTCCCAACCCCCCAACCCCCCTCCCTAGCTCACAAGGATGGTAAGGTTGTAGCTACCAAAGGAACTAACGAGTTTGAGTAGGACTCGAACCCCAGTCTGGTAATCACCAGGCAAGGACGTTACCACATCGGCCACCACAACCCTTAAAATTCCCGACAATTTCAAGATAACGGGCGATATAATGTTATGGTTTTAGGCAAGGGATAGCCTATAAATGTAGGGAGATATTTTACCCTTTTTAGGTATCGATATTCAATATTCTATTATATGAGTAGAGTCTCCACTATTCTACACTGACATATCTCGAGGTTTATAAAATGATATACTCTTCAACGATTGATAGTGACGTGGCTGTAGTGTTCCCCATTGTTGTAATGGTTCTTGAAAATCTGTAGTAATCAAATCCAGAACGTGATATAGTCACAGAGTCCTCAGTATTCTTTGATATTGTCTTCAGTATTCCGAGAGTTTAGATTATAGGGAGTTTATATTCTAGGGCACTAGTATTCGTGGCTGACGTAGTCATCAGAACCTTATAGCAATATAGTCTCCAATATGACGACTTATTCTTCTGAGAACAAATGGTGTGAACAACTTATCTACGCTGTTAAACATTTGCCGTAAAAAATGGTAAAAATTATGGAATAAATATTGCCAGGTATTTGCCGTTTAAAAACCGGATTTATTGACGTTGAGGAGTGATATTACGGTCAGCAACGCGTAAAAGATAATAACAATGTAGGGTAAAAATTACGGTCGCCTGTATTTTACTGACATACGGCTGAGAACAGTATATTTTTACGGAGAATTTCGGATTCAAATTACGGTTTTATTACATTGGGGGTTGGAAAAAAAACAGTAAAAGATAGGGAGAAAAGTATTCTTGAAACTTCAAGTTTTTATAGTTTATATATGACAGATTTATTTTAATGTTATTATTGTTCTTAAACTTCTCTTGTAATTTCTTATTTCCTTTCCTCGCAGGGCTATTTTCCCTGTTGGGGCCCTATGGTTGTAGCTTAGCTTGTAGTAATAATAATAATGTATTTAGGAAAACGTTATCGGGAAGAGAATACAAGATCACAGCAATTCCGAAGGGGAAGCTTCTTGCTGTATTGTCTCTTTTTCAAGTCACATGTTATTTCACAGGTTTTCCTGTTGAGTGACATTAGAAATGTAGAATAGAAGGTGAGTTTCGAATTGTGTAAGTAAAACATGTTTTACCTGTATTGACTTATTAACCGTTTGAAATGGAAAAAAGAACGGAACGTTACTTGCTGATGTTCAAGTGTCCTGTATATGAAGATTAGAAAAGAGAGAGAGAGAGAGAGAGAGAGAGAGAGAGAGAGAGAGAGAGAGAGAGAGAGAGAGAGAGAGAGAGATCGGGGAACTAGAGATACATAAAGTTATTCATCTTTTTTATCTTTTTTTTTTAGATATTCTTAACATTTACGTTTAATTATAATCTATCTAATATATATATTGTGAACAATTTAAAAGTCGTTGTAACTTTTTTTTCATGTAATAATTTTCTCATCAGTATACAAATATTATAATTACAAAAAATAAAAAAATAAAAAGCTGTTGCAATGTATACCGGTAAAATGATCCGTCTTTGTTTTCATGGGATAAAATAGTTTGCTACCGAATATGAATTACGTTAACCTATTTTGTTTCTAGGAGCATGGTTATTACAGACGGCTTTTATAGGCAAAGGCAAGTAGGCTGTATGACCCGCTTGTATAAGGTATAGTCCGTTCGACATCGTTATAACCTGAATTCTTTGTCCTTCGTTTATAAAGAATATTTCTACGTCTGCAAAAGCAAACGGGTAAAGGGACGTTCTCCCATATTTTCGCTAAACATTCTACAGTATATATATATATATATATATATATATATATATATATATATATATATATATATATATATACAGTTCCTGTAATCTCCTCTTCCTACCTTAGGGGAGTGTGTGTGTGTATATATATATATATATATATATATATATATATATATATATATATAATGTATATATACATACATACATACATACATACATACATATAAATACAAGCTTCATCTAATCTCCTTTTCCTACCTTAGGGGAGTATATATATATATATATATATATATATATATATATATATATATATATATACACGGTTCATCTAGTATATATCCTTTTCCTACCTTAAGGGATATCTGCAGAGTATGTCACCTTTTCGGTGTTCGGCAATTCTCTGAATGAATTTGCTTGTGCCGCCGACTTCATTAGGCATTGAAGGACCAACCACAATCAAGGCTGCTTTTCTTTGTTAATCAAAAGTTAAGTGGTATATGTGTGTATGTGCGTTTACTTAACATACCCAATAAGAAAAAAAAAAGCAAATCAGATGGATATGGCTTGGGCATGCTCTTCGCACTTCCCCAAGAGAGATTAGTTCAAAATTTTAACTCGGTTCCACAAGGCACTAGAAGAGTTGGTAGACCCAGGCCTACATGGCTGAGGACTATGAAGCGTGAATCAAAATTTTAACTGGGTTCCACAAGGCACTAGAAGAGTTGGTAGACCCAGGCCTACATGGCTGAGGACTATGAAGCGTGAAGTAGGAGATGATGAATGGAGAAGTATTGATTTAAAGGCTCAAGATAGAAACGACTGACAAAATCTAACAGAGACCCTTTGCTTTAATAGGCGTTGGAGATGATGATGATGTCCGCTTAGGTATAGATAAGTAGTTAACACGACTAATTACTTTGTCCTAGGAAATAAAAGTGAGAACACATACATTTATACCTCAGTAAACGGTCTCCCTATATGGGTTATTTTTAAAGAAAAATTATGACACTAGACTCTGCCCCTATCTTCATGTAGAATGTTTGTGTGTGTACATATATATATATATATATATATATATATATATATATATATATATATATATATATATATATATATATATATATATATACGCGCGTTCGCACTTGCTCTTTATTATATATTGGATATATTCCTTTTTGTTTTTTTCCTTATTTGGCTGACAGAAGGTGGCCCCAAAAGGTGTTACCTTCCATTTTGTAGGTGCTTATGGGATGAAGTTGCTTGCGCTACGTCTTGGCACAAGGATGTTCAAGGAACATATTTACTTAAGAGACCTAATATTTATTTCTTACTTTACTGATGGAAAAGTAAATAAATACATACCAACGCAAACTTATAATTCTTAAATGTTGTCACTTATAATTTGTAGTGTCTTTGTTTATAATTTGTAATGTGTCTTCACATATAATTTGCACTGTCTTCACTATGATTCAATTCCTTGAGAAAAATTCCTTGAGAAAAAATTAATTGTCAAATATACTTTGGGAATTGAATAAATAGAATTCTATCATCCTGGAAAAAATACAGGAACAGAGAATCAAATTATTTAAAAAAGGACTTTAATATTACTACATTATTATCATAAGGAAAATAATGCGATTGAAATTTGAATGTCATTATATATGTGCAAACTCCGTAAGAAGTCGCTAATAGTTATAACACTCAATCCATTCTGACAAGAAGAAGAATATGTTTTTTTTTTCCTCCTTTATTCCTCGAACTGTAGTTCTTTGTTGGGCACCTCTGCCATGTAAGATGTCTCCGTTATATAATAAGGAGCAAGTTTCTGGATATATATATATATATATATATATATATATATATATATATATATATATATATATATATATATATATATATATATACAGTATATATAGATTGCCCAAACTAGCCTATTCTTAGGAAAGGGGGAGGAGATGAAAAGGGTTGAATCTGTATGTATGCTTGCATATGCAGAGGTAGTAACAGTAGTATCGGTTATTGTATTTGTCGTTATTGTTTACTGATTGCTGGCTGTGACTCACTTCTGTAAACATTTCATTCGTAATTTTACTCAAACTAGAGATTCTTTCAAAAGTTTTTTAATGGAACATTCATGTAAAGAAAGATTATTTTAGGTTTGTGTGTAATAAAACTCGCCCAAAACATTGAGGTATTCTTGGAAAATTTACAAGTAATTAAAAACAAAACAATAAAAAACAGACATTTAAAATCAAATCATCGTTATGCCAGGCTGAATGAACGAACACGCTTGGCTAAATACCAATGGAATGTTTCCAATTAGGAAAAAAAAAAGAAATATTTTTAAGCACGTAAGCTATCATTTGTTATCAGGGACGAATTTCAAAAGTCAAATTGACAGTTATGTGTGACAAGGATGGCAATCGGATCTGAATTAGACTCGCCCGTTCCCCTGATAGATGACTGACAATGTTGATTGATGCTGACATAACAATTCAATGTTGATATGATTGGGCTTTTCCAGGAGGGGCCAGGGGGTGGGGGTGGCCTTACCTGGAATGAAGGGGGGTGGGTTATGTGGGAAAAACATTCCAGGAAGCTCAGGCGGAAGTGAAAAGAGGGATGGTTGAGGAAGGGTACCTGGAATTATAAGATGGTGTCTACTCATTTAAAGGTAAATGTTGTACATGAGGAGTGGGTAGTGGGATGAGTGTCAGGGTGATTAAATAGGAAGGTAAAAATTATGAGGTGACTTTATAGATCAATGAAGTCAGTCTTCCTAGTAAAGGGACACTTACTGCTGGGCTATTTTTCCCTGTTGGAGCCCTTTGGCTAACATCATCCTGCTTTACAAACTAGTGTTGTAGCTTTGCTAGTAGTAGTAGTAATAATAATAATAATAATAATAATAATAATAATAATAATAATAATAATAATAATAATAATAATAATAATAATAATGGCCTATACCAGGTTGTGTAGGGAAATTCACTGAATTCATTTAGGGTTATCAGTAAATGAAATGCAGTCGTGATAAGATTATATTTAAGTAGAAGCTAAAGATTATCTAGTAAACGAAAGAGGACGGACGATTTCCCAGTAATAGCGGGAGGGCTACCCAGTAATAGTGGGACGGCTACCCAGTAGTAGCGGAAGGATACCCAGTAATTGTGGAGGGTTACCCAGTAATAGAGGAAGGTTACTCAATAGTAGCAGAGGGTCTCTCAGTACTAGGAGAGGATTACCCAGTAATAGCCAAAGGTTACCCAGTAATAGCCAAAGGTTACCCAGTAATAGCAGAAGGTTACCCAATAATAGCTGAAGGTTACCCAATAATAGCAGAAAGTTACCCAATAATAGTGAAGGTTACCCAGTAATAGCAGAAGGTTACCCAGTAATAGCCAAAGGTTACCTAGTAATAGCCAAAGGTTACCTAGTAATAGCGAAGGTTACCCAGTAATAGCCAAAGGTTACCCAATAATAGCGAATGGTTACCCAGTAATAGCAGAAGGTTACCCAATAATAGCAGAAGGTTACCCAGTAATAGCCAAAGGTTACCTAGTAATAGCCAAAGGTTACCCAGGAATAGCAGAAGGTAACCCAATAATAGCGGAAGGTTACCCAGTAATAGCGGAAGGTTACCCAGTAATAGCCAAAGGTTACCCAGTAATAGCGGAGGGTGTCTCCCGGTTAAGAAAGAGCGAACATTTTTAATGGGGAAGGGTTGATTGTCCTTACGTCTATTACAAGAGGACCCTTGCTCTATTTGAAGAGGAACATTCCCTCTCCCCTCTCCCCTTCGTCGACCTCTTCAGCAGGGGAAGGGCACAAAACATATTACTGGATTTAAATGCAATATTCATCCTTTGCGATAGCGACCTTCTTTAAGCTTTCTCCTCACGGGGTCCGTTCTGCCTTTTATAGGCCTATAAGCACTGGCAATATGGCCTATCTTTAGTGGCGCGATACGGCCCAAAGAACGAGGCAGTGACAAAGCTAAATACCTCTAAGGGGAGAGAGAGAGAGAGAGAGAGAGAGAGAGAGAGAGAGAGAGATGTATGTTTTTATGTAAAGCATTTAACGCTGAGACCATATTATACCTTGGAAATTCCTTGTTTCAATCAAGTATGACTTTAGACAATCCTCTGTGTGTGTGTGTGTGTGTGTGTTTGTGAATAATAGTTTTCACTATCACACATTAAGTTTTAGATTTTTGAATAGTAAATACTATATGGTATTGAATTTATTTTGCTTTGGAAGTAGATACTCAAAGGTAAATTCATTTATACGAGTTTCATCTAAGTTCAAGATTCGACCCCATACATTTAGATTGAAATAAAACTAGACGCTAGACTATATCAACATGCGTATTAAAAAAAAAAGAGAGAGAGAGAGAGAGAGAGAGAGAGAGAGAGAGAGAGAGAGAGAGAGAAGAGAGAGAGAGAGAGAGAGGTGAAGAAATTAGGTTCGTCTTACACGATCCTACTGGCTATCGGTATCGTTCCAATGTTTTCATTGGTCATCTTTCGACTAGTCAGTGGGTGTTATAGTATCTCTGAACGACTTTCCATTAAAAGTATTGTGTTTCTGTGAAATACTTCTCCCACACACTTTTTTTTCTTTTGCTTTGGAATTCGCTGACTCATCTCCTTTATCTACTCACCTTCTTTCTTCATGTTTTCTTTTTTTCCAATAACCTTCCTTTTTTTATTTTTATTATGCTCTAATTCTTCTACTCTTTTTATCCATGCTGTCTTATTAATTATTTTTTTTTTCGCAATCTTGTCCTTTTTACTCTATAATAAACCAAACTTATTACGAAATCCTCGACACTACGATAATCTCATATTCATTTGAATGGAATTCCTTCAATCTATAGTTTTGAGAATTTTTTCTTATCTGGTAATTAGACCTTTTTCCTTGCCATTCAATGCCTTTACAATGATATCGTTATTGAAGACTTCTTGCTGAACTTTTAAGCTACTTTTATATATATATATATATATATATATATATATATATATATATATATATATATACACTCGTTCATTTTAAGGTTTGTTTCCCCGTATACAACAACCCATAACAAAAGTGGATGCATGCTTTTATTTAGCAAAGTCTGGCGATTTGTTTATTCGTTTCCCTCAAGATATATATATATATATATATATATATATATATATATATATATATATATATATATATATATATATATATATATATATGTATATATATATATGTATATATATAAAAACTGTTTCGATCCCAATGATATTTGGTCAAGATTGTATATATATATATATATATATATATATATATATATATATATATATATATATATATATATATATATATATATATATATATATATATATATATATATATATATATATATATATATATATAAAACCGTTTCGATCCCAATGATATTTGGTCAAGATTTGAGCTTTGCTACCACGGATTTTAATACAAATTCATACTTTTTCTCCCTGTTTATTTATTGCATCATTTGTTGTGGCCTATGTGGTAACGTCCCCGACTGGTGAAAGCCAGACTGGGGTTTGCGTCCTGCTCAAACTGTTAGTTCCTTTGTTCGCTGCAACCTCACAATCCTTGTGAGCTAAGGATGGGTGGTTTGGGGGAGCCCATAGGTCTATCTGCTGAGTCATCAGCAGCCATTGCCTAGCCTTCCTTGATCCTAGCATGGGTGTAGAAGGGCTTGGGAATCATATGTATATTATTATTATTATTATTATTATTATTATTATTATTATTATTATTAATTATTTGCTAAGCTGCAACCTTAGTTGGAAAAGCAGGATGCTATAAGCCCAAGGACTCCAACCAGAAAAATAGCTGAGTTCGGAAAGGAAATATGGAAAAACGTGAAGAGAAGTTTAAGAACAATAACAGTATTAAAGTAAATCGTTCATTATAAACTATATGGTCAGTCTCTAGGGCATTGTCCTGATGGTAAGGGCAGTGTCACTGTCCCTTTCCTCTGCCATTCATGACAGGCTTTTAAACCTTTAAATCGTTGAAGTTTGGCCCTTACAGAGTCCTTTCTCATTTTATTAAGACATACTGGCTTCATTTCCAAGCTTAACAGTCTTCATACTAACAATGATTGAAATGTCGTGTAGCACAGAAGAGGTAGTATTTCAAAATTAAACTTTGAGAATAATGGACACTTGACTCTCGCTTTTCTAGATTTTCTGCTATTATTATTATTATTATTATTATTATTATTATTATTATTATTGTTGTTATCGTTATTATTATTATTATTATTATTATTTTTATTATTTTTATTATTATAATTATTATTATCATTATTATTATTATTATTATTATTATTATTATTATTATTATCATTAATATTATTGTTATAATAATAATAATAATGATTATTATTATTATCTATATATTAATACGATAGGGCGTGTGTTATTTATTTTGTGTGTCACACTTTAAAGGAAACAGAAATAATTTCATGGTATACTCGTGTGTCACGCTTTAAAAAAAACGGAAATAATTTCATGGCATGCTCTTACAAATTCACATTAGACTTTGATTACTTAGCCAAAGCACATTTTATATAGTTTTCCCAATTTTATCTTTAGCACCTGACTCATTTTTTAAATATTAGACAAAAAATTGAGTTCTGTCAATTTCCATAACCTAGATTATAACATTAATCTCGGGCCTTTTCGTTTAACGACTAATCTGTTCTTATTGTAAAAGATTTCTCATAATTCTGATCACCCTGTGCTTCAAACCTTCCTAGTCATTACTCAATTTCCCGTCCGCTTATCATATTCAATGACCATTAATAAAGATCAAGGACAGACTTTCGATAAGGTTGGGATCTACCTACCACAACCTTGCTTTACTCATGAACAACTTTATGTAGCCTTCTCAAGAGCAAGGTCTATGAACAGTGTAAGAGTGAAAATTTGTCCTCAGAATCATTCTACTCATGGCCAGAGAAGAAGAACTACCTTCACTGGAAATATTGTATGCAAAGAAGTTTTGTAAATTGTTTCATGTATTGCTCATTTTTTAAAATAAATATACAAGTCAAATCTTATTACATTTTATTCAAACATGTATAGGTTAGGAACAAGATAATTAGTATTGAAAATATAATTTCGTGTAATTTACACGGGTTCCACTAGTTATTATTATTATTATTATTATTATTATTATTATTATTATTATTATTATTATTTCTTGCTAAGCTACAACCATAGTTGAAAATCAGGATGCTGTTTGCCCAAGAACTCTTTCATGGAAAAATAGCCCAGTGAGGAAAGTAAATAAACTAAAAAAGAAGTAATGAATAATTATTTTAAAATGATTTAAGAATAGTAATAACATTAGATCTTTCATATGTAAGACTATAAAGAGAGATTTGTGTCAGACTGGTCAATAAGAAAAAAAAAAAAACTCCGTAATCAAGAAACAAATTCAGTTACGAAAATTAAATGAATTATATGGTATTCATTAATATACAAAAGGGACATTGAAAATTAATTTTTTTTTTTTTTTATAAAAAATGATAAGAACCAAACTTCCGACATTTGAAATGCATGCCACTTACCGAAAAAAACAAATAAAACGTATAGATAAAAAAAAAAAAAAACATTGAGTCCATTAACTTTATTTGACCCCATTCTTGAATAGTCCAGACAAGTTACATTACAAAAATGGAAGCATAAAAACCAATGTTTCACCGATGTAGCAAATTAAAGAGGAAATTCGTTGTCATTATCTCTCATCCGGGCCATATTGCATTGATTGTAAATATCGAGCATTTGCTGGCAAACAGAACGTTTTATAATTGGAATTTTGCATTGTCATGGGATATTTTCAGAATTATTATTATTATTAGTGCTGCTGCTATATTACTACTACTATTATAATTATCTTTAGTAGTAGTAGTAGTAGTAGTAGTAGTAGTAGTAGTAATAGTAGTGGTGGTGGATGGGGGTTGTTAGTTAAATTTTTTTTTTTTTTCGGGGTTGTTAATTAATATTTTTTTTTTCACCCATTGTCATCTAAAGATTAACAACAAAGTTATAGCCTTTTCTGTCATTCCTTACTTCTTCATTATTGTATTTGAGCTTCGTGGTTATAAAGTATTTATTGTTTATTCTGAGATTTTCCAAATATTCATCTTGAATAAACCGTGCACTAAAATAAAATTAAAACCCACTAAAAACCCGTAGTTTTCCTTTTCCGTGTAGCTGCGAGCTCCATCTTTTCTTTCCCTCTTGCTAACAAACGGAATGAAAATCCCTTTTAGGGAGTTTTCGTTTTCTGTACGGTTGCAAATTCCATCTTTTCTTTGTTGCAGTCGTGTTCGTCCAGGGAAATACAGGGGTCAGTAGATTAGTCGTCCTGGTTCTTATCTCTTGCACTCCGAGGGTGGCGTTATAAGGGGATTAGAGTGAAAACTCGCTGAAGAAGGTAGTACAGCAGGAGGAATAAGTTTATATTATTTGGATTTGTTTTGATATAATTCGGTATTTATGCCTGTTATTTTTCACTTTGAATATCTCAATTTAACGTTAAAATTAATATCTTAAATCGCGCTCTTTAATATCTTACAAAGTTTCTTTGAAAACCATCAATAAGTTCTTGAGATTATCTTGTCCGTAGTTAAACAAGCAAAGGTCAGTATATACATAACCCTGTGACCATTTTCCCTAACAGAGGGACCATAAAGCCATATGAAGATTTTCCTTGTTTTTACATAAGGGAATAGATCGGGAATAGTCTGTCAAATCCACCTAACAGAGAACAGCTGTTTCCCTCAGATGTTTATTTAAATGATTAAAAAAACCAGTTGACATCTAGCCGGACTCTGATGATACTAATTTAGGGTGGCCATTATACAAAATATTCTCTCTCTCTCTCTCTCTCTCTCTCTCTCTCTCTCTCTCTCTCTCTCTCTCTCTCTCTCTCTCTCTCTCTCTATTAAATACTATTCATAAAACCTTGCCTCTTATTTATATAAATTCTAGATTAACTAGACCAACGAGACTCTTGAGAAAATATTTACGAGACCATTCACAGGTAATGATTTCAGAGCAGACGAAGAAGATACATACTTCCAGAAAGGGGGTTTGAACGTGCTCTTATAATTGGATGCGATAATGGAAAAAGGCCGAGTAAAAAGTTTGGTGCGATTTTTTAATGGTTAGTAACATTGTACCTGTTGCCTTTACAATTTGGCCCTCAATGATTGGTGTTTAACGCATTTATTGTTGGTGATTATTATTATTATTATTATTATTATTATTAGTAGTAGTAGTAGTAGTAGTTGTAGTAGTGGATGGGGTTGTTTGTTAAAAAGGTTTATTTCATCCACTGGCATTTAAAAATTACCAACAAAGTTGTAGCCTTTTCTGTCATACCTTACCTCTTCTACATTATTGTACTTAAGCTTTGCGGCTATAAAGTCTTTATTGTTTATTCTGAGACTTTCCAGACATTCATCTTGAATAAACCGTGCACCAGAGTAAAATTGAAGCCCGCTAAAATCCTTAGTTTTCCTTTTCCGTGTAGCTGCGAGCTCCATCTTTTCTTTCCCTCTTGCTAACAAACGGAATGAAAATCCCTTTCGGGGAGTTTTCGTTTTCTGTACGGTTGCAAGTTCCATCTTTTTTGTTGCAGTCGTATTCGTCCAGGGAAATACAGGGGTCGGTAGATTAGTCGTCCTGGTTCTTATCTCTTGCACTCCGAGGGTGGCATTATAAGGGGATTAGAGTGAAAACTCGCTGAAGAAGGTAGTACTGCTGGAGGAGTAAGTTTATATTATTATTTGGATTTGTTTTGATATAATTCGGTATTTATGCCTGGTATTTTTCTATATATAGAATATTTGGACCTTGATATTGTTCTATATCTCATATTCAACGTCAAAATTAATATCCTAAATCCCGATCTATACTATCGAACAAAGTTTTTTTGAAAACTATCAATGAGTTTTTTATATTATCTTGTACATAGTTAAACAAACAAAGATCAGTAAATACATAACCCTGTGACTATTTTCCCTGACAGATAGAACATGTAGTCATGAGGAAGATTAGCTTTGATTTTTTATAAGGGAATAGATCGGAATAGTTTCTCATATCCACTTGATATAGAACAGCTGTTTCCCTCTGATGTTCAATTAAATGAATAAAAAACCTAGTTGACATCTAGCTGGACTCTGATGATACTAATTGAGGGTGGCCATTATATAAATGCTCTCTCTCTCTCTCTCTCCTCTCTCTCTCTCTCTCTCTCTCTCTCTCTCTCTCTCTCTCTCTCTCTCTCTCTCACAATAATAAATACTATACACAAAACAGCGCCTCTTCTTTATATTATTTCTAGATTAGCTAGAGTAGCGATACTCTGAGAAAAATATTTACGTGACCATTCAGAGGTAATGTTTCCAGAGCAAAAAAAGATGCATTCTTCTAGGAAGGGGGTTTTAACGTCGCTAATAATTGATGATGTAATGAAAAAAAAAAGTAATGGCCAAGGGAAAGGTTTTGCTGGGATTTTTCAGTGCTTAGAAACATTGCACCTGTTGCCTTCACGATTTGGCCTTCAGGGAATTGTGTTTAACGCATTTAGTGTTGGCGATTTTCCTTATTACTATTGTTAGTAGTAGTAGTAGTAGTAGTAGTAGTAGTAATGGATGGGGGTTGTTAGTTATTTTGTTTTTTTTTTCAACCCACTGGCATCTAAAAATTAACAAAAAAGTTATAGCCTCTTCTGTTATTCCTTACTTTTTCATTATTGTATTTGAGCTTCGCGGCTATAAAGACTTTATTGTTTATTCTGAGACTTTGAAAACATTCATCTTGAATAAACCGTGCACCAGAGTAAAATTGAATTCCACTAAAATCCTTAGTTTTCCTTTTCCGTGTAGCTGCGAGCTCCATCTTTTCTTTCCCTCTTGCTAACAAACGGACTGAAAATCCCTTCAGGGAGTTTTCGTTTTCTGTACGGTTGCAAGTTCCATCTTTTCTTTGTTGCAGTCGTGTTCGTCCAGGGAAATACAGGGGTCAGTAGATTAGTCGTCTTGGTTCTTATCTCTTGCACTCCGAGGGTGGCGTTATAAGGGGATTAGAGTGAAAATTCGCTGAAGAAGGTAGTACAGCAGGAGGAATAAGATTATATTATTTGGATTTGTTTCAATGTAATTCGGTATTTATGCCTGGTATTTTTCACTACATAGAATATTTTAATCTTGATATTGTTCTATATCTCAATTTAACGTTAAAATTAATATCCTAAATCCCGATCTATACTACTACAAAGTTTTTTTGAAAACTATCAATGAGTTTTTTGTGTTATCTTGTACATAGTTAAACAAACAAAGGTCAGTAAATACATAACCCTGTGACAATTTTCTCTAACAGAGGAACATGAGGTCATTATGAATATTAACTTTGATTTTTCTTATGGTAATAGATCGGGAATAGTCTGTCATATCCACTTAAAAGAGAACAGCTGTTTCCCTGAGATGTTTAATTAAATAATTTAAAAAAAAACAGTTGACTTATAGGTGGACTATGATGATACTAATTAAGGGTGTCCATTTCTCTCTCTCTCTCTCTCTCTCTCTCTCTCTCTCTCTCTCTCTCTCTCTCTCTCTCTGTAATAAATACCATTTGCAAAACATAGCCTTTTATTTATATAAAACGAGACCATTCACAGATAATGATTCCAGAGGAGAAGAAGATACATACTTCCTGAAAGGGGTTCGAAAGTGGGCTGATAATTGGATGTGGTAATGGAAAAACGGCAATGGCCGAGTAAAAGGTTTTGATGGGATTTTTCAATGCTTAGAAACGTTGCACCTGTTGCCTTCACGATTGGTTTTCATGAAATTGTGTTTGATACATGTAGTGGGTGCAATTATTATTATTATTATTATTATTATTATTATTATTATTATTATTATTATTAATAATAATAATATTGATAATATTATTACTATTCTTTTTATTACTAATAATAATATTATTATTGTTATTATTATTATAATTATTATTAATAATAATTATTATACTATTATTATTGTTAGTATTATTTTTATTATTATTATTATTATTATTATTAATTATTATTATATTATTATTAGTAGTAGTAGTAGTAGTAGTAGTAGTAGTAGTAGTAATACTAGCAGAAGTAATAATAATAATATTATTATTACTATTTTTATTACTATTTTTTTTATTATTATAATAATATTTTGTGAATGAGTCCACAGATACTGATGGTTTATATTGTGGCGTTCTGGGTTACATCCAGCTTCCTTTGGAAGCCAACATTTTTCGCACCATATGTGCTATTTCAAGTAGCACGTTCTTCTGCACAAGTCCTGGGGATATATAGACTTCTACCTTCTCAAGATTCCTTTTCAATGTGTTGGGTATGGTTCTTAGTGTTCCTATGATTATTGGTCCCACTTTTAACTGTATAATTATTATTATTATTATTATAATTATTGTTATTATTGTTATTGTTGTTGTTGTTGTTGTTGTTATTATTATTATTGTTATTATTATTATTATTATTATTATTATCGTTATTATTATTTATTATTATTATTATTATTATTATTATTTATTATTATTATTGTTTATTATTATTAATATTATTTATTATTATTATTATTATTGTTATTATTATTATTTATTATTATTATTATTATTATTGTTATTATTATTATTATTATTTATTATTATTATTATTATTATTATTATTATTGTGGAAGTCAGCACACAATAACGCGCGTAACAGAAATAAGATTTCGATTGATAGTTCTGTAGCCCTTTGTTTGAATAATTCGAGTGGAGATGAAATTTATTATTACTTATAGAGAAAAGGAATATTATTTTTTTTGGAAAATATATTTTCAAAAGGGTAACTTAACGGCCCTGGGACCAGCACAGTTTATCATTTCAAGTAGACTGATGGACAGCCGATCTATATTTTTCATCTTGTAAACGATGCCTCCGCCATTCAGTTTGCATCAGTCTTGGCTGGTTTATGTAAAATTTGGTAACCCTCCCACATTAATTTGAAAAAAAAATAAATAAATAAAAAAATAAATAAATAAATATCAGCCTTGAAACTATTACTTCGTGACACCGCATTTATTACAAGGTTTCATTGTTCCGAATCGAAACAAGAAGTCTTATACACCCTTGCAGTTATTTCTTTATGCATGACCTTTTGTTCGAATAAGGTTTAGGATATATATGGTATAATGATGATGATAACAATTGTCTCAAGTGGCATTATTATTATTATTATTATTATTATTATTTGCTAATCTAAAACCCTAGTTGGGAAAGCAAGATGCTATAAGCCCAGGGGCCCCAATAGGAAAAATAGCCCAGTGAGTAAAGGAAGCAAGGAAAAATAAAACATTTTAAGAACAGTAACAATATTTAGATAAATATTTCCTATATAAACTATGTAAACTTCAACAGAATAAGAGGAAGAGAAATGAGATAGAATAGTGTGCCCGAGCGCAATGATCTTTTCGTAATTTCATCAAACACTTCTCCATTCATTTCTCCCCCCCAAAAAAATGGAATCGACTTCTGTAATTGTATTTTAATCCTGGAGTGATGAAAATATAGAAGATATTTTATGTAGTAGCACATGATTATAATTTTCCTGATACTTTTCATGTGGCAAAAATACGAAAACTTAAAGCTTTCATTATATGATTGATCAACTCCCATAACCAGAGAACTCACTTCAAAATGGCCAATATAAAATTAACTCATTGAATTCCAAATATTTTTTATAGGTTCGTCACTGGAAACTTTATATCCGAAATTGGTTGCGAAAAAAAAGAAATCTGTATTCTTTCACTGAAGAAGTTGAATCTCCGATTAAAAGAAATGTAGTTCTGTGTCAAATTAATCTACTATTTTCCTAAAAGTTATTTGGTGCAGGTTCTAGACGTTGGAAAAAATTCTTCGAAATAGAATTAAAGAATATGAAAATACTATATAAAGTAAACATTTTGTTGTTAGAATGATTCCAGACTCGCAATAGTACAAATGGAGTCATGGATATACCAATCCCCCCCCCTCCGTTTCTTGGTTTCTTTTTTTCTTTTTCTTTTCTAAATTTATGAACTAACCAGATCAAATTCACAATAATAGTTGTTTAAGTCCCAAGAGATAAGAAGAAAACGGCGACATCTGACTAGTTAAAAAAAAAAGAAAAAAAAAAGAAAAAAAAAAAACCTAACTAAAGGGGGCCGATTGAGTTTGGAATATCCAAAGCTGTTTGGGAAAACGATGGCTCATTTTATTCTTTGTGAATCTGCAATCATTCTAACAATATCACATAAATTTTAGGTAAATAGTACATTAGTTTGACACAACCACATTTCTTTTAATCGGAGATTCCAAATCTGGAGTGAAAAATTGTTGCTGTGTCTCCTTGGTGTATTTTTATATTTTTTTCTTGCCTGTGAAGGTGGACTGTGGAGCCGTATAACTTTTGCCTGACTGTCTGTATGATTGTGAGTGCGTGAGTGTTTGTCTGTAGCGTTTGTCTGTATCGGTGGATGTTTGCGTAACCCGATAGCTCGAAGGTTTCAAACTCAAGTTGAAGTAACTGATAGAGGCAGAGTAAGACAAAGGGTTTCTTTTGTGTTTTTCCAACCTTAGCAAAGTTTAAATTGTACCAACTCTTTTCGTTTGTTAGAGAATTTCGAAGGCGAAAAAGAGTTTTCCCCCCTCTGAAGTTTTGAAGTTTTCCTCGCCCATAGAGTAAACCAATTACTTTTCTCTGTTGTCAGATCAAAAGAACCGTTCCAACTGCAGTCATGTGAACTTTGATGGGTTTCGAGAGGATTTTTAATTATTGTTCGGAGGAAAGCTCTTGCTACAGCTCTAGGAATTTCATGTGCGTAAGGTCATGGATTAAGTTGAGAAAGATCTCTCTCTCTCTCTCTCTCTCTCTCTCTCTCTCTCTCACACATACACAATCCTGTTTTTCTTGCCTCGTTGTCATCAGGTTATCATCATTCCCAAAAAATACAATCTGAACATAAAAATTTTATGCTTTTACAGTAGTTGTAAAATCAAGGTGCCCTGCGTATAAACAATTGATTCATTTTGTTAGATTGCTTAGTCACTTTGTTTTCACTCCTTTTGTGTAATAATGTTTAATTATCTTTAGAATATCCCATCACATGTTTTCGCACTATCAGTTCCTTTATATTTGGTGGCCTCTCTGTGTGTTTGTGTTGTGCGCACGTGCGCGTGTGTGTGATGGTTTCTCTGGCTTGAATGCGACCCAATTTTATTAACACCTGACTTCTCAGGTCCAAGTTAATTTCAAGGAATGTATATTACAAAAGTGAATGCTAAGCCTCCATGCAGATCGAGACTAATAGTTAAGAGCTGGTTCTCGGCTCATTTTGCATCTTGGTGTCTTCAAATTTGTTTAGATTGTTTACCGGACTTGTATTATCTTCTAACTTGGTTTTGGTTTTCATTTATCGTTTTCACGGTATAGGAGTAAGTTAGGTTATAGTACATCCATAATACGAAACTACTATGGGTTTCACAGATATTGCAAGTGCGATTTTTTGCAATTATTCTGTAACGAACAGCCGTATCAATACGAGATGTTGCTATAGGGTATTACACCCAGTGAGGAAATTTATAGGGGTATAATGAATCGTTAATTATTAATTATAAAGACACTTGCCCCTATGCCAAAGGGCAAAATCTCAATCATCCAGTCACAAAACCGAACAATATACAGAACCTCTACCTCCACCCCCTCCCTCCCTCTCCTTTCATCCCTCACCTGCTCTCCCCCTGCTTCAAGCTATCTCTCTCCACCTCCACGCCATCCATCCCTCTCCGTTCTTTCCCTTCCCTTCATGCTCTCTTTCTGAGAAGGTAGCTTAAGTTGCAACTTATTTTGTATGATTTTTTTTTTTATATCAAGCACTCTATCTATCTATCTATCTTATCTAATTCTTATTGTTGTAGATATGGAACAATTCAATCGGCTGTTACCTATCAGATGACTGACTGTTTTATTCACTGGTTTGCTCATCTCTCTCTCTCTCTCTCTCTCTCTCTCTCTCTCTCTCTCTCTCTCTCTCTCTCTCTCTCTCTCTCTCTCTCTCTCTCTCTCTATGGTATTGGTTATGTAAATAATTATTAGATTGATAGAAAAAAAAATCGTAAAAAAATATGTTTAAATCAAAGCAACATTCAGAGAGAGAGAAAGAGAGAAGGAAAGACGTAGGGCAGGTGAGGGAAGAAAGGAGAGGGGAGGAAGAAAATGGGGGTTGGAGGTGAAGGGGGTTGTAGGCAGGCGGAGCTCTTCCAACCTGGTGTTCGTTTTCTTGCTTGCTAATGAGTTTTGCCTCTTGGTATAGGTACAAAAGTCTTTATTATTTACAATAAATGATTCATGATACTCCTATAAATTTCCTCACTGGGTGTAATACCCTATAGCAACATCTCGTATTGCTACGACTGTTCGTTACAGAATAATTGCAAAAAAATCGCACTTGCACTGTCTGTGAAACCCATAGTAAATGTGTTTGTCTGTGGTTCTATAACTGACAGTTGAGTAAGATGGAACTACGAGTCCTATGACTGTAAGCTCTGGGCTAGGAAAAGTAGAAACCTGAATGCAATCTTTCTTTCAGTTTGTGTCAGTGGACTGAATTAGTTTACTGGTGACAAACGGAGAGTCTGTTGCCTTTTCGTTCGAAAATAATAAAACACTATTTCGGTAGACATACTCGCTTTGATGCTGTTCGGTATTTACACGCCAGTGTGACACATTGCCGCTGCGCATCAGAACACAAAGGTCTATTAGAAATATCAGTTTGTTTTTTTATCTTACCACTTCTTTTAATGTCTGGTCCCCTTAAACCTCTCCGCTCACTTGTGCATTTTTTTGCGCGGGGGGGGGGGGGGAGGGGGCTTTGCAAAGAGTGATTCTGAAAGTTGTGATGGGTTTAGTTCATGTGGGTTATCACAAGGAAGTGATTTTGCTCTGAGACCAGTGAAAAACAAGGCAACGACAGCCGAAGAGCTTATGATAACTAAACCTCCAAAATCTCCCAAAAGTCTCTTTTATCATAACATATTGAGGTTAGATTAGGCTAAAAGAATAATATGCCGTCACCCTTCTATCATGTATATCAACGATTTCCTAGAAATTATACGTGTCATGTGTTAAGACACGTAATTATTACTATGATTGCTTATTTATTGATTTATTACATACTTTATTTCTGTACCTAAACAAACATTTGGTAGTACGCATTGGGTTAAGTAATAGGCTAAAATGCAGTCCTAATTTGAAAAAAAAAAAATTGAATGGCTAAAACTTTAATTATCATTATGAATGGACGTTATGAAAAATAAAATTAAAGATAAGCAATAGTTAGCAATCCACTCACGAATCAGTTTAAGTAGTATAACTTTAGAATGACAGTAAAAAGTAAAAGTATTTTAGCCTATCATCATAATTTTCCACTTTAGTATTTTTAGCTGATAAGAAGGGTAGGTGAATGAAAAATGAGGGCATTTAGCTAACTAACCATAGTAGGGAATAGTTTTGAGAGTTAACTATTTGTAGGAATAATGTAAAGTATAGTTTACCCACAATATTATTTATTTAAAAGTACACTTTTTATTTGGTCTTAAAGTTAGCCTGGAGCAATAATTTCTAATTAGAAAATATGAAATTGCACTATATCAATTACAATAAACTAAGAAACTACAATAGATTAATTACAATAAACCAATGATCGTAAATTCATTTTGAAACTAACTATTGTGTTAGATTTACGATAACAAACACATTAGTTGACCGGCCTAGATTGTATATTTTGGACGGACACTCTATCCAGAGACAGAATGAGTAAACTTTCGAAGCCTTTGATGAAAATGAAGCTTTCGGTCTATATTTATTGAGGCAATTAAGGCGTGGAAAGCAATGAATACTCCCTGCAGACAGAGAGAGTTCTTGAAGTTCCCAGGAGGAGGAGGAGGAGGAGGAGGGAGGAAGGGACCCCAATGGACGAGAAGAAGGGACATAATTTACATTTAATGACAGAAGAATGGGAATTCTTTTGTGGCCCTGTCATCCGTGCCGTTAACTGGGCCATGGATGGAGAGCGCTCGGTCCGTGACTGTTTCTATACTCGAGTTTACTCCCGTTTACACTTGGGAGGATCCGCATCTTCCTCGTCTGAGGAGGCTGCTTTTGTGCGGGACTGTTTGAACGATGAAGGTAAGGAATTTATTCTTTTTGTTAATAAATATACTCTCTCTCTCTCTCTCTCTCTCTCTCTCTCTCTCTCTCTCTCTCTCTCTCTCTCTCTCTCTCTCTCATTACTCCTGTAAGGTCTTGAACCCATGTATTTTTAGTATTATAGCTGAATATCTGCGATTAGAGATGTTTTGAGCTATCTGTTGTCGCCATCGAAGACTGATATTTCGAATTTAAGACAAGTCATAAATTATTATCTCTCTCCTGAAATGTTGATATAAGGAAACTATAATTTCTGACTTGAAAGACGAAACTTCATGTGAAGTTGAAGATAAGGATACAGTTGAATTACTGGAACTTAACTCCAGATACTTCAAGCCCATTTATATTTACTTTTGCTACATTCGTTAGACAACCTTAAACTTTATATACATGCGTGAATTGTTGATTATTTCTTGCTCTCAACTGCCAAAGTTTGATTGTTCTTTTTTCCATTTTTCTCGATATCTACACCAACAACTAATGCAGCCGTTTCTCGTCCGCTGCAGGGCAAAGGCCTCAGACATGTCAATTCAATTCATATCTGGGGTTTGGACAGTTTTCATCACCACACTGACCACATGTACATATGATCAGTGCCCAAGCCCCCCTCCTTACCCA
>NC_090754.1:30792785-30805285 GCF_036898095.1 Palaemon carinicauda | reverse complement strand
GTTTCCTGCGATCTGATTGGTTAGAATTATCTTGTCCAACCAATCAGCGATCAGGAAACTTTTTCGAGCTAAAAGGGCACCCCTGCGGTCGGTGTAAATCGGCCTCACTAAAAGGAATTGGCTATCGTCATGTAATCCCATTCTTTTACAACTGAAAACAGGACGATTATTATTATTATTATTATTATTATTATTATTATTATTATTAATATTATTGTTTAGAAAAATAAGCAACCATTTTATTATAGAAGAGTTCTTAAGATAAAAAGATAATAACCAAAGTATTAGACCAGCTCTTTGACTTTAACTTTCTTTGAAATAACGAAAAAGAAAAAGAAAAAAAGTTAAAGGGAAGAGAGATCTGCCAAAATTCTTTGGCCGGATAGAACAGTGCCATAGCAGAGGGTAGATGAGGATAGATGAGAAATATTTTCATAAAAGTGTATATATGTATATATATATATATATATATATATATGTATTCATACAAGTATATATATATATATATATACATACATATATATATATATATATATATATATATATATATATATATATATATATATATTCATAAAAGTATATTTATTTATATATATATATATATATATATATATATATATATATATATATATATATATATATATATATCATCTCCCCCTCCTACGCCTATGGACGCAAACGGCCTCGGTTAGATTTCGCCAGACGTCTCTATCTTGAGCGTTCAGATCAATTCTTCGCCATTCATTATCTCCTACTTCACGCTTCATATTCCTCACCCATGTAGGCCTGGGTCTTCCAACTCTTCTAGTGCTTTGTGGAGCCCAGTTGAAAGTTTGGTGAACTAATCTCTCTTGGAGAGTGCGAAGAGCATGACCAAACCATGTCATCAACGTATGGCACTCGTGTAATCTCTCGTATAGTTTCATTTTAATCCTGTCCTGCCATTTAACTCCCAATATTCTTCAGAGAGTTTTTTTTCTCAAATGTACTAAATCAGTTGGATATTGTTTCATTGTCATACCACGACTCTATGTCCATTCAGTATCACCGATCTCACTAAACTGATATATATAGTCTGATTTTTATATGCAATTTCAGGCGATTTGATTTCCAAATATAACTTGACCTACCCATTGTCTGATTTGCTCTTTATTTTATATAGGGGAAATTCTTTTAACATTACTGTTAACCATTATTAAATGGATCCATCTGAAGATCTTGTTAACGTGAAGAATATATTTGGTATCCATCACTGAATATAAGTCGCTGTCAATTTGTCATGGGGAAAGATAAAAACAACAGCACTAACAAGATGAATAAAGAAAAAGTAAGATATCTGCATACACAAATGGAGTGGAACTTCTTTTGAGTCAACAACTGTGATTGGAACTGAAATGCATAACTAGGATACCTCGGATGCTGTGATATTTTTCTTATGAGAATTCAAGTTATCGCCCTTGGAAATATCTTATTGAAATTGTTGCTAAAGGTTCTCAAATGAATCATTTGTAATCGAAGGATTGGCCAATAAATGTTCGTAAGTTAAGAAACCAGGATAAATCAGGTTTTCCAGTCAGGGCTTCCCTGTATCCTGTATCCGTGTGTAAGTAGCATTTCATCAAATATTGTCGAAAACATAAACACCGTAAGGTTACGAGCTTTTTTTTTTTTTTTTTTTTTTTTTTTTTTTTTTTTTTTTTGATTAGTAGAGGATAATGTATAATGTCGAATGAAATGCCCAACTGTCGTAAATGTGATTCATGGATGCCATGAGAGAAAACAAATGTTAAATCCGTAAATATTATGGAGATGAAAACTTGAGAGAGTTAGATATATCATTGATAGAGGTTAGTCGGCCTAGCAGCTACAGTACCGTTAACCATGCCAGAAAGGAAAGCTAGCCTTGGCCAAGAAAGGCCGTTTCATATAAACAGTTTAAAAAGGCAGGTCTACCTGAAGATGTACAACTATCTACAAACGCCTAATGTGCCAGTGTACCCACACCAGGCAGTCTTCTTGTTCTTATTCGCACATCTAATAATATATGCCGGATACCTGCGGTGTCTTAAGACTCCATCCCTTCATGATGTGATTGTTTACATCGTGTGTTATGTAGCGCCCTGGAGATAGTTTAAATTTTTTTTTTTTTTTTTTTTTTTGCAGCATCCATTCGGTCCCAAGGTATTTTGGTTTCTTGCTTTAATGTTTCATTATTTACCGTCTCGCTGTCTAGCTGCTTAGAATTTACTTTCTCTAATTTTAACCTTCCCTTCTAGAACAAAAGGTCCTTGCAAGTCTTCATGAAGTAATGCATAATATCAATCTATCTTAGAATGCAGGGTAAATGCTAAGTTAGTTTGAATCCTAGCGACCACGGCATTTGTATTATTATTATTATTATTATTATTATTATTATTATTATTATTATTATTATTATTTCTTGCTAAGCTACAAACCTAGTTGGAAAAGCTGCATGCTATAAGCCCAGGGGCCCAACAGGGAAAATAGACCAGCGAGGAAAGGAAACAAGGAAAAATAAAATATTTTAAGAACAATAACATTAAAACAAATATTTCCTTTATAAACTATAAAAGCTTTAACAAAGCAAGAGTTAAAGAATTTAGATAGAATAGTGTGCCCAAGTGTACCCTGGAGCAAGAGAACTCTAACCCAACACAGTGGAAGACCATGGTACAGAGGATATGGCAATACCCAAGACTAGAGAACAATAGTTTGCTTTTGGAGAGTCCTTCTCTAAGAAGACCTCCTTACCATAGCTAAGAGTCTCCTCTACCATTACCAAGAGGAAAGTAGCCACTGAACATTTATAGTGCAGTAGTTAACCGCTTGGGTGAAGAAGAATTGTTTGGTAATTTCAGTGTTGTCAGGTGTATGAGCACAAAGGAAAATCTGCAAAGAATAGGCCAGACTATTCAGTGTATGTGTAGGCAAAGAGAAAGAAGAAACCGTAATCTGTCAGCCAGTCTGCAAAGTTTGTATTGTGTAAATCTTTCCATCAGCAAAGTAAACTTTAGCTCCCGTTTTCCGTACCACGAACGAAAAATATTCAGTTTAAGAGAAAATACAGAACTAAGAATTAGCATGACTTCAATTGCATATGTGCATCATCTATGCATTTGTTTGCTTATGTAATATTTTGGGACAAGTAGTGAATAGTATGTATGTGCTTATTTGCCCCCGCTACTCACTTGTTGCCTTAGATAGATGGCGTGTGGTGTTACCTGTTAGTCACACACCCTGTTCCGTTTATGTTTAGGTTATATGGCATCGATGCCTAATTTTTTCCTTACTGGTAACCTATCCAACGACTGACCAGAACAACAGTTTTTAAACATTTGTGTCATACAACCAACGGTAAAGCGAATACATAAGGTGCCCAGACTTTAATTATAAGCATATGAAAGGACTTAGGCCTCATAGCTATAAAAAAAAAAATCAATGTGTCTGGAGGCGTAAGTAGGATATTATGTAACTATATGTTAGTCGACTTTGGTGGGTTGCAGCCAGGTTGCAAAAGGGTCAGTGCAGGTGGGGGTGGGGGTTGGCATAAATCTTATCTTAAATCTCATGAGAAACGGAAAATTAAATCCTCCTGGGAGTTAAATGCATATATATATATATATATATATATATATATATATATATATATATATATATATATATATATATATATATACAGTATATATATATATATATATATATATATATATATATATATATATATATATATATATATATATATATATATATATATATATACTTTTCCGTTTGGGGATATCTTAACGTGGTGAAAGAGTTTGTATATCGCCATGATCAGCAAAGCTGTACTAAGTTGGTTTGCTGTGAATAAACCAGACTAAAGTCTCCCATCATCACCATTACCACATCGGCCAGCGTGCTGATATAAATGGCCAAATCCCAGACATGATTGAGGACACGTCTGAGGCCTTTGTCCTGCATTTATTGTTGTAATATATACAGTATATATATATATATATATATATATATATATATATATATATATATATACATACAGTGAGAGAGAGAGAGAGAGAGAGAGAGAGAGAGAGAGAGAGAGAGAGAGAGAGAGAGAGAGAGAGAGAGAGAGAGAGGCCACGTGAATCCCAGTTCTTTTCGTTCTGCCTGATCTTCCAGACTTATTTAATGACCGTCCATTGGTGCTCTGTGATCTACCTCCTTTCATCACATCTTCCTTTACAACCTCTCCTTCCTCACAGTCCTGGGGGGGGGGGGGGGGAGAAAGAGAACCCCCAACCCCCACCCCCCACCCCCACCCCCCACATACACACTTCTTTCCAGGAAGAGATGCACAGCGTGCGTACTCGCAATTTACCTTCATGGAACCTTCCTTCGCACACGGATTTACGTGCACGCAACTGTACGTGTCTGCGTGTTTGTAATTGTTGATGTCTGTTTGTTTACAACGTGACACAAATGTATTTCTGATGTGAATACTCGACTTCGTGCAACGTACTTTAGGAATCTGTCTTGGAAGTAAATCAGTAGATATATATATATATATATATATATATATATATATATATATATATATATATATATATATATATATATATATATATATTATTACTTGCTAAGCTACAACCCTAGTTGGAAAAGCAGGATGCTATAAGCCCAGGGGCTCCAACAGGGAAAACAGCCCAGTGAGGAAAGGAAAGAAGGAAACCTTAGAATATTTCAATAACAGTAACAACATTAAAATTGATATTTCTGATAAAAAGTATAAAAACTTTAACAAACCAAGAGAAAGAAAAATAAGATAGAATAGTGTGCCTGAGTGTACCCTCAAGCATATATATATATATATATATATATATATATATATATATATATATATATACATATATATATATGTAGGCTATATATATACATATATATATATATATATATATATATATATATATGTGTATATATATACAGTATAAATATATATATATATATATATATATATATATATATATATATATATGTACACGTAAACATATATATAAACATGCACACACACATATATATATGTGTGTATATATATATATATATATATATATATATATATATATAGATAGATAGATATAACATATTTTAGTTCTTTTTTTAAGCTTCAGAATTGTACAAGAAGTAGGTATTGAGAGTTAGAACATATGATATGCCATATTTTTTGTTAATAGTAAAAGGTTTTGATTGCACGCAGACTCCATCTCGCACACAAACGCACATGCTGTTTGTTTAACATTATTCTATTTCTTCTAAGACAAAAAAACAACACGACTGTTATTACTGAAGCGTAGATAAACCCCCAACATCAAACTTCCCCATTAACTATATCATACACTTACACAGAATGCTCTTCAGCAACTCCTCTAGCCCTCTTTCATACACTGCGCCCTTCGACTTTATCTCGCGCATACCCACAAGTTTCTTTATAATACTGTATGATGGTCTTCAGTTTCTAAAAAGGCTTTTATCCTTACTCTTCAAATGTTTGAAGGTCTTCTTCTCTAACTCTTAACACTTCTGAATTATACACTTTTCCCTTGTCTTTCGTCGTCCATTCTTTCTATATGACCGAACCATCTTTGCATTCTTTGAACCATACTCTCTCTCTCTCTCTCTCTCTCTCTCTCTCTCTCTCTCTCTCTCTCTCTCTCTCTCTCTCTCTCTCTGTATATATATATATATATATATATATATATATATATATGTATATATATATATATATATATATATATATATATATATATATATATATATATATACAGGCAATTTGCAATTTGTATGTATCTTCACAATTCTCACTTCATTATATCTTCATATACCACATATACTACATATTCACTTCATATCATCAACTTCAACATTTTCCTTTTAAATGCATTCAGCATCTATGGCTCCCTTTCATAAAGAAGAGTTGGCCTTACAATAACCTAATATTTTTTGCCTTAACTTCTACAGACAAATCAAGTCTTTTCCCAATCTTCTGTTCACATCCTGCTACCTTTCTTGCTTTGCTAATTTTGTGACTCGTCCTTTTTTGCAACTTGCTGTTATCTACGATTTCTAAATGAATTAATTTCACAATTCATTCTAATATTTACTACTCAATCATTCTGTAATCAATTTTTCCTCATCACTCTACTCCTGTTCACATTTACTGTCAGTTTTATCTTCTTACACACAATTTTAAACTCATTTGCTCCTTTATAAAGCATCACAATAAATCCCTGATTATTATTATTATTATTATTATTATTATTATTATTATTATTAATTGCTAAGCTACAACCCTAGTTGGAAAAGCAGAATGCTATAAGCCTAGGGGCTCCAACAGAGAAAGTAGGCCAGTGAGGAAAGGAAACAAGGAAAAGATAAATATTTTAAGAATAACATTAAAAAAAAGATATATATCCTATATAAACTATAAAAAAACTTTTAACAAATCAAGAGGAAAAGAAATTAGATAGAATAGTGTGCCCGAGTGTACCCTCAAGCAATAGAGCAGTATCATCAGCAAATGTCACTTATTCAACATTCCATGTACAACTTGTTTTGATATCCCATCACAATACAGTTGCATCCACTGTCATTTCTCCGACCTTTTGCATCAATCCATCTATAAAGATATTGAACAGGCCTTTTCCATCATGACACTCAATACTACACAGTATTCTAGAAGTTTTATTCCAGCTGTTACCAAGTTGTGGAATGATCTTCCTAATCGGGTAGTTGATTCAGTAGAACTTCAAAAGTTCAAAGTTGGAGCAAATGTTTTTATGTAGACCAGGCTGACATGAGTCTTTTTATAGTTTATATATGACATATCTGTTTTTGACGTTGTTAATAGTTTATATAGGACAGATCTGTTTTGACATTGTTGCTGTTTTAGAATGATTTATTGTTAACTTGTTCTCATTATTTATTTATTTCCTTATTTCCTTTCCTTACTGGGCTATTTTTTCCCTATTGGAGCCCTTGGGCTTATAGCATCTTGCTTTTCCAACCAGGGTTGTAGCTTGGCTAGTAATAATAATAATAATAATAATAATAATAATAATAATAATAATAATAATAATAATAATAATGGAGACATAACTCTTCCTTGTATCATTATCCTTCCTATATATTCTAAAAGGCTTAATTTCCTTCATGAAAGCTTTTATTCTTTATCAATAACTAATTAGTGGTTTATTACATTCTCAATGCTGCCTCTCTATTGATGCCTTCATATGATTTAAAGTGTGGTCACATCTAGATTCTTTCCTTTATTTTCATATATCTCAATTTACTGTTTCACTTGATCCAGACACACTCGTCTGTGTATGAAAGCTTATCTCTCTTAATCAATCCCATTGACACTTCTCTTTCTTTCTCAATCAAATTCCTACCATACATTTTCTATGGCATTTTAAGTAATGTTATCCCACTTTAATTCTTACTGTCATATTTATCACATTTTCTATTATACATTTGGAGCGTTATTCTCGAATCTTTCCCTTATCCAGACATACCTTACAAACTGTGGTCAGTAACTGTAAATCAAAATCACCACCAGACCCAGCATTTCACTTTCAAACCATCATCTTAGGGCGTCTTTCATTTTTTTCAAAAGTATTACTCCTTCACCACATCGCAACAGTCACTACGATAATCTTCGACAGCCGACGACTGCCTTATGCTAAACTAATGTGTCAAATTTGACATCTGCCAGCCCTGCCTCTCTCCTATCCATCACATTCAGCGCACTTTCAGAATGCTTACTCCACCTCTCCATGACAACATCTAGGTCACAGAGCTAATCTCCACATCTCTTGTTCTGATATGCATCTGTCCATTCACTCTTCGTTCTCCCTAAAGTTCTCGCAGGCCTACAGCGTCTCTTCTCATCTTTCATGCAACTGTACCTCAAGTAATCTCTTAATTTTCATTCAACCTCTCACTATTTTCATTGCCTCTGCATATCCTCTTATATCCGCAAATATTCCCTGGTGTCAACACGAAGCGATCTTGAAACATTGCAAACAACCCTCCCTTCCTCCCTCCCGCCCATTACTGTTTCTGCATCGGTTTTTATAACCTTTATCCATAGTTCTTGTGTCTCATTTCTTTATTTATATACGCTTATAACTATATTTTCACACCTACCTTTCGGACACACACACATATATTTTATATATATATATATATATATATATATATATATATATATATATATATATATATATATATATGTGTGTATATATATATATATATATATATATATATATATGTATGTATATATAGGTGTGTGTATATATATATATATATATATATATATATATATATATATATATATATATATATATATATATATATATACACACATTCGTACGCATAGGTTTTCTTTATTTTTATTTTTTTTTCTAAATTCGTCTTTCGTCAACACACTCCCGTAGGGCGGTTCCAGGTTAGACGCCTTTTAGCCCTTAATGGCGGGAGTAATGGAAGGCTCTCAAGTTTGTTCCAAGTCTTTTATCATCCTCATCGTCATCATCATCACCATCATCATCACCTGCTTCTAGTTGATTTAAAGAAATTAGAAGAGTGAATAAGTGTTGTGAAGATTTACATTTTCATGTTTATTAATCGTTAGTTTGAGGGTAGTTGGAATTTTATAATTATCATCAATATTCTGCTTTCGGTTGGTTGTAAGTTAAGATGGAGTATTTAGTTTAGGGTGCATAGATGTCTAATTTTATGCTGTATATTATTTACATTAAGTACAGTTTATGAACATTAATGTACAATTGTTTTATTATTATTTTGTAGAAGAATGATATTTGTTTCCATTTATCTTTTCCCATTACATGTACTTTAAGACCACTTTTTCACTATGCATCGTGGCAACAATGTAATGATATGCGTCAACACTGCTTTTCTTTCCTCCATGTGCATATAGTAGTCAGTCGTTGTTCAGTGGTCACTGTAGTGACAAGCATCGACCTGCTTCCCGCTGCTGTCACATTTATGTCCGTTTATCTTCATTATACAAGATTTTGAAGAACCTACTAGTTTAATTTGTCACTCCCCATTCCATTTTTTGCATGGATGTATGTGGCAGTATCACACGCATAGGGAATATCTATTTATTTTTTAAGCTTCAGTTTCATATATTTTACTTTCATCTTCATGATCGCCATCGCTTTTATGCTTCAAGTTGCTTAGGTTTTATTAGGAAATAGATAAGTAAGAGGGTAATCATGTTTATTATTTATTTTGTTTTTAGATCAGCATATAATTTTCTCCTCGCAATCATTTTAAAGTTGTGTGGGATTAATTTGTTTCCAATTTATGTTTCTTGATACTCATTGTCATATTCGTTGCCTTTTTGATAATCCTGGTTATTCTACTTGGAGTCTATTAAAGGTTGGGGGTTGTAAATAGTTTTGGGGGAAATCATAATGATGTTATCTAGTATTGTGCCAGTTACCTTAGAAATGAATAACAAATATGTCCCAGTATTCATGGAATTTTATACTACCTATACCCAGTATTGAACCCGCCCGCACCGAGAGGTAGACGATGAGTATTATTTTTCTGGTAGATTTCTTTGTCAGTGTGTTTGTCTTCTTGTTTGTTTCTTTGTTAGTAACTTTATCATTATTATTATTATTATTATTATTATTATTATTATTATTATTATTATCATTATTATTATTATTATTATTAGCCAAGCTACAACCCTAGTTGGAAAAGCAAGATGCTACAAGCCCAAGGGCTCCAACAAGAAAAAATAGCCCAGTGAGGAAAATATATAAGGAAATAAATAGATGATGAGAACAAATTAACAATAAATCATTCTAAAAACAGTAACAACGTCAAAACGGATATGTCTTGTATTAATTATAAAAAGACTCATGTTAGCCTGGTCATCATAAAAACATTTGCTCCAACTTTGAACTTTTGAAGTTCTACTGATTCAACTACCCGATTAGGAAGATCATTCCACAGTATTACGCAAAGGATAGTATTGTCCAGGGAGATTTGAATGTAAAGGATGGTCATAGTTATGAAAAATCTTATGAACATGCATAATGAACTAATTGAACGACGATGCCAAAGATTAATATCTAGATCAGGAATAAGAAATTTAATAGACCGTAAGTTTCTGTCCAACAAATTAAGATGAGAATCAGAAGCTGAAGACCAGACAGGAGAACAATATTGAGTAACTACTTGGTCGATTTACTTGAAATTTTTTATGAGAGATGCACGGTGACACGCAATTGGATCACCTAAGGTCAAGATCAAAGTCACAGTGAGTCGAAAGGTTAGAATCAATCTTTTACTATAATTCACCTAAATATTATCTTTCTTTCCAATGTAATTTTATTCCAGCTGAGACCAAGTTGTGGAATGATCTTCCTAATCGAGTAGTTGAATCAGTAGGACTTCGAAAGTTCAAAGTTGCAGCAAATGTTTTTATGTTGAACAGGCTGGCATAAGTCTTTTTATAGTATATATATGACATATCTGTTTTGACGTTGTTAGTATTTTTAGAATGATTTATTGCTAATATGTTCTCATCATTTATTTATTTCCTTATTTCCTTTCCTTACTGGGCTATTTTTCCTTATTGGAGCCCTTGGGATTATAGCATCTTGCTTTTCCAACTAGGGTTGTAACTTGGCTGATAATAATAATAATAATAATAATAATAATACTAATAATAATAATAATTAATTGTCTTTGAGAAGTCTGGAAAGAATGTTAATGTCATGTGAAGCGTCTGTGGCGAATCGTGAAGGGAAATGCATTTTATCTCTTCCACCCACATGGATGGATGATATGCATTCTCCTTGATGTGTCTGTTTGTCTGTCTGTTTGCAAGATGCCTTTTAATGGATATCCTCTAAATTTTAATGAAGTACATTTTTTTGTGCTTTCTATTTGGTTTTCGATATTAATCATGTATGGCTCTTTGACTTGATCATACATTCGTACATATCACCATTTTTGTAAGATTACATCAACAATGAAACCAAGCACCATCGTTTAAGAATTTGGATTTTTCAAGGTTTTAAAGGTCACTCATGAATGGGAAAGGCAAGAGACAGTGACCTTAGATCCATATGATCAGCACCCAGACCCCTTCTCCACCCAAGCTAGGACCTGGGATGCTAGGCAATGGCTGCCGATGAGTCAACAGGTAGATCTATAAGCTCCCCTAAACGCCCCATTCTTAGCTCACAAGAAAGAGGAAATAGCAGACACTACCGGAAACTAGCGAGTCGGAGCGCGACTCGATCTACCGTCCAACTGAACGCCAGGCAGGGACGTTGCATCGATTTTCGATATTTTCATTAGTTTAAGAAATTCTAAATAATATTTTGTTTTATTTATTTATGTATTATAGATACTATTAAGTAAAGTAAAATCCGGTGTTAATCACAAAAAAGTGGTATAAAATTATAGAAGACATTCACTGGTTCTTAAAGCTTCGTACATAAATGATTGTTATCGACAGATTAGAATAACCTTTGTTCTTTTTATGCAGGCGCCGTCTCTTGTCCATAAATAAAGTAAGTGGCAGTGATTGATGTGGCCTTTTATAGGTTTTGGAAAGTGCCCAATCTATCGGAGGCAAAGAAACTTCTTGCCATATTTTCATATTGTTTATTTATGAAGTTAGAGTCAAGGATTTCCTAGGGAAAACAATGATTTCTGTCAGGGTATTCATTTGACCTGGAGTTCCAATGATTTATTTTTTTAAGGTATTGGGGGGGGGGGGGTCAGAATTATTACTTCGTGATGAAGAAATAATTCTGGTTTATAATTCTGAGAATTTATGATTTGCCTGTTCTATCATTGTTTAAGGAATGATGGGAGGATTCTTCAGTTATGTTTTCTCGTTACTATTTTCCTTGCCTTTTTGTATTTCTTTTATTTTGGTTTTTATACATTGGTTTTTCATCTATGTATATCATATTTTTAAAGATGAAATATGAACAACATTGTGAATTAAATGCTTCTCTGGTCTCTTTTATAATATATTTTTGTGCAATACATATAATAAAAAATATACTTGCACAATCTTCAATACGAGCGTCTTAAAGTATTGAATATATATATATATTTGCGATAGAAATGAACAAACATTATACATACATACACCCTCTCTCTCTCTCTCTCTCTCTCTCTCTCTCTCTCTCTCTCTCTCTCTCTCTCTCTCTCTCTGTATATATAACCTAAAAACCATCATTCGTCGCTCTATAGTAAGTCTCACCTCCCGCCTACGATCTAGTGAAAATCCCCTAATTCAAAATGTACTTGCAAGTGCAGCGAGAATAAAATCCAAAATGTGGGAAACCTGGAGTACGGAAGCGTCAGTACAATGAATTGTATTCACTAATATTTGATAGTGTGGCTATGCCAAATCTTCATCACTAAATAACTTTGGTATGATTCCC
>NC_090754.1:30785285-30787785 GCF_036898095.1 Palaemon carinicauda | reverse complement strand
ATAATCATTTGAATAACAGGTTTTCCCGCGCCTTGCGTCTCGGATCACGAGTGCTTCGGCGGTTTTAGGAATTCTTTCGTTGACGACTTTTTTTCTTCCATTTGATGATGATAATAATAATAATAATAATAATAATGATAATATTAATAACGATAATAATAATAATAATAATATTGACAATAATAATAATAATAATAATAATAATGATAATAATAATAATAATAATAATAATAATAATAATAATGGTAATAATAAAAGTAATCATAATAATAATAATAATAATAATAATTATAATAATAATAATAATAATAATAAGATCGTAGTCCACTGTCTTAAAACTTCTGGAAAATTCTCGTTAATTTTTTGTTTAGTGAGCAAATGATTTTATATTTAATTTTCATACATCTTTATTTAACAATTTTAAGTTTGGCGATTTCTTGTCACCTGTTGGGGTGCCAGCTATAGGATGATATTAACTCATCAATCATTCACTTTCACTTCAATGTAAAGATATTAAACTTCTTTAGAAGGAATGTCTAAGATAGTCACTTATAGGCTATTCCCGTCCCACAGACTTCTCATGAATGGCAGAGGCAAGGTACAGTGACATTGCCCCTGCAAGCAGGACAATGCCCTAGTGACTGAACACATATACATATGATCAGCGCCCAAGCCCCCCTCTCCACCCAAGTTAGGACCTGGGAGGGTCAGGCAAAGGCTACTGATGAATCTGCAAGTAGACCTATAGGCTCTCCCAAACCTCCCCATCCTTAGCTCACAAGGATGGTGAGGTTGCAACGACCAAATGAACGAGTTTGAGCGGGACTTAAACCTCAGTCTGGCAATCGGCAGTCAGGGCCGTTACCAGATCGGCCCCCACAACCCTAAGAGGGACTTTTATTCTCATTGTGTTACGTCTCTTCTTCTGTTCTGCTATTTCCCCTTGTCCTTTCTAAGTTTTATGTTTTTCGCCATCTTACATTCAGGTTTTCTGTAATGTCTTTCGCTTTCTTTTCTTGTATATTTTTTGCCTTTCTCCTGTTCTGATTCTTTCGAAACTTTTTCTCCTTCATTTTTTCCTTAATCCTTCAATTTCCATATTCCTTTCATTCCTTCACCTCCCCGCGACATCGCCATTTCTCTCCCCTCCTTTCTTCACGCTCATCGTCTCATCGCCCTCCCCACATTTCTTACGCCTTCTGCATCTCCTTTGTTCCCTGCGTACTTCTCCCAATTTATCCGTCCCTCACTTCTCCCCTTTTGTTTTTATCCGGTCCATTTGATCTCCTTACTTTCTCCTCTTGTCCTGAATGCCTTTGTGATGCCAGATGACATAAATCAGTCAATCATTCTTGAGCTTCTGATTTATTCTCACTTTGTCAGATTCCATGACCGAAATTTTGGTGTTTATAGATCGGTGTCAGATCAGTTTCATTGCGTTGTTTCGGCTCTCGGCTGTCAGTTATTTATTGCCGGACAGACATATCAATTTCCAATGCATTGTACGTTTTAGATACATGTCTCTCTATCTATCTATCTGTATTTGTATACAAACATATATATGTACATATATATATATATATATATATATATATATATATATATATATATATATATATATATATGTATATACTTATATTTATTTACACATATGTGTATGTGTATTTTGTAATATTCAAAGTGACTTATTAAATTCTCCACTTTAAAACACATGGCTTTGGGAGAAAAGAACATACGAGAATATAAACCAAGTGATAGTCTCTCTCTCTCTCTCTCTCTCTCTCTCTCTCTCTCTCTCTCTCTCTCTCTCTCTCTCTCTCTCTCTCTCTCTCTCTCTATCTATATATATATATATATATATATATGTGTGTGTGTATAATTTAGGTAAATATATATACATATATATGTATATGTATCTATATATAAATACTTATGTATGTATATATACATACACAAAGATATAAATATATATATATATATATATATATATATATATATATATATATATATATATATATATATATACTGATATATATGAGAGAGAGAGAGAGAGAGAGAGAGAGAGAGAGAGAGAGAGAGAGAGAGAGAGAGAGAGATTGGTGAATAGATATAATGGGTATTTAGGGTTTTTTCCCTAACCCTGAGCTGAAAAACTTCTTTTATTCGATTTTTTTTGGCAAGATTATGGATATGGTTTGTGCTCCAAGGTCTATATATATACAGTTATTCCATGTGTCTTACCATGAGTGTTTGTGTATGTCAATATTGACTGTTCACTCGCAATGTATATTTTTCACTCATCTTTCGTCTTCCCATATTCATTCTTTTTCACGTCCTTTCTTTTTTTATATTTTTCTGAGAGATAGACTGAAAGGGGTCATAGGTTTTCTCATATCATAGGACTTTGCACTGGAAATAAAACCAATAGAGACAATCATTCTTCGACATCTTTGCTTTCGTCTCTGGCGCATGCGCATTCAGTCACCTTTGTTTTCGTCCA
>NC_090754.1:30770285-30780285 GCF_036898095.1 Palaemon carinicauda | reverse complement strand
TAGAATGTGAGATGAGGAATGTGTGCATGTTCAACTTATCATTTACTTGAATACAGAATTTACCAAAAGTATGCTTATGCGTATATTCAGCATGGAAATGGCTATCAGTATATTCAATATGTAAATAGCTGTCATGAAGTATTTAATAAATAACTTAATTGTATATTCGGCTGGGCTAGTCCTGTTTCATGTTCCCCGAAGCCGTTTCTGTACTTAAGGCACTAAGGCAGTAGGTACAAAATACAGGAGGCTAATTTTGCAATATTATGAATTCCTAACTGGCTTGTCTGTCCGTATATATTATAGGAATGTGTTCCAGTAACAAGTAAACTGCGTTACAGATATATATATATATATAATATATATGAACATATATCACAAGCACACGTGATTTTAATTAATGTAAATATCACCCACGAAATGCATTTAATACCGAATTCTATCTTGGGAAATACATATCCACTTGATAGCTGAGTCGGTAGGGTCCCTGCCAAGCATAGTTTCTAGCCGTACAGGTGGTGGTTCGAATCACCACCCGCCAGAAGCTGTTACCATAAAATGAATTCCAAGTGGATATGTATTTCCCAAGATAGAATTCGGTATTAAATGCATTTCGTGGGTGATATTTACATATATATATATATATATATATACATATATATATATATATATATATATATACAAATATATATGTATATATACATATATATGTGTATATATATTTATATATATATATATTTATATATATATATATATATATATATATTTATATATGCATATATATATACACATACATATATATAATATATATATGTATGTATGTATATATATTTATATATAAATATATATATGTATATATATATATATAGAGAGAGAGAGAGAGAGAGAGAGAGAGAGAGAGAGAGAGAGAGACTATGAAACGGTAAGTGGAGTTTTTAATTTCATGATTCTGAATTAATTGCAGTTTCAAACTATTGCACAAAACAGAGAAATGAAGTGTCATTCTGAGTTCTTCATATCTTTCAAATCAAATATAGAGGGATATAGTTTTTCCTTTTTTTCAAATTCACTTGGGTTTTCTAAATATTTATAGTTTTTTGGTAAAAATATTCTATAATGATAAATATGATATACCAGTATAATATTCATATGCATAACACGAAGACTGTAATGGGGCTGATGCTCGTTGATATTAAATTTCTGTCAACCGCGTATGAATAAATGCAGATTTTTATGAAAAACTTTGCCACCTTGCTCCAGCTGTCAGCTTTCTATTCATATGCAAGAATGTGTATGCAATTTACCTACTTGTGAGTTTACAAGAATTTCCAAGTAATGCAAAACCTAACGAAGATGGGCAAATGAGATTCGTTTACAGTCCAGGTCGGTACAAAACAAGAAAATGTACAGAGGAAAAATTAACCAATTAATTAATTTTTTATAGATGTTTTCGTTTTTTAAGGAAAATGAAACGCATTTTTTATTATGAACTATGAGTATGTACGTTCGAGAGACAAGTTTGATTTTATATTGGGATATTAGATAGGATTTTCCTCACTACTCATTGTTTTTGTTTTTATTCAAATTATAAAACGAGACAATACGCTATTAAGCTTCCCGAAGTAGATACCAATATCTCCCCTATGTAATAAAGAGCAAGTGTCCAGTTTTATATATATAAACTGTATATTATATATATGCATATGTATACATATATATATATATATATATATATATTTCCTGTCATACATAGCTCTCCCCGTCCTTCGGCTAGGAGTGAGAGGCAGTAGTCATACCCTGGCAAAAAGGGATGGGAAGGGTTGAATCTGTGTTTATGCATATCATTTTTGACGGTTGCGTACACTAGGCTACTTTGAAATCGAAGAGTAATAATTGATTTAAAAGCAGGCAAAATAAAGAAAAAGATAAGCGAGCAAAACGAGAGCACCCTTTAACGTAAAGAAGGATTGTTAAGAGGAAAAGAAATTAAAACTCGCGCATGTTAGATCTTAGGTATCAGTTCTCATTGAAAAAGATTTGCCATAAAGAATCCTTTTGGTTCTGCCATTCCTGTACTATGATTTGCATACTGCGTGGTCCCTTTGAGAGCTAATGAATACCCTTGCTCAACCTTTGCTTGTAATAACAGGAGTGATGAATGCGCATGTTCTATGTTTAATAGAAGAACGAGATTATTAGGAAAGATGGAATTTTGATATACAATGAGCGCATAATATTAATATCTACCATATTTGCCATTTCCAGAATCAACTTTGTATTGTTCTAATTAACATCACACAATTTCGAGGCACCGCAGCGAAACGTCGGCTTCCGAATTATATTGGTATCTTTAAAACGCCGACCGGCCCCCCCCCCCCCCCCCCCTCTGGATTACCCGCCATAAAACAGAGTGGAATTGCCCTAATAGCGACATTTGGCAGCCATGCTCGCTGGAACCGCTTAAACCCCCCCCCCCTCCCCCTGGAAAATCTCTTACCATTCCAGGGGAAGCCAGAGGAAGATTATTGTTAGATTATTTTACTTTTTAACTCTGGCCATAAGAGTTTTATTATGCATTTATTCATGCGGGCTTTATTGTTATGCGAATTCGGTTCTGTTTAATAGCTTCGGGTCTTCTGCGGTCGTGGAATGTTTTTACGAAATAAAGTGCTTGCTGTAGGGGCCTTTATTGCCCACCACAGCTTCATCTGGAAAGGGGTGAAGTGGGATAGCGAAGGGGGTTGCAGGAAGGGGGAGGGAGAGGGGGAAGGGGGCTTCTAGCTGTATATTACGGGATTCTTGTATTCTCTGTGGGTATATAAGCCCTTTAACTAATGAGTCTATGTAGAAGATCTAGGATATTTAAAAAAAAAAATACTGGTACATGTGATGAAGAAACTAATGGCGTTTTATATATACAGTATATATATATATATATATATATATAAAGTTTATTTACATATAAAGGAAGGGAGTTTTATTTTTAAACCATTTAGTCCACTTCCTTCCGCCCATTAACTTTCTATCAGTAATAAATGTGAAAACCTGGAATTATTGACTTACGCGAACTCAAAATACGTCAGAGATTCTGTAAAAGCTGGAAATAAAATTCCATTAGCATGGTCCCTACCACATTTGCGATTTTTTTTTTTATTTTTTTTTTTTTATTTTTTTTTTTCTTATGAAATCCACTTTTACCGGATTATGGTCCTCTCAGTTTGATCGCTTTTATGAAGTACTTTTATATTTATATAGTTTTATATCATCGTTAATTTCAACCTTAATTACTATATATTGAGGCTGTCTTTTGCGACCATCCTTTTGATTTTCTCCCACATCAAACTCTAATACAAATACACACACATGCACACACACATACACACACACACACACACATTATATATATAGTATATATATACACACAACAAAACCAACAAACGCAGCCGTTTCTTGTCCACTGTAGGAAAAAGGCCTCAGATATGTCCTTATTAATGTCGGGGGTTGGGCCATTTTCATTACCCCTCTGGCCTCTACGGATTGGTGATGGTGGGAGACTAGTTTGAACGCCCACAGCAAACCAACCTAGTATGGGAATCCCTGACTAGTACACCTTTGCTGATCAAGGCACTACACGAACCCTCCACTACGGTAAGGTATCCTCACTCAGAAAGGATATATATATATATATATATATATATATATTGATAATCTGCCTCTAAAACATGCGACGTATACTATATAGTAGCCATTTCAACTGGTGGAGGAATAAGAAATAAAGATGTTGACCAGACGCTTTCGTATTCCCATAGGCCTGTCCCGTTCAGAGTCAAGCGACACATCGTCTTATTTTTCTGATCCTTCATCATCCCAATGATTAATATATATATATATATATATACTATATGCATATATGTGCGTATATATATATATATATATATAAATATGTATATATATATATAGATAAATAGATAGATAGATAGATAGATAGATATACTGTATATACATATATGCATATATGTATGTATATATATATATATATATATATATATTCATATATATACATATAGGCTATATGCATATACAGTATATATATATATATATATATGTATATATATATATATATATATATACATATACACACATTATATATATGCGTATATGTGTATGTATATATATACACATGCATATATATATATTTATATATATATATATATATATATATATTTATTTATATTATCACCCATTGGTAGTAGTTCACATCAGCACAAAGGCCTCAGACCTGTCCTTCCACTCGCTATTACCTCGTCAATCCATTGTCTTCTTTTCCTTCCCCTACATCGTTGCAATCTATAGGGACCCATTCTGTATTTCTTTTTGCCCATATATATAAATATATATATATTATTGTATATATATATATATATATATATATACTGTATATATACTGTATATAACCTAGACCGGTCTCGTAGCGTATATTCTCAAGACATCTTCAGGACTAGTACAGGATTAATATTTTACATGCTTTATGTAAGGTAAGGGTACAAATGAGCTTACGAGTATTGGGAAAGGAAAAGAAAATTGGAAATCCCAGTATGGCAGAAGGAGCCAGGATTGCCATTAATAACTATAATTTTGTGATATTCAGGTGTCCAACTTTCAAACAACCTCAATTTTCTTCACTGCAAGGTTTTTAACCATTATTATTAAGAATTATATCCAGCTTATGCTCTTTACTTACATATGTAGACACACACACATCACACACACACACACACACACATATATATATATATATATATATGTGTGTGTGTGTATGTGTACATATGTGTTTTTAAACATACATATGCACACACAATAAAATATACATATATTTATCCATTTTATGCATATATATATACATATTATTATTATTATTATTTTTATTATTATTATTATTATTATTATTATTATTATTATTATTATTATTAGGTAAGGTATAACAGTAGTAGGAAAAATAGGATGCTTCAAGCCTAATGGTTTCATTAGGGAAAATAGCCCAATGAGGAAAGGAAATAAGGAAATGAATTTACTTTATATGAGAAGTTATATTTAAAAAAATCTAAAATATCAGTTACAACTTTAAAATAGATCAGTCATATATGAACAATGAAGAAAGAAATCATGTCAATCTGTTCAGCTTAAAAACTTTCGCTGTAAGTTTGAACTTCTGAAGTTCCACCGATTAATTATAAGATCATTTCACAATCTGGCCACAGGTGGAATAAAACTTCAAGAACACTTTGTATTGTGCTTGTGCGTTTATATGCACATACATGCAAATTTTGCATGGAAAAATATAAAATGGATTCAACATTTCCCAAGATATTGTAAACTTTTTGTAGCTTGATATTCCAAGTATGTAAGTTTGCCTGTTACTAAGAAAAACAAAACTACAAAAAGTTTGTATATATCTTGGGAATGAATATCCAAAGGAAATCCACTTGTGATAGATGCCTCTTCCTGGGCCGGGATTCGAACTCATGCATGTGAATGAAACAAAACTAGACTGTCGACTACACCAAAAACAACAACCAATGCAGCCGTTTCTTGCCCACTGCAGGACAAAGGCCTCATACATGTCCTTATTCATGTCTGGGGTTTGGCCAGTTTTCATCACCACGCTGGCCAGTACGGATCGGTGCTGTTGGGAGACTTTCGTCTGATTGCTTAAAGCAAACAACCTAGTATGGATGCCCCTGACTAGTACACCCTTGCTGTACAAACCATTTCTCCACATTAAGGTATCCCCACTCAGAAAGGGCCACACTAACCAGCATATCAGGAGAGATATCAGATTATCTCTCTCTCTCTCTCTCTCTCTCTCTCTGATTGTATATGTGTGTGTGTGTCGTCGAATAACCGATAATCAGTCAATGAATATTTCAACTCTATCTAGAATTAACGAAAATCGAATTCTCTCTTTTTCACGCAACTTTTCCTATTGACGACAAAAATCTAATCCCCCCTCTTTCTCTCTCTCTCTCTCTCTCTCTCACTGAGTATTAACAAAAATCGAATTCTCTCTTTTTCACACTTTTCCTTTTGACGACATAAATGTAATCCTCTCTCTCTCTCTCTCTCTCTCTCTCTCTCTCTCACTGAGTATTACGAAATCAAATCTCTCTTTTTCACACAACTTTTCCTATTGACAACAAAAACCTAATACTCTCTCACGCATTTCCTATGAGGACAGCTTCTCTCTCTCTCTCTCTCTCTCTCTCTCTCTCTCACTGAGTATTAACGAAAATCGTATTCTCTCTTTTTCACACAACTTTTCCTATTGACAACAAAAACCTAATACTCTCTCACGCATTTCCTATCGAGGACAGCTTCTCTCTCTCTCTCTCTCTCTCTCTCTCTCTCTCTCTCTCTCTCTCTCTCTCTCTCTCTCACTGAGTATTAACGAAAATCGTATTCACTCTTTTTCACACAACTTTTCCTATTGACAACAAAAACCTAATACTCTCACGCATTTCCTATTGAGGACAGCTTCTCTCTCTCTCTCTCTCTTCTCTCTCTCTCTCTCTCTCTCTCTCTCTCACTGAGTATTAACGAAAATCGTATTCTCTCTTTTTCACACAACTTTTCCTATTGACAACAAAAACCTAATACTCTCTCACGCATTTCCTATAGAGGACAGCTTCTCTCTCTCTCTCTCTCTCTCTCTCTCTCTCTCTCTCTCTCTCTCTCTCTCTCTCTCTCAAATCGAATTATCTCTTTTTCACACAACTTTTCCTATTGATGACAAAAATCTAATACTCTCACGCAATTCCTATTGAGGACAATGTATCTCTCTCTCTCTCTCTCTCTCTCTCTCTCTCTCTCTCTCTCTCTCTCTCTCTCTCTCTCTCTCATTTCAAGAGCGTCTCCTTCCTCAAATGAAGTTTAACGCACATCGGCCGAGAAGATTTCTTGGATAATTGATCACCAGTTTCAAAGCTTTCGCGTCGATAGTCTTTTTTTTCCCTCATATTTCACAATTTCGAAAGAATTTTTATACAGTGTTCTGAGAATCTATCACAGTGGATAATTTTTATGTTTTAGGTTTTTGTTGTCTGGTGTTTACGTTTTTTTTTCAGTTTTAATTTTTTGGTATTATGATTTGTGTATATATATATATATATATATATATATATATATATGTATATATATACACACACACATATATATATATATATATATATATATATATATATATATATATATATATATATATATTGATTCCTTTACAAGGATACTATTCTTATTATAACGTTTAAAATCACCTCGTTATTGCCAGAGAAAATTTAACTTTCTGTGCGATACGTAACAAACAATATTATGGAAAAATAAGTTATGCAAAAATAAGCAAAATTATATCGATTTTTTATGAAAATCTTTATAAAAAAAAGTCGTTCTAAGTTATTTTGGAAGGAAGGATTATATTATGGTCTTTGCAGCATTGCCAGTATCCTTGTAAGTGAGAGGAAGCGAAAACAAAACATGTTTTGATCAGTTCTCCCGGAAGTGTTTACCGAATGCTGCCTGTGTTTAGACATAGCCAAGTAACACTTGTTGTGCCTCTCGTGTGGAGAAATCGCCTTTCTGTTATTGCAACATCTCATTTTTTTGGCTAACTAACCGCATATCTCATCGAAATATACCATAGAAAGTAAAAGAATTCAGTCCAGAAAACAAGGAATAAAAATATAATAGTGTATGTGACCCGTCAAAAGTGACGGATAAATATTTAGATAGATATGCACACACAACTACAACCCCTCTTACCAGGTATGACTACTCCCTCTCCCCCTACCCGGGGACGGGGAGAGACCGAGTAACAAAACGTCTGGCAATGCCGCTGAGCGTGACCAGAAAGATATACCTGTATACATACATACATATATATTCTGTATATATTATATATATATATATATATATATATATATATATATATATATATGCCTCCCATTAAGATACTACCGCTAGAATATTATTGGATCCTTTGACTAGCCAGGCAGTACTTCTTTGGACCATTTTCTCTGGTTAATGTTCATTTTTGCCTACACAATTCCATAGCTCTGGTAAGTAGCTTTTCTAGGAGAAGGACTTTTCAAAATCAAACCATTGTTCTCTTGTCTTGGGTAGTGCCATACCCTCTGTACCATGGTCTTCCACTGTCTTCGACGTAGAGTTCTCTTGCTTGAGGGTATACTCGGGCATACTATTCTATTTATTTCTCTTCCTCTTGTTTGAAAGTTTTTATAGTTTATATTTGAGAGATTAATTTTAATGTTGTTACTGTTATTAAATTAATTGTTCATTACTTCTCTTGCAGTTTATTTATTTCCTCATATCCTTTCCTCACTGGGCTATTATTCCCTGTTGGAGCCCTTGGGCGTATAGCATACTGCTTTTCCAACTAAGGTTGTAGCTTAGCAAGTAATAATAATAATAATAATAATAATAATAATAATAATATAGGAGAGTTTGCAGAATAATAATCTAAAATAATTTTGTAAATTAAGATGCATATTTCACAAATGGTCTACATAGTTAAACAAATCATAATTGATATTTATTTTTTTCTCTTTCCAGGTAAGTCCCCGTTTTGTCTCAGGATGCAAAAGTAATATATATATTATATATATATATATATATATATATATATATATATATATATATATATATATATATATATATATATATATATATATAAGTTTCTTCACGTGTATTGATACTTAAAAAGGTGAGTTAACTTTTTTTTTTCTTCCCTCTGTTCTTGTGTACTTGGATTCTTACCTAGTGTATATTGAATATTTTATTGAATAGAATCAATAATTGGAGAGTGTGTGATTAATATTAAAATGGCGAAAATTCGACAATGGTGTACGAGTTACCTAATGGTGAAACTTTCCGAGTTTTCCTTTATTCATATTTGTATTGAAGTGTTTACTTAATAGGTTTACGTATTCTGTACCGCATGTGTTTCTTACAGGCTCGTACACTGTGACGGTTTTGATTATTATCCTATCACTCGCTCTTCCCTGCACTGTTAATAAACCAACCTATATAAACCTGATGGCTCATGATTAATTTTGTTTGAATTTTTTTGACTTTCTTGATCGCAAGTCTTGCTATATAAACTCGATGATTGTTTGATAAGGTTTAGTTGCATTCACCTCGCTTGTTCAGTTATCACCTTACTGGCGCCTCGCACAATTCTCTCTTTTGGAACAAGGTTGGTTACTACATGCATACATGCATACATATACCAAGGCACTTCCCCCAATTTTGTGGGGTAGCTGACATCAAACAAATGAAACAAAAAAGGGGACGTCTCCTCTCTACGCTCCTCCCAGCCTGACAAGGGACTCAACAGAGTTCGGGTGGTACTGCCAGGGTGGCACAGCCCACCCTCCCACATTATCCACCATGCACACTATAATTTTTACAAATGAATCCGTCTCATACTCTTTAATGGAGCCTTGTTGCGTACAATGTGTAAAAAATGGAGCCTTGTGCGTACAATGTGTAAAAAATGGAGCCTTGTTGCGTACAATGTGTAAAAAATGGAGCCTTGTTGCGTACAATGTGTAAAAATTACGCTGTCTTGTTTACCCTGATTTCCCTAATCATTCAGGGTTAAAAAGCTGGACATATCCATTCAACTCACTCCGTTTTCCATTTACCATTAATTTGCCATAGCATTTTCCCACTCTCTTCATTGGTTGTATTATCATCTTCGCATATCAAAACGTAAAATCGTTTTACCCGCCTCCGACCCTCTCCCAGTTTTGTGAGTCCCTGCGATTCTTACATCTATCTTAATATGATGTACTAGTGTACGAGACCCGTCAAAAATGACCCCGTCAAAAATGACGGCTAGATATTTAGATAACATATGGGGGCACACAAGCACACTCAGATTTTATCCTTTCAATCCCCTCTCACCAAGGCATGGCTGTTTTCTTCTGCC
>NC_090754.1:30749245-30756745 GCF_036898095.1 Palaemon carinicauda | reverse complement strand
TATATATATATATATATATATATATATATATATATATATATATATAAAGCCAGACATAAGTCTCCCGTTGAGGTACTACCGGTAAAGTGTTATTGGGTGTTTGACTGGTCAGGTAGTACTACATTAGATCCTTCTTTCTGGTTACTGCTAATTTTTCCCTTGACTACCTCTTCTTCTTCTTTGTCTAAAGTGTTATTGGGTCTAAAGTGTTATTGGGTCTTTGGCTAGCCAGGTAGTACTACATTAGAGCCTTCTCTCTGGTTACTGCTCATTTTTCCCTTGCCTACACATATACCGAATAGTCTGGCCTATATTTTCAACATTTTCCTCCGTCCTCATACACCTGAAAACACTGAGATTACCAAATAATTTTTCTTCGCTCAGGGGTTAAATGGTCCACTGTAATCGTTCAGTGGTTACTTTCCTCTTGACAAGGGTAGAAAATACTCCTTACATATGGTAAGCAGCTGTTCTAGGAGAAAGGCACTTCAAAATCAAAACATTGTTTATTATTCTTGGGTAGTGCCATAGCCTCTGTACCATGGTCTTCCACTGTCTTGGGTTAGAGTTCTCTTGCTTGAGGGTACACTCTTCCTCTTGTTTTTTTAAAGTTTTTATAGTTTGTATAGGAGATATTTAATTTAATGTTACACTTCTTGATATATTTTATTTTTCTTTAAGTTTCCTTTCCTCACTATTTTCCTCGTTGGAGCCCCTGGGCTTATAGCATCGTTTCCTTTCCTCACTAGTCCCTGTTGGAGCCCCTGGGTTTATAGCATCCTGCTGTTCCAAACAGGGTTGTAGCCTAGCAAGTAATAATAATAATAATAATAATAATAATAATAATAATAATAATAATAATAATAATAATAATAATGTATAGGAGATATTGCAGAATAATAATCCCAAACAAATTATGTAAAAATAAGATGCATATTTCACAAAATGGGCTCTTTAGTTGAACAAATCATAATTGATATTTATTTTTTCTCTTTCCAGGTAAGTCCCCGTTTTGTCGCAGGATGCAAAAGTAATATAAGTTTCTTCACATCTATTGATACTTAAAAAGGTGAGTTAACTTTTTTCTTTTTCTTTTTCTTGCCTCTGTTCTTGTGTACTTGGATTCTTATCTAGTGTATATTAAATATTTTTATTGAATAGAATTAATAATGCTCGTGTAAATTGGGTAGTGTATGTTTAATATTAAAATGGCGAAAATTCGACAATGGCGTACGAGTCCCCTTATGGTGAATGAGTTTTCCTTTATTCATATTTGTATTGAAGTGTATAGTTATTATGTGTACGTATCCTGTACCGCACGTGTTTCCTATAGGCTCGTACACTGTGACGGTTTTGATTATTATCCTATCACTCGCTCTTCCCTGCACTGTTAATAAACCAACCTCTATAAACCTGATGGCTCATGTTTCATTTTGTTTGAAATTTTGGGAAGTTCTTGATTGCAAGTCTTGCTATATAAACTCGATGATTGTTTAATAAGGTTTAGTTTGCATTCACCTCGCTTGTTCAGTTATCACTTTACTGGCGCCTCGCACAGTCCTCTTCTTTTGGAACAAGGTTGGTTACTACATGCATACATACATACATATACCAAGGCACTTCCCCCAATTTTAGGGGGTAGCCGACATCAAACAAATGAAACAAAAAAGGGGACGTCTCCTCTCTACGTTCCTTCCAGCCTGACAAGGGACTCAACCGAGTTTGGCTGGTACTGCTAGGGTGGCACAGCCCACCCTCCCACATTATCCACCATGCACATTCTATAATTTTTACAAATGAACCCGTCTCATACTCTTTAATGGAGCCTTGTTGCGTACAATGTATAAAAAATGGAGCCTTGTTGCGTTCAATGTGTAAAAATTATGCTGTCTTGTTTACCCTGATTTCCATAATCATTCAGGGTTAAAAAGCTGGACATATCCATTCAACTCGCTCCGTTTGCCATTTACCATTAGTTTGCCATAGCATTTTCCCACTTTCTTCATTGGGCGTATTATCATCTTCGCATATCAAAACGTAAAATCGTTTTACCCGCGACCGACCCTCTCCCAGTTTTGTGATAGTCCCTGCAATTCTTACATCTATCGAAATATGGTGTACTTAGTGTACGAGATCTGTCAAAAATGACGACTAGATATTTAGATACATGGAGGCGCACACAAGCACACAGATTCTACCCTTCCAATCTCCTCTCACCAAGGCATGGTTGTTTGTTCTGCCCCCCCCCCCCCCTAGGGACCAGGATAGACCATGTAGTTTTACGACTGGCAATGCCACTAAGCTTGACCGGAAAGATATATATATATATATATATATATATATATATATATATATATATATATATGTATATATATATATATACATATATATATATATACAGTATATATATATATATATATAAATAAATATAATATATATGTATATATATATAAATATAATATATATGTATATATATATATGTATATGTATGTATATATATATATGTATATATATATATATATATATATATATATATATATATATATATATATATATATATATAACCAGACACTTCTTCTTTATTATAAAGGGGGAGATTATTATGTACACGGTATCATAACATCCAAAACAAAATACTATGAAAATTTTATATAATTGTTGGTGCTCAGAAGAAATAACTAACTAACACAATACAAAATGTAGAAATGTGTCCTAGGAGCTTAGATACGAGATATCATCATACTTGTAGGTGATTCGTCATGCCCTTATTACTTTTCTCATAGAATAACTCAGGCCAGGTTACCCACTGGCTCTTATTATTCATCAAAGTATATATATTGAAAGTACCTTAGATTGAGCTGTAGGATGGTACGTAACGTCCCAAGGATCGGGACCTCCCACCTCTTCCCATGTGTTATTTTTTACAGGCATTCTGACGATGGCTGGAACACCAGTTACTTTCGTAGGAAAAATATATATGAAAAAAAAGAAAAAAAAAAGACGTGTCGCTTCCCCAGGCCCCTCTCCACACAGGCGACTGAAATCAAGTACTGTATCGAATGACAAAGGGTTTTCGTAACTATATCAAACGGCGCAAATATACAGAATCTCGAAACATTTTGAGTACCTGAGGACCGGATTCGAAAATAAAAGCAAACTCTCTTGCTGTTCTCTATTTTTTTTTATTTCACTGCAATTGCAGCTTGGGTTTTTTTTGTCAACAAAACAACAACTATTGTTCTGACTAATAATTTTAGAATGATGGAAACCGTCGGGAGGTTTTATTTGTATATATAATTTTTGTCTGTTTTGGCTTATGCGTTTGGATTTTGTGTGTATGGTGGTTTGATTTATTATGAATTTGGGAATGTTTTATTATTTCACTTTTTAAGGTATATATTTCTGTTTCAAGTAGTTCATAAATCGTAATACAAATATACCAGCGTTGTGTTCACTCAATGGAATATTTTAGAGACAGATTGTGGTTAGGATAGTGTAGCCTTTTAGACTGAAGAATATTTAGAAATTGTAATACGTTGATATTTCTCGTCAATTGCATATTAGTTTTCTCGTTATGGCCTTGGTAAAATGATAGAAACCATGTTTGCCATTTTGTGGGTTTTATATTTTGTTATTTTTATTTGGTCGTCTGTATTTTCCTTGTTTAGAATGCCTTCAGAGGATGTGATTACAGTTTAATGCAAAGTAAAAAAAAAAGTCCATCTTTGCAAACTACGTATTGTGTAAGCCCTTCACTCCCCCTCCCCTTCTAACGCCTTTTTAAGCGTTATCTTTACACAAATATCAACTTAAACTTTATTTTTAATATAAGTTTAACTTAGCGACCCTCTATAACCTTTATCGGTGTAAATTTTAATTGAATCTTATCCCCTATTGAAGGTAAATGTCGTTCTGTGGAGTTTCTTAGTATGACAGTACCTCATATTTTGAATTCTCCGATGTAGTTGTTGAGCCTGGGGCAACTTTTAGTTACTTTAATGGCTGCTTTTCTGGTCCTATACAGCAGGAGAACCCTACTCTGTGCAGGACCCCCACAGTCATTTTATCATGGTCGTTTGAAAGCCTTCAGCATTTCACGCCGCATATTGCTCGTTTATTGTCATATACACACTATCGAAGCACTTAAGAGAACAAGAAAGTCTTCAGTTTCCTCTTGAAAGCCTTAATATCTTCAGTCTTTCTGATGTCTAGTGGAGCTTATTGTATAGTCTCGCAGCAAGATCAATTTCATTTACTTAGGCCTAAGAAAGATTTCATCAGATATTAAACAAAAAGGAAAAGAAAAAGAATAATCAGACAGTGGATGCCTTTACGCTTAGTTATGCATATTTGCATTACGTTTATAATTAGTCCAACCCAATGGAAACTGAAATTTTCCTTAGAATGTTATTTTCATAGGTAGAAGGGTACAAAAAAGTTACCTTCAATGTAGTCAATAGTTTACCATACTTTACACTTGAAGAATGCAGTTTTCTTTAAAGTTTTCTAAATAATCCCTTCTGTTTAAGACTAATCCTTAAGATGATGTAGTAAAGGATGTTTATTAACATACGAGCAAGTGCTTGAAATATAACCTCATCAATTTTTTATCCGGGTTTGGTTTCCAGTTTGGCAGTGTGAGAAATTGAGCCACTTTCTAATTCTAGCCTAGTATTCGTATTCTACTGTAATCAAAAGGGCCTCGGGCTAATAAGAGATTCAGTGTCTCAAAAACTAGTATGTAGGATATATGTATTTTTTTCCCAGTAATCTCTTTCCTTCATATTTAGATCGGGATTTTCTCTTAACTATCCTTCAGTCAGCTGAATGGAACATCATTATGATACTGTAGCCTTCGACAGTACATTTGATGCAGCATACTATAGTGCCACTTGGTTGTGGTGGCCGATGTGGTAACGTCCCTGCCTGTTGAACGGCAGACTGGTGTTCAAGTCCCACTCAAACTCGTTAGTTTCTTTGGTCGATGCAGCCTCACCATACTTGTGAGTTAAGGATGAGGGTTTTGGGGGAGCCAATAGGTTTATCTGCAGAGTCATCAGCCGCCATTGCCTGGCCCTACTTGGTCCTAGCTTGGGTGGAGAGCGGGGTTGGTTGGATGATAATTTGGGTGGAGAGCGGGGTGGTGTGGATGATAATATGTGTATATGGTCAGTCTCTAGGGCATTGTCTTGCTCGATAGGGCAATGTCACCGTCATTTGCTTCTGCCATTCATGAGTGGCTTTTAAACCCTCAAACATAGTTCCGGTCTCATTATGCACTGAAACTTAACACATTCAGAGTCAAGTGTTCAAGAATATATTCGGCGTCACTTTCAATTTGTTTTTAAGGAAAAAAAGGTAAACCTTCTGTGTCCTTAGATCGGGAAAGCGTTATTAAAGGGAAGTCAGAAAAACATCTTCTATTACAATAGCTACTAAAGACCAAAAGCGATCAAAAGCAAGCAATAACAGAAGCTTTTAAAGTTGAAGCATGCATTTGTAAAAACAAATAAGGCAGATAAAAAGTAACCACAACAAGATTTAAAACCGAAGGCAGTTGCAAAAAAAAAAAAAAAAAAATACTCACACACACACACCTATGAGTAATGGCTATTTTAAGAGTAACTGTTGTGCACAATCAAAAGCTATTTCACGAACTACCGAAGATTCAAAAAAAGAACTAGGAAGGAGAACCACGATCTGAAAGAGCTACCGGAAACGAAAGCTACTATCGACCAAACATCTCAAAGGAGCTACTGAAAACGATCAACAACTACCACGAGAGCTACAGCTGTTTACTTTAGAGTTGTTCTCTCATTTGCATATCGGGCAGCGCCTCCATCCCGAAGCCGAACTCAAGATCAAAGGTTTATTAGTTGAATAATAGCGAGGCAGTGTTTGTGAGAGGAGGGGGTGGGGTATGGGGTTAAGGAATGGGGATGGGGGGGGGGGGGGCGTTGTCATGCCATTCAAGTCAGAAGATTTTGTAATGTAGGGAAGTAAGGGGAGCAGTTAAAGGAAAAGAATAATTAAGGAAAATGGATGATAAAAGAAGGTATGTAAGTGTCTGACACTAAACAAATTAGAATAGTACTTTTTATGAAGAAAGTTAAAAAGGACTTCATGTAAAATTAGAAAAAAAAATCGAAAAAAACAAGGTAATGAAAAAAGATGGTCAATATTCACTTAAAGAAAGAAAAATAAAGTAATTATATTGTATGCGTAACTGATCTAAAAAGAAAAAAAAAAAAAAAAGAAAAAAAAAAAAAAAAAAACTACTTTTTAAGTAAAATTATTACGAAAAACCTGTTCTCTTTGACAGAATGGTAACAGCGCAACACTTTGGATCAAAGAACTTTCGATTTCGTATTAGCCTTTTTTTTTTGTGTGTGTGTGTGTAAAGCATATGCACGAAAATGTGGATCACCTTAATACTTGTTACTGGTGATGTTTTATATTCTTATACTGGTTTATGTGTATTAGTTAATCTGTATATTATATTTTTTTGTGCGATGTTGAATTATCACATTAATTTTAGTTATTTTTTTTTATTTATTTCCATGTTATTTTCACCAGACACTGTAATTATGAAGACCCCTCATCGATCAAAATTATCATTGACGAAAATTCATTATCTTTATCCGCATTAATTTTGAAAATGTCAATTTTACAACAGGCTTTTTTTATGCCTTTTGCCATCCTTCCTGTTCATAGCAGTTCATTTGAGATGATGATTCTCACCTCATTCCCTTTTATTCATTGCCACCCTCCACAGTTGACCATCAATGACCTTCATCATTCACTGCTTACTTCATAGTGACACAGAGAGGTTTAACGGAACATGCTGAAAACATTTCCATTCAATTGTACATGGACTCCGAGTCAGTGAGATAGCCTGCATTCGATTCCCGAGTGAGCTTGCACTATTCAGGCTTGTTCTGAAAAAAACATTGGCGGGATATAGAACTTGGAAGAAATAGGACTTGGAACCTTTTCCCCAAGCGCTTACTGAGAACTAAAGGAAGCCAATATCCTTGTAGGGATGAAGGAATCTGGGTGATATATATATATATATATATATATATATATATATATATATATATATATATATATATATATATATATATATATATATATATATATAGATAGATATACAGTATATATATATATATATATGTGTGTGTGTGTATATATATATATATATATATATATATATATATATATATATATATGTGTGTGTGTGTATATATATATATATATGTATGTATATATATATATATATATATATATATATATATATATATATATATATATATATATAAAACGATAAATGTTCCCTTTCGATGTTCCTTTCCTGAATCTAATAGCACAATATCATTTCATGAAACGACCCTCATTTTATGCACTAGATATTATTGAAGATTCGAGAATTGATCGTTTACCTATAGTGAACATTGAGCCTAATGTTTCAAAATCAGTTGAAGTAACTTAGATTGAATT
>NC_090754.1:30716745-30746745 GCF_036898095.1 Palaemon carinicauda | reverse complement strand
TACAAAAGTACCCTGTTAAAAAAAAAGTGCCGTAAAAACGGTAAAAATCCTGATACAAATGTTACCAGACATTTATCGTTTTAAAAACGGATATATTGAAGTTAAGGAGGGATATTACGGTTACAAATCCTTAAAAGATAATAACAAAATATGGTAAGATTACGGTCGCCTTTATTTTATTGAAATACGGTTGAGAACATTATATTTTTACGGAGAATGTCCGATGTGTATGATATGATGCAAATCAGAGATCTGTTGTGATGGTATTGCAACAAATTTTCCGTAAATCTAGTTAGCCTTATAAATAGCCTTCAGGGTATTTATTTAAGCTAGTTTTTCATATTTCACTGTTTTATACACAGAATCAAAATGAGAGAACCCAACACAAAAAGAGGTGATAGACTTTTACTATAAGGGGTGGTAGAATTTTCAAGTTATTATTATTATTAATTGATAAGCTACAAACCTTGTTGGAAAAGCAGAATGCTATAAGCCCAAGGGCTCCAACAGGGAAAATAGCCCGGTGAGGATAGGAAACAAGGAAAAATGAAATATTTTAGGAACAGTTACATTTTAATAAATATCTCCTATATAAAATATAAAGATTTTAACAAAACAAGAGGAAGAAAAATAAGATAAAATAGTGTGCCTGAGTGTACCCTAAAGCAAGAGAACTGTAACCCAAGACAGTGGAAGACTATGGTACAGAGGGTATGACACTACCCAAGACTAGAGAACAATAGTTTGATTTTGGAGTGTCCTTCTCCTAGAAGAGTTGCTTACCATAGCTAAAGGGTCCCCTCTACTCTTACCAAGAGGAAATTAGCCCCTGGACAATTACAGTGGAGTTGTTTACCCCTTGGGTGAAGAAGAATTGTTTGGTAATCTCAGTGTTATCAGGTGTATGAGGACAGGAGAATATGTAACGAAGAGCCCAGACTATTCGGTGTGTGTGTGTAGGCAAAGGGATGATTTGCAATTCTGCAAGCTTGATTTCTTCTTAATTGTATGATACTTATCAATAATAACAAAATCCGAATCGTATTCAAAACATGAAACTTACAAAGTGTGTGAACATGTAAGTTAGATTTGGGAAATTAAAGTAATGCGTTATTATATAAAATCGATTTCGGTATTAAAAGTACCGGACGAAAACGTATTATGTCATTAAGAAAAAAATAGGACTTTTTACGCATAACTCGCTTGAAAAGGTCAAAAGGTGGGCTTAAAGCTTCCCTTATATATATATATATATATATATATATATATATATATATATATATATATATATATATATATATATATATATATATATATATATATATATATATATGCGTAAAAATCACAGGAAAACGTGATGCTCAGATGCAGAAGAACCACAGGGAAAATGAAAATACGAAATATACGATTAAGTCCTGACTAGTTTCGTGATACTTCTTCAGAGGACTGATAATCGTATATTTCGTATTTTCATTTTCCCTGTGGTTCTTCTGCATATATATATATATATATATATATATATATATATATATATATATATATATATATATATATATATATGTTTATATATATGTGTATATATACCGTATACACACACATATACTGTATATAGATATATATTATATATATAAATATGTATATATATATATTTATAATTATATATATACATACATACACCGTATATATACAGTGTATATATATATATATATATATATATATATATATATATATATATATATATATATATACGTATGTATGTGTGTATTTTGTATCTATGTACACATGTTTCTATCTCTTTAGGTTTCCTCACAAAAAAAAAGATAAGAATGGTTATCCCCTGTTGAACAAAATCCATCCCCCTGGCTTTCATGAATATTTAATGCGAAGCGTCGAGTTCTCCAATCGAAATGTATTTTGTGAATGAATTCTTCATGGACTCCCGTAGTAGTAAGAGCAATAAATTATAACTGAATCCCTGTCTCGGCCGATCAACAGCTGGTCGGTTGTGAAGGGAATGGACTGAGCGCTGTAGAATGTAAACAGAATGAATGATTAAATGGGTAATTCCGAGGGGAGGTTATTCATGACTTAAGTAAAAGTAAGGGGATGAATGAACGGATATATCCATTGGTTTTGCTACAGATTTCTCTCTCTCTCTCTCTCTCTCTCTCTCTCTCTCTCTCTCTCTCTCTCTCTCTCTCTCTCTCTCTCTCTCTCTCTATATATATATATATATATATATATATATATATATATATATATATATATATATATATATATATATATATATATATATATATATATATATATATACATACATACACAGTACATATACCCTTTTTGAATGGGGATATGTTAACATGGTAAAACAATTTTTTGTATATCGCTCTGATTAGCAAAGCTGTTCTAGTCAGGGCCACACATACTAGCTTAGTTTGCTGTTAGCGATTAGACAAAAGTTTTCCTCCATCACCTGTTCGCAGTGACCAACGTGGTGATGAAATCTGGTCAAACTTAAAACATGGATAAGTACATATCCTAGACTTTTGTCGTGCAGTGGACTAGAAACAGCTGCATTTATTGTTGTTGTTGTTTTTGTTGTTGATATATATAGGGTAGAAGCAATTGGGCTCTTAAAGTGTTTACAAAGACGAAATCTATTTCTATTTGCGCCTTCGAGACACAATATTTCGCAATGTTTTTATTACCTTTATGTTACTCTCATTAAACTTCCAAAGGATAAAATATGAATATCAAACATAAAAACCTCATCCTGTGTTATCCTTTTCTTCGGTCCTGTTCTATAATAGTTTGGAGTACTGAGTTGACCCTTATTATCTATTTAGGGTCGTGGGGCCCGATGTGGTAACGTCCCTGACTAATGAATGCCAGACTGGGGTTTGAGTCCCTCTCAAATTCGTTAGTTTCTTCGGTCACTGCAACCTCACCATCCTTGTGAGCTAAGGATGGGGTGTTTGGGGGAGCCTATAGGTCTATCTGCTGAGTGATCAGCAGCCTTTACCTGGCCCTCCTTGGTCCTATCTTGGTGGAGAGGGGTCTTGGGCGCTGATTATTATTATTATTATTATTATTATGATTACTTCTTAGCTACAACCCTAGTTGGAAAAGCAAGATGCTATAAGCCCAGGGGCTCCAACAGGGAAAATAGCCCAGTGATGAAAGGAAACAAGGAAAAGTAAAATTTTAAGAAGAGTAACATTAAAATAAATATTTCCTATATAAACTTTGAAAGCTGTAACAAAACAAGAGGAAGAGAAACAAGACAGAGCAGTGTGCCCGAGTGTACCCTCAAGCATATGTATAAATGGACAGTCGAAAAGGCATTGCCCTTCTCGATAGGGCAATGCCACTGTCAAAAAAAAAAAAAAAAAAAAAAAAAAACTAACAACGTACAAAAAGAAATAGAAGATGAAAACCAGATAAACGTTTATTGGAACGACGACGCGAGAATAGGTTACAATCTTCTTCAACTGGTTTGAATCGTCTGATTCATGTATGAATGGAAGGGGCGTCGGGTCGTGCGTACGTGATTGTTTTGGGTGTGGGACTGAATAGAATAATGAAGACAAAGCGAAGATTTGATTCACTGAGGGGGAAGGAGACAGAGATGATCTCAAATAGTGATTGGGAAATGATACATAAAGAATACGAGGAGGAGGAGGAGGAGAAGAAGAAGAAGGAGACTTAGGGAGGAGGAGAAGAAAGGTAAGTAGAAGGAAAGAGATAAGGAGAATGACAAGGAGGAGAAGAAAGAGAAGTAGAAGGAGAAAGAGACTTTAGGAGGAGGAGAAAGAGAAGGAGAAGGAGGAGGAGGAGAAAGAGAAGAAGGATTCTTTAGGTGGGGGAGAAGAAAGGGAAGTAGAAGAAGAATGAGAAGGAGGAGAAGAAAGAGAAGTAGAAGGAGAAGGAGACTTTAAGAGGAGGAGAAAGAGCAGAAGGATACTTTAGGAGGAGGAGAAGAAAGGGAAGTAGAAGGAGAATGAGAAGAAAGGGAAGTAAAAGGGGAAAGGGAAGTAGAAGGAGAAAGATAAGGAGAAGGGGGAGGAAAAAGAGAAGGAGTAGGAGAAAGCGAAAGAGGAGGAGGATGAGGAGGCGAAGAGAAAGGGTAGAAGGAATTATTAAAGAGACCATTATTAGGGAGGGAAGAAATTTATTGCTTTATAAGGGACTTTTGTTCTCCTGTAATAAAATTAGATAGAGAAATAACATCTCAGGAGATTTGAAAATCAAAATAGGCTGACAAATAGATAGTAAAATAAAAAGACGAACAGATACAAGTAGTTGTATAAAAGGGAAATGGTCATGAGTGAAGGGAAAGCCTTCGCTTTTTAGTGAATGGGAGGAAAAATAGTAAAAAAGTAAACGACGTTAATATTATTATTATTATTATTATTATTATTATTATTATTATTATTATTATTATTATTATTCATAATAGTACATTTTCATGGTGTAAAATGTAAAACAATTAACATTCATGACAAGCTTCCAGAGAAATATACTATTCATTATAATGTTAGAAAAAAAACCGTAATTTTAATCGGAAATTCTCCGTAAAAATATATTATTCTCAACCGTATTTCAGTAAAATACAGGCGACCGTAATGTTACCCTACTTTGTTATTATTTTTTACGGGTTGGTAACCGTAATATCACTATTTTACGTTAATATATCCGTTTTCAAATGGTAAAAATCCTGGAATAAATATTACCAGACATTTACCGTTTTTTAATGCAAAGTTTTAAGTGTATGTTAAAAACTCCGTAAGGGTGCAGTGCCATCATTGCACATCATGCGGTGTACTGTAGGTCTTACTTGAGGGTCTTACAACGTTCCTTCAGACCCTAGCTGCAACTATTTTATATCCTTCTATATTACCTCTGTTCCCACTTCCCTTCTATATTGCTGTCCAACCTCTTTAACTTTTAAGTACTAAGGTTATATGTAGGGTCTTCCTTCGTTACACTTGTGTGTCGAATGGCCTTACAGGCCGAAGGGTCGGGGTATTTAGCCCAAATAAGTAAATCCTACATATGTAAGAAAAATATCATAAATAAGCAAATCTGCAAAATAAACTTATAGAATAATAATGAGTTGATTTGCATGTATGCAATCAACAAAACATACCAATAAGTACAGCTGGATATGAGTAATTCATAACAAATAGAAACAGGTAGATTAGAGAGGCAAAGTGAGGTTGTCTGTATGTAGCATAAATCAAAGGTACTTAGCCACAAGACTGAAGAATGCCTTGCTACAGAGCCTATGATGCAAACCGTGTTTTAGGGATGTAAGTTAGACGGTTACCAACTGGCACGAAGCTGATAAAATGTGGCACCTGAGATAGCCCAGTAAATCCTTGAGATATAGGAGAATAAATGCTTTATTGTTATCATTTTTCATTGACCAGTGTAATTATATTTAGAAGAGGAAGAGGACTTTCAGACGACTGTGCTTCATACGGCTAAAAAGTTGATTTATGTTTGGGAATAAATAATTTGGTGGTGTAATATTGTGATGTGAAAGAAGCCTTGATTATGTTTTCTTATGATATGACATTTATATACTTAATGACTTCTTTGACGTTAAATTTAGAAAACATTTTGAAGGATAAATACAGATGTAAATAAAGAAATCTAAAAGTTTGAATAATTTAAAATAAGCCAATGGTAACTAGTCCATTGGAGTATGTCATAGTGTTTTTTTTTTTTTTTATTAATGTAAATTTACATCGTGTATACTGAAAGTATCTATATAAATATATATGACCCTTTTATAAAAGTTATTTTGCATTACTTTATATATGACCCTTTTATTAAAGATGTTTTACATTACTTAAGATATTTAAAATTCTTACCTCTTGTTATACAAAACTCATACCATAGAAAGACTACGTATTTTAAAGGTTTAAAGGCCTCTCATGAATGGCAGAGGCAAAGGACAGTGACAATGCGCTACAAGGCAATACTCTAGAGTCTAGAGTCTAGACTCTAGAGACTGGCCATATATAAGACCAGGGAGGGCCAGGCAATGGCTGATGATGACACTGTAGGTAGACCGATAGGCTCACCCAAAATCCCCATCTTTTGCTCACTAGGATGGTGAGGTTGCAAACACTATAAGAAACTATTGAAATTGAGCGAGTCTTGAACCGGAGTCCAACAGAACGTCAGGGAGGAACGTTTCCATGAAGGGTACACAACAAAATCAATTCTTAATATTGTACATCAGTTTTCATTACTTTAAATTACAATCCGCTATAACTTTCTCCTTTACCTTTAGTGATACCGTAATTTCGTAAAGTATCTTCAACATACTGGTGGGTAAAATGCTTCTTTATATCATATGATTTTGATAAAACCCCTTGGTTTAATTTACTCTGCATCTTGTAAGGAGATTCATTAATTTACAGATACATTATCATCCCTGCTATGCCTTATACAATTTACATATTCAGTGAGAAGAACATTTAATAAGTTTACCTGTTTCTTTGTTTTAAATGTAAAATCCATCATCATTGTTTCTATTGGTTGTTCAACTTTTATTTTACGTATTTACACAACCAAACTTTGACTCCCAGACTTTTTTAACACACAAACAAAAACAAACAACGAGTAAGTGATGACCTACTTCCATACGCTTATTTCTAAAATTATCATCTTTCCTTTGTAGCGAATGATTCAAACATACAGTAAATCTGTACGTTAAATTCCTTGGTAAGAATCAACAAAGGATTACTCTATATTCATTATCTTAAAGAGCGGATATCTCTCCATTACAATAGGCATATGTTTTGACGTTAAGGACCAATAAATTATTCTGCTTTTAACAAGTGGATAGTTCGACATTCTTATCAATTTCCTTACGGTTTCAACAGCATAATTGTAGAGAGGAGTAGCTATGTCAGATACATCATAACAAGTATAAACCCAAAAGAAAAAATATGATTTCTTTATAATGCTTGTAAAATAAAAGGCTAACTATGCCTCCTTTTGATTTCGAAGATATGGTAATTATGTTTTAATAAGTTAAGCTCCACACCACAGGTACCGAAAGATTTATTATTCTATGATTTTTGCTTTATTTCTTACCAATGGAAACCTTACTTGAGATCAGGGAATTGATAATGACCGATATTTTATATATAGTTAGAACCCGTTTTGTAAGCATCTTTACTTTTACCTGGAATTTGCTAATTAGGTCATACCAGTTTTCCATGATCATATCTTCATAATCATTAGATAACAATAGCTCTAGTCTAACACAATGCATTCAATGTAAATCTTTAAAGAATAGTAGAGAATGTTGTGAAGGTTAGAATATTAAGGACCTGAAGTTTATTATGATAGGGCTGTGGTGGCCTGTTGGTAACGTCCTTGCCTGGTGATCGCCTGACTGGGGTTCGAGTCCCTTTCAAACTCGTTAGTTCCTTTGCTTGCTGCAACTTCAACATCCTCGTGTGCAAAAGATGAATCTTTAGGGGAGCCTATAGGCCTATCTGTTGATTCATCAGCAGCCATTGCCTCGCCCTCCTTAGTCCTAGCTTGGGTGGAGAGGGGCCTTGGACGCTGATCATATGTATGTATGGTCAGTCTCTAAGGCATTGTCTTGCATGATAAGGCAATGTCATCGTCCCTTGCCTCTGCCATTCATGAGTAGCATTTAAACCTTTAAAACAAGATTGAAACTCCCATTTGGTAGACTAGCATTTATCGTTTAATGGGAATTTTAGGGAAAGAAATTGAACACATTTAGGAGTAATTAAGTTCCAATGCTTGTTTTGTAGTGCGATATTGCGAACCAGACATGAATTTCTAACTATAGAAAGTGGGTAAGGCAGTTTCTTTTCAGAGAGGACAAACGTCCTATTTAGGTTTTAAAAAGGAGAGAAACAAAAAATGCTATTAACCTACAGGTATTTTACCACTCCATTTAACTACCGATATACTTTGATATGTGTATATAAAGTAGTGTATTGAAACTAATAACAGGTTTTTGTCTCATTTTCCAATAGAAATTCTACAAAGCTGATAAATACTTATACACCTATAAGTAAATTTCCTTTTATGTTGGGACTTGGAAAAGTTCTAATTTTTTTTTACAATAATAAGGATATTAACCGATAGTAATGGTAATGATGATAATCATCATGATATTATAGAAAAGATCATTATAGTAATAATGACACAACTCTGTTATTATTAATGTTATAGTTAATATGGACTTCCACTGACTTGGGGTACAATACTTCCGCTTGAGAGAGTACACGCAAGCACACTTTTCTGTCAATTTATTACACTTGTTTTGTTAAACGGTCTATTGGACAAAATTGAAATAAAGGCCAAGGATTTCAGATGGTTTGTAAATAGACTTTTTTTTCTTGATCTTCATTGTTGATCTACATTTTCAAAACCATCACCATAGTCCCCTTTTCTGTGTATAGTATATCCATAATGTTCTTGTTTTTAAATTGATCCTTTTCTTAGTTTATATTCTTTTGCATTTTTTTTTTCAGATATAAATTAGCTACTAATCCTATTGGGGCTCTAGAACTTATAACATTCTGCTTTTCCAAACTGGGTTACATCTTGGCTTGTACCAAACTGGGTTACATCTTGGCTTGTACCAAACTGGGTTACATCTTGGCTTGTATCAATCTGGGTTACATTTTGGCTTGTACCAAACTGGGTTACATCTTGGCTTGTACCAAATTGGGTTACATTTTGTCTTGTACCAAACTGGGTTCCGTCTTGGCTTGTACCAAATTGGATTACATTTTGGCTCGTACAAAACTGGGTTACATCTTGGCTTGTACTAAACTGGGTTATATCTTGGCTTGTAGTGATAGTAATACTTATAATAGATTTCTGATTCTACCGATTATTGATGGCTCTAAAGAATCTGCAAATGTAATCCACTTGTAACTGAATCTGATATAAAAAAAATAAGAAAACACTAATTAAATTGCTTCATAAATTCCCTTTTTACGATTTTTTTTTTTATTTATTTTTATTTTTTTTTTTTTTTGACTCAGTGATCCAGCTTGGGAGTTCATGACCTATTCGCCAAGTCAAGGATGGGAATCGACCCAAGTCGGAAGTCAGGTCGTAAAATTGATTAATTCGCATGAAAATGAAGCCTAATGAACGAATAATTAGTCACGCAATCTCTCTCTCTCTCTCTCTCTCTCTCTCTCTCTCTCTCTCTCTCTCTCTCTCTCTCTCTCTCACGGTTGCTAAGCACTTGAACATCCTTAGTTTCTGGGTGAATTCTCCCTCCGTAAATGACAATTGAATCCTCCTTCATCTACTCCAGTCTCATTTTAAATTGTGATTAATCCACAACTCCTCGTCACTGCTTGGCACCTGTCAATTACTCTCCTGAATGTATGAGGTTTTTTATTAGCATGAGTGGGCACTCACGCACACAAGCATAAAGCACGTTACAGTCTGTGCCTTACGATGGATTCTCATCTCGTGGTATCTGGGGAGTTATTGATTGCTGGCAACGAGGATGGTAACAGTAATGTTCAAATGGTTTAAGTGATTCATATCCCTGGTTTTAGGGGAATTAGAGTACATCAGGTTTAGATTTTATCTGGTCATTATTATTATTATTATTATTATTATTATTATTATTATTATTATTATTATTATTATATTTGTTCGTTATTATTATTATTAAAATTATTATTATTATTATTATTATTATTATTATTTTATCTGTTCATTATAATTATTATAAATTAATGTTATTATTATTATTATTATTATTATTATTATTATTATTATGAATTATTGTTATTTGCATTATTATTATTAGTATTGTTTTATTTATTTATCATTATTAATATTATTGTTTTATCTATTTATTATCATTATTATTATTATTATTATTATTATTATTATTATTATTAATGTTGTTGTATCTATTTATTATTATTATTATTTTTATTATTATTATTATTACTAATATTATTATAATTATTTTATTTTATTATTATTCAACCCATTCATTATTTCTTATCTCCCTTTTTTCAAACTTTTCTTCTTTCCTGGCATCGATTCACTCACGATATTTGTGCTTGTAACCTTAATTGTTGCTTGAATTATGGAAATTAATTGAAAGTAAAAATCCAATAAGATTTTGCAAAACGAAAATGATTCTGACATGATTCTGGGAGGAAAGAAATCCACAAAATTCTATGACGTTTTAACTTTTAGTTTTAAAGGAAAAAAAAAAAGATCATTGGTTTTTTTTATTAACAAGAAAGTTGAAAGAATTAAACTCCTTTCAGTTAAAGTTACGTTATCCAATTCAGTCATGTTCATAAAGATATAAAGTAAATAAAACTGTATTATCACATTTAGTTGTATATTTTATTAGAACATAAATTATGTGTACTTCATAACTCTCATCACCAAATTATCAAGAATAGGATTAATTATTTTGAATAATTGTTCATTTTTCATCATCATCATCATCATCTTCTACGCCCATTGACGCAAAGGACCTCGGTTAGATTTCACTAGTCGTCTCTATCTTAAGCTTTTGTATCAATACTTCTCCAATCATCATCTACTCGACGCTTCATACTCCTCAGCCAGGTAGGCCTTGGTCTTCCAACTCTTCTAATGCCTTGTGATCCCCCCTTTTTCATATTTAAACACTTGAGTTAAAAGTGTAAAACAGGTTTTATCTTTTATGCTGAATTCTATTAATTGTAATTTTACTTTTAATATGGAAGTAATAGCATAGCCCAGCTATTTTTTTTTTTACTTTATTCAGTTATGGAATTATAGATGAAAGCTTTCAAGGATGATGCAAATCATATTTACTCAACTGATAGGCAGTATTTGATTTATTCATGTTCGTTTCAAATTGAAAAAAAAAATGTATCTACCGTGATTGGCTACATCACTATACCGGTACTAATGTATGTTATTGACAACAAAAATCGAAATCAAGTTTATATATATATATATATATATATATATATATATATATATATACATATATATGTGTGTGTATATATGTATGTATATATGCAGTGTGTGTGTATGTATATATATGTATATATATATATATATATATATATATATATATATATATATATATATATATATATATATATGTATATATATATATATACGGTATATATGTATATATACACATAGATATATATATAATATATATATATATATATATATATATATATATATATATATATATATATATACATATGTATATATATAAATGTGTGTGTGTATAGAAAAGTTGCCCAATGTAGAAATTGGTTTTAATTATCCGGTTTTCTTTGGTAATTGAAACCTTCCTTTTACTGCAAATAAGAGAAATTTCATGGAATTAGGTTCAGATCAAACCGTTTGACTTTCAATTTCGGCCTTTTATGTCAGTATTTTGAGGTTTAGAAAATTTGCTCTGCACAACAAGGATCAGATTTAATTATAAGGAAACTAAAAATTTTCTTTTACATTGCTAAGGACTTTTGATATTAACAATCATAATATAACTAATCCAAATTTCAGTATAACTAACAGCGAATGTCATGCCATGGCTAGAGTATAATATTTTTAATTTCGATGATATTTTTTCCAAGATATTGATTGATAATTGATATTTTCCTACCTTCGTAATTTTCAAAGTTGCAAACAGTCCCTAATGATGATAAATCTATCATAGAAGCTATCCGTGATGAAGCTTGAGAGTTTGGCCAAGAGGATCTAATGACAATAAATAAGGATCATTATAAATCAAATTAAGTGTACCAACCGTTTGTCACACGATCGTACATAAATTATTTTGTATATATTATGCTTGTATCTGCGCTCTTCCCCTGCACTAAAAAGAACCTGAATAATCATGTCTCCGGTTTTCCTCTGTAACATTGTCTGTTTTGTGAACATGAAAAAGCCTGTTGCCTTGAAGTTTTGTATATAAAGGAGAGTGTCCTATAATAAACTAACTCAGTTGATTGCTTCCTGCCTTTGAGTCACAACCTTGCTCTCGGCCCGTCCCATAAGTTGGCTCTACGAAGTCATTCGACAGAGAATTTTTTCTTTGAGAGAATAGTACTTGTTCGTCATTTCAATTCACATCGCTAATCGGATTAATAACTTATGAAGAAGGATCCGTGTAGAATGGAATTTCAATCAGTCCAAAGCACTTTTGGTTATATTCGTTGACTTTTTTTTTTTCTCTTGAAATTAATTGAACTTTATTCGCTTCTTTGTTTAATTAAGTCTTACTCGATTTTCATCTCTGCAAATCCCGTTATCCATGGAAAAGTAATTATTTATTTGGTATTTTTAGATTTGATACACCGAATAAAAAATATTCACACGGATATAGCTCAACCACCTGTGGTTTGATAACCGATATTTGAATTGAATTTAGATGTTAAATTAAACGAAATCGCTTAGGCGAATCTGATGGAACTTGTACTGTGTATAACTGTGATTCAGATATTCATATGGAACAACTAATGCTATTTTGGGCATGGTGGGATTTTAATATCTGATAACACAATATCGTTAATAGATGATCCAGGTTTTAGAAATCTGGTTGTATTAATTGGAAGGGAATTTCTAGATGACAAAGAAAAATCAGTAGTAGGTAGTAGGTTACAAGGGCACCAGCCACCTGTTGAGATACTACTGCCAGAGAGTTATGGGGTCGTTTGACTGGCCAGACAGTATTACATTGGTTCCTTCTCTCTAGTTACGGTTCATTTTCCCTTTGCCTACACACACAGCGAATAGTCAGGCCTATTCTTTAATTATTCTCCTCTGTCCTCAAATACATGACAACAATGAGATTAATAAACAGTTCTTCTTCGCCCAAGGGATTAACCACTACACTGTACTTGATCTCTGGCTACTCTCCTCTTGGTAAGGGTAGACGAGACTCTTTAGCTATGGTCAGCAGCTCTTTCAGGAGAAGGGCACTCCAAAATCAAACCATTGTTCTCTAGTCTTGGGTAGTACCATAGCCTCTGTACCATGGTCTTCCACTGTCTTGGGTTAGAGTCAGCAGCTCTGTACCATGGTCTTCCACTGTCTTGGGTTAGAGTCAGCAGCTCTTTCAGGAGAAGGGCACTCCAAAATCAAACCATTGTTCTCTAGTCTTGGGTAGTACCATAGCCTCTGTACCATGGTCTTCCACTGTCTTGGGTTAGAGTTCTCTTGCTTTAGGGTACACTTGGCAAGCTACTTGGCAAGCTGTTCTGTCTCGTTCTCTTCCTCTGGTTTTGTTAAAGTTTTTATAGTTTATATAGTAAATATTATTTTAATGTTAATCTTCTTGAAAATTTTATTTTTCCTTGTTTCCTTTCTTCACTGGGCTATTTTCCTTGTTGCGGCCCCTGGGTAGCATCCTGCTTTTCCAACTAAGGTTGTAGCTTAGCAATTAATAATAATAATAATAATAATAATAATAATAATAATAGTAGTAGTAGTAAACTGAACTTTTTTTTTAATTGTTATCATTATTTATAGGCACAATTTGATAATGAATGTGGTGGAGACGATATACCGTAGAGCATATGCAGCTATTTTATCAAACTGAACGACAAAGTCTTTTCATTGGATACTATGTAACATACTGTAGACCATCAGATTTCATGTTTCTACAACCAGCATGTTTGAGAACTCTTATACTTCACCGTTAATGTTAGCAATATTTTCCTTTCTTCATATGTAACTAATGTCATTATTCAGTATAAGTATCTAGGTTTAAAGACAATAACATATTTTAGATAATCAGCATTTCTGAGAGTCCATGGTTGGAAGATTTTTTGTTTACTGTCAACAATTGTTATGTTTTCCTATCCTTTAATTTTTGGCTTTATATCTTCTCTGACGGTACTATCCTGTTTGTAGTACTAGGTGTGCAGTTGATTCTAATAGTCAGGCCTTCTCCATCATGAGGCTCAATACTACACAGTGTTCTAGAATTTTTGGTCCAGCTGTGATCAAGATGTGGAATGATCTTCCTAATCGGGTAATTGAATGGGTAGAACTTCAGAAGTTCAAACTTGCCGCAAATGTTTTTATGTTGAACAGGCTGACATAAGTCTCTTTTGATAGTTTATACAGTATATGAAAGATCTGTTTTAATGTTTTTACTGTTCTTAAAATATTTTATTTTAATTATTTTACTTTACATATAATGTATTTATTTCCTGGCTAGTACAGTGGTAACGTTTTTGCCTAGCATTTGCATGGCAGCAGATCGATCCCAGCCCGTGACCGTGAGGCCACTGCTGAGTTTGGGCACCACCGTGGGGCCTTAGGCCTGCCCGGCTGACGTTCTGGTGAGTTTCTGGAACTGAAACCAGACAACTTAAACCTTTATCTTCTTTCTTCACTGGACTATTTTTCCCTGTTGGAGCCCTTGGACTTATAACCTCCTTCTTTTCAACTAGTGTTGTAGCTAGTAATGTATATGTATATATAAGATATAAATCTTATATATATATATATATATATATATATATATATATATATATATATATATATATATATATATTTAGATATATTTAGATATGCATATATATATATATGTATATATATATATAATATATATATATATATATATATATATATATATATATATATATATATATATATATATGTATACATATATATATATATATACAGTATATATATATATATATAAAATTTTCTACCTCATATTGGGATCAAGCCTTACACGTATATGTGTATATATATTCATATTTATGTATGTGCATATATATACAGTATATATATATATATATATATATATATATATGTGTGTGTGTGTGTGTGTGTGTTTGTGTGTGTGTGCGCGGGTGTGTGTGTATGTTTCATTCTGGATAAGCCCCCACAATATTATCCTCAAAATAGTAATAGAAATTTAAAAAAAAAAATATTTAATCTTTTTAAAAGTTGCTTCCGAGTAATACTGCTTTGACCGGGTCACCTCACAGCAAAACCTTTTCAGGTGGTTATTAAGATCCACGCAAGAGCGGGTTTGTTTGCCCTGAAAGCAAAGAACCTCCACGTTTTTTAAGGAGAACAGAACAGCGTATTTGCAAGGGAACCTTTTGTTTCTCGACAGTTTCTCTGTAATTTTCCATTCTCTTTGAGAAGTTTTTTTTTTTCAGAGGCACCGTTGTCCAAAGCGCTTTATCGTTCCCTTGTCCGAGGAACAATTGTCAGTGTCTGAGAACCGTTGTCAAAAGGGCTTTATCGTTCCCTTGTCCGAGGAACAATTGTCAGTGTCTGAGAACCGTTGTCAAAAGGGCTTTATCGTTCCCTTGTCCGAGGAAAAATTGTCAGTGTCTGAGAACCGTTGTCAAAAGGGCTTTATCGTTCCCTTGTCGGGGGAACAATTGTCAGTGTCTGAGAACCGTTGTCAAAAGGGCTTTATCGTTCCCTTGTCCGAGGAACAATTGTCAGTGTCTGAGAACCGTTGTCAAAAGGGCTTTATCGTTCCCTTGTCGGGGGAACAATTGTCAGTGTCTGAGAACCGTTGTCAAAAGGGCTTTATCGTTCCCTTGTCCGAGGAAAAATTGTCAGTGTCTGAGAACCGTTGTCAAAAGGGCTTTATCGTTCCCTTGTCCGAGGAAAAATTGTCAGTGTCTGAGAACCGTTGTCAAAAGGGCTTTATCGTTCCCTTGTCGGGGGAACAATTGTCAGTGTCTGAGAACCGTTGTCAAAAGGGCTTTATCGTTCCCTTGTCCGAGGAACAATTGTCAGTGTCTGAGAACCGTTGTCAAAAGGGCTTTATCGTTCCCTTGTCGGGGGAACAATTGTCAGTGTCTGAGAACCGTTGTCAAAAGGGCTTTATCGTCCCCTTGTCCGAGGAACAATTGTCAGTGTCTGAGAACCGTTGTCAAAAGGGCTTTATCGTTCCCTTGTCCGAGGAAAAATTGTTAGTGTCTGAGAACCGTTGTCAAAAGGGCTTTATCGTTCCCTTGTCGGGGGAACAATTGTCAGTGTCTGAGAACCGTTGTCAAAAGGGCTTTATCGTCCCCTTGTCCGAGGAACAATTGTCAGTGTCTGAGAACCGTTGTCAAAAGGGCTTTATTGTTCCCTTGTCCGAGGAACAATTATCAGTGTCTGAGAACCGTTGTCAAAAGGGCTTTATCGTTCCCTTGTCCGAGGAAAAATTGTCAGTGTCTGAGAACCGTTGTCAAAAGGGCTTTATCGTTCCCTTGTCGGGGGAACAATTGTCAGTGTCTGAGAACCGTTGTCAAAAGGGCTTTATCGTCCTCTTGTCCGAGGAACAATTGTCAGTGTCTGAGAACCATTGACAAAAGGGCTTTATCGTTCCCTTGTCCGAGGAACAATTGTCAGTGTCTGAGAACCGTTGTCAAAAGGGCTTTATCGTTCCCTTGTCGGGGGAACAATTGTCAGTGTCTGAGAACCGTTGTCAAAAGGGCTTTATCGTTCCCTTGTCGGGGGAACAATTGTGTGTCTGAGAACCATTGTCAAAAGGGCTTTATCGTTCCCTTGTCGGGGGAACAATTGTCAGTGTCTGAGAACCGTTGTCAAAAGGGCTTTATCGTTCCCTTGTCGGGGGAACAATTGTCAGTGTCTGAGAACCGTTGTCAAAAGGGCTTTATCGTTCCCTTGTCGGGGGAACAATTGTCAGTGTCTGAGAACCGTTGTCAAAAGGGCTTTATCGTTCCCTTGTCCGGGGAACAATTGTCAGTGTCTGAAGTTTTCTTATATCCTTATCAGGCTTTGGTATGAATATTGGCTCTGGATTGTCCCTTTCTCAAGGCTTAGATGGGACAATTGTCGAAAGCAATTTGGTGTTTTCTTATAAATTTCTTAATTTTTTTTTTCTTCAGAATTATCAAATTTTAAGGACCTTCAAAATCTCACTGCTGTACTTTTTACACTTTCAGGTCTCCGAAAGATGTTTTAGAAAAAGTTCCTTCAAATCTTAGAAGGAACAAGTGTCAAAAACTCTTACGATATTGTAATGTCTCGAGACCATGGAAAGGACGTTTGTTGAAAATTAATTTACGATTTCTTATCCTCCTGGTATTAGTAGGAATGGTATTAGAAACTATTGTATTTTCATGCCTTTTCTTAAGGTCTTGGAAAGAACGTTACTCCTAAGGTATATGGCGGTTTTGCCCCTCATTGTAGTAAAAAATCCGTAGTTATGTTAAGTTTCAATGCTATGGTGTAAGTGTTTCTAAAAAATTCTTTGATGAGAGCTTTTCTGAAAAATTATTTGATGATACCTTACCATTTCATCTAGACTTTGAAGGACGATATATATATATATATATATATATATATATATATATATATATATATATATATATATATATATATATATATATATATATATATATATTAAAAAAAACTTTTTGGTACTATCAAGTATCTTCTCAAGGGTTTGATATTAAACCTTTAGACGCATTTTACCGATTATATAATTTTTGAAGGAGTAACTGTCAAAATCCCCAAGATATGGTTTTTGTCTTATCAAAACTTTTCAGTGGTGTGATATTTTTTCTCTAAGGCTTAGAAAATACGTATAGTAAAATCTCTTGGACAAGTTTTTGCCCTTTGTTCCAGTATTAGTAGGAATAATTGTCAAAAAAAATCTATGACATTACCATATCTTTTTAAGGATTAAGAAAAATAAACAATTGTCATAAACTTAGTAGGAAAATTTTTTTTCTTATGAAATTGACCAGAATTCTTTGGTCAATTTTCAATCATTTTCTCAAGTTGTCGTAAAAAAATTGTAAAGAATTGCTAGATGTTGTTATGTCTATTTTTTAAGGATTAGAAAAAAAAAACTTGCTCAAATTTCTGGGGCAACATTTTACCCTGTCTTCCATTCTTAAAACGAACAATTTCCAAAAACATTATGGAATTTTCATGTTTTTTCTTCAAGCCTTCGAAAGAACGTATGTTTAAACCCTTTAAATAATTGTCTATTATAATAAGGGCTGATAAAGCAAGAGCCCGTGTCTTGCTATAGGCTAGGCGATCTATACTGAACCGAACCATCAATTATCAAATAATATTTTTGTTTTTGCTTCAGGCTTCGAAAGAACGTTTGTTACAAACTGTTAGAAAATCTCGTCTTCGAAGGAACGATTGCCAAATATTTGGAGCAAATGTTTTTATGTTGACCAGGCTGACATGAGTCTTTTTATAGTTTATATATGACATGTCTGTTTTTGACGTTGTTAATAGTTTGTATAGGACATATCTGTTTTAACGTTGTTACTGTTTTTAGAATGATTTATTGTTAATTTATTCTCATTTATTTATTTCCTTATTTCCTTTCCTCACTAGGCTATTTTTCCCTATTGGAGCCCTTGGGCTTATAGCATCTTGCTTTTCCAACTAGGGTTGTAGCTTGGCTAGTAATAACAATAATAATAATATTGTATTTCTTCTGCAATCCTTGAGAAGTTTTGTTAAAAACTCTCAAGAGTTTCCTCGCCTGTTGTTCAAATCTTAGAAGAACAGAGTGTTTAAATTCCCTTTGTAATGTCATGTATTTTCTTCCGGCTTTGACAAGAACATTTGCTGAAAACAATTAGACGATGCTTTGTACTCTCTTGAATCTAAGAAGAAACAGTTGACAAAAGTTCTCTCTTGTTTTTTCTCTCCTTCATTCCTTCAAAAGAATTTATTTCTTCAGATGGTTTTTGTCATTGCATTGTCCCTATTTGGGGTCTATAAGATTCCAATTGATAAAGACTCCTAGGCAGGTTCTTAATGGCTCCCATCTTCAAGGAACTGAATGTTTGGGACCAATTTGAGGAACTTTAGAATTTTTTTTTTTTTTCATATCCATTACAGTTTAGAAGTAATTTCTGAGATGTCTATATCATAGTCCTTTTCGAATAAACGTGAGAAAGTGAGAATAAAGGCATTCACAGTACTCTCAATTTGTTTAAAGTGTTGATGATATGAAATGTTGTCAGTTTTGTGATTGACGGAAATTTTTCTTTTAACAGAAACAGAAATTACATCATGTGTATTAATAGTACACAGTACATATGAATTGTCGTGTTTAAAAGAGGAATTAAGAGATAAAAATGTTTGAGGGAAGGGAAAACCCACGGTCCTACGAATGTACAAGTAATTTCACTCAAAGACCACTGTTTAACCAAGTATATTTTGTCTTATTTTATTCCACTTCAGTCAATTCAACAAAATATCATATGGATAAGTCTTTGATGTTATTAATACCCTTCTAATTTAATCGTCCTAATAAAAAAAAGATATAAAGACATTCCACATGTTGCTTCGTATAATATAAATTATTTATATCATCTTGATCATTTCTCGATACCCAAAACTGAAAACTTGTTTCAATGACTTTCCTCCAATGACTTTCGATTATCGTTGGTGAAGCCTTATGACTCTCCCAAGGCTATCAGATTTTCCCTTAATAAGACAACGCATGTCTGCTGTTGTATTGCCATGAGCATGGTCATGTTTACATGCTCGAGTAATGATGTTAATAATGATCCTAATATAATCTCCATTGTCCTTGTTTGACGTCTGCCATTATGAAGTAAGTTTGTTTGCTTGTAATGAACATTTTTTTTTAACATTGTACAGAGAAGTGGAAACATGGTGCTGAGTTAAGTCGCGATCATTTGCCTGTTTTTATTTTTTCAAATAAAAAAGAATAGGTTTATGATTTATTTTCAATTCATCTGTTAACAAAATAAGATTGGCGGGAGAGATTTGAATTTGATTAAAGAGCCTTTCCCCTTTAAAATTTAATTATCTTATGACTCTTGGATGTGGAGAAAAGATAGTGAATTGTAAAATTCACGATTTGACCGAATTTCAAGAGAAACGTATTTCTTCCCCCCAAAAAAGCGTATTTTTTTTTTTCTTTCGGAAGAAATACGTTTCTCTTGAAATTCGGTCAAATTGTGACTTTTAAATTTAACTGTCTTTTCTCCAGCTCCAAGAGTCATAAGATAATTGAATTTTAAAGGGGAAAGGCTCTTTAATTAAATTCAAATCTCCCGCTAGTCATATTTTGTTAACTTAGAAATTATATAGAAAAAAAAATCATAAAACTTTTTCTCTCTTATATCCAACGAAACTTTTGATTTTTAGTGATTTTATTTATGCTTGCAATGTTGCTTTATGATATACATTCAGATAAGATAATTTAATCTTGATGCCTTTTCACGAACAAAAATTACAATACAGTAGATATTTATTATTTACTGTCATGCAGGGCCTACCCGTAGGTAGAGTAAAAAAAAATCTCCTTTATTTACCATTGAAGGGAATTAAGAGTAAAAAAAATTTTTGAGGGAAGGGAAAAGCCACGGCCATAAGAATGTATAAGTAACTTCACCTAAAGACCACGTATATTTTGTCTTATTTTATTCCACTTCAGTCTATTCAACAAAATTCCTTACTACTGGATAATTCTTTGATGTTATTAATATCCTTTTAATTTAATCGTCCTAATAAAAAAAAAAAAATATAAAGACATTCCTTATTATGTTGCTTCGCATAATATAAATTATTTATATAATCTTGATCATTTCTCGATACCCAAAACTGAAAACTCGTTTCAATGACTTTCATCCAATGACTTTCGATTATCGTTGGTGAAGCCTTATGACTCTCCCAAGGCTATCAGATTTTCCCTTAATAAGACAACGCATGTCTGCTGTTGTATTGCCATGAGCATGGTCATGTTTACATGCTCGAGTAATGATGTTAATAATGATCCTAATATAATCTCCATCGTCCTTTGTTTGACGTCTGCCATTATGAAGTAAGTTTGTTTGCTTGTAATAAACTTTTTTCTTAACATTGTACAGAGAAGTGAAAACATGGTGCTGAGTTAAGTCGCGTTCATAGGCGTGATTTTATTTTTTCATATAAAAAAGAAAAGGATTTATGATTTATTTTCAATTCATCTGTTAACAAAATCAGATTGGCGGGAGAGATTTGAATTTAATTAAAGAGCCTTTCCCCTTTAAAATTTAATTATCTTATGACTCTTGTATGTGGAAAAAAGATAGTGAATTGTAAAATTCACGATTTGACCGAATTTCAAGAGAAACGTATTTCTTTCCCCCCCCCCAAAAAAAAAAGCGTATTTTTTTTCTTTCGGAAGAAATACGTTTCTCTTGAAATTCGGTCAAATTGTGAATTTTAAATTTAACTGTCTTTTCTCCAGCTCCAAGTGTCATAAGATAATTCAATTTTAAAGGGGAAAGGCTCTTTAATTAAATTCAAATCTCCCGCTAGTCATATTTTCTTAACTTAAAAATTATAAAAAAAAGAGAAAAATAATAAAAAATTTTCTTTCTTATATCAAACGAAACTTTTGATTTTTTGTGATTTTTTATGCTTGCAATGTTGCTTTATGATATACATTCAGATAAGATAATTAAATCTTGATGCATTTTCGCGAAAAAAAATTACAATACAGTAGATATTTATTATTTATTGTTATGCAGTGCCCACCCGTAGGTAGAGTAAAAAAAAAAATTCCTTTATTTACCATTGAAGGGAAAGACAGATTTAGGAATTAAAGATTTGCTAATATGAATTGGACATGTATGCTAAAAAGGAGATATGCAGCATGTGAATTCACCTGATAAAGCTTGCCATAATTACCTGAATTTGTCTCAGGTGCGATCATGGAAACATATCTATCAAGTCACTCAGGAACATCAGTCACAATTATTTCGAAAACTATACCTGTAGGAAGATACCAATTCTACACTAAGAAAAGGACACAGATCATTTGGCCATTTTAGCCACTTAATTATTATTACTATTATTATTATTATTATTATTATTATTATTATTATTATTATTATTATTATTATTATTATTATTATTAGTGTTATTAGCCAAGCTACAACCTTATTTGGATAAGCGGGATGCTATAAGTGCAAGGGCTCCACCAGGGAAAAATAGCTCAGTGAGGAAAGGGAATAGGGAAATAAATAAACTATGAAACGAGATGAAGAAAATTGAAATAAAATATCTTAAGAACAGTAACAACATTAAAACAGATCTTTCATATATAAACTGTAAAGAGGGACATATGTCAGTCTTTCTCCTTTAAAATTGAGAAATAGGTTTCTCTTGAAATTAGGTCAAATTGTGAATTTTGAATTTAACTGTCTTTTCTCCAGCTCTCAGAGTCATAAGATAATTCAATTTTAAAGGGGAAAGGCTCTTTAATTAAATTCAAATCTCCCGCTAATAATATTTTGTTAACTTAGAAATTAAAAAAAAAAATCTTAAAGCTTTTTCTTTCCTATATAAAACGGAACTTTTAATTTTTGGAGATTTTATTTATGCTTGCAATGTTGCTTTATGATATACATTCAGATAAAATAATTTAATCTTGATGCATTTTCGCGAACAAAAATTACAATACAGTAGATATTTATTATTTATTGTCATGCAGGGCCTACCCGTAGGTAGAGGAAAAAATCTCCTTTATTTACTACTGAAGGGAAAGACAGGTTTAGGAATTAAAGATTTGTTAATATAAATTGGACATGTACAGTATGCTAAAAAGGAGATATGCATCATGTTAATCTACCCAATGGCCTCACATACTAAAATAAAGGTCTATGTATAATCTATAGACCCTGTTATAATTACCTGAATTTGTCTCAGGTGCGATCATGGAAACATATCTATCAAGTCACTCAGGAACATCAGTCCCAATTATTTCGGAAACTATACCTGTAGGAAGACACCAATTCTACACTAAGAAAAGGACACTGGTCATTTGGCCATTTTAGCCACTTAATTATTATTATTATTATTATTATTATTATTATTATTATTATTATTATTATTATTATTATTATTATTATTATTAGTATTATTGTTATTAGCCAAGCTACAACCTTATTCGGATAAGCGGGATGCTATAAGTGCAAGGGCTCCACCAGGGAAAAATAGCTCAGTGAGGAAATGAAATAGGGAAATAAATAAACTATGAAAAGCGATAAAGAAAATTAAAATAAAATATTTTAAAAACATTAACAACATTAAAACATCTTTCATATATAAACTGTAAAGAGGGACACATGTCAGTCTGTTCAACATAAAAACGTTTCCTGCTAGTTTGAACTTTTGACATTTTGGATTCAAGTACCCGATTAGGGAGATCATTCCACAACTTGGTCACAGCTGGAATAAAACTTCTAGAGTACTGTGTAGTATTGAGCCTCATGATAGCGAAGGCCTGACTATTAGAATTAACTGCATACCTAGTATTAATAACAGGATGGTACTGACCGGGAAGATCTGAATATAAGAAATGGTCAGAATTATGGAAAATCTTATGCATAACGAACTAATTGAACGACGATGCCACAAATTAGTATCTAGATCAAGAAAAAGAAATTTAATAGACCCTAAGTTCTTGTCCAACAAATTAAGATGAGAATCAGCAGCTGGAGACCAGACCGGAGAACAATACTCGAAACAAGGTAGAATGAAAGAATTGAAACACTTCTTCAAAATAGATTGATCACCGAAAATCTTAAAAGACTTTCTCAATAAGCCAATTTTTTGTGCAACTGAAGAAGAGACAGACCTAATGTGTTTTTTAAAAGTAAATTCACGCCTAAAATTTTAAAAGTCATGCAGAATTAAAGAAACCTCATATAGAGGTAAAGAAATATTATAATTGCTGAGATCCGGATGTTGAGTGGCAACTGTTCTCGACTTACTTACAATTATACTTTGATTTTTGTTAGGATTCAACTTCATGCCCCATAATTTGCACACGCACTAATGTAAGCTAGATCTCTTTTAAGAGATTCAGCAATCCCAGATCTACATTTAGGAAACGGAATTGATGCAAAGAGAGTAGCATCATCTGCATATGCAACGAGCTTGTTATATAGGCCAAACCACATGTCATGTGTATATAGAATGAATAGTAATGGGTCAAGAACACTACCCTGAGGAACACTAGATGTAATATTCCTATACAACTCTTTGCGACCTATTACTTAGAAATTCAGGAATGATGCTTAGAAAAGACCCACCCACTCCCAACAGTTTGAGTTTGAAAACAAGGGCTTCATGATTAACACGGTCAAATGCAGCTCTAAAATCAAGGCTAACTATACGAACTTCCTGACCACCATCAAGAGATTTCTGTAAAGCATTGGATATTGTAAGAAGGGCATCACATGCTCCAAGGCCTTTATGAAAGCCAAATTGCGAACAAGGGAACAGATGATTGCGTTGCCACCAAACCTGTTAGAAATCCTCTTTGTCATTGATTAGTTATATCGTTATGATGCTTGTCTTCAAATATTTCGTTATACCTTATAACACATATACATACATTGACTTACTTATGTTTTTCTTAGGTAAAATTTCATCGGTGAGCATTCAGATCCACTAACTGAATAAAGACCCCTGATAAAAAAAGTGAAAAACAATTCCTAAAACCAGTCAACGGGAAATTCAATCTGGTGTACTTGCAGCTATTTTCCCTCAGAACCTTTGATATATCCTTAAGAAATATTAAGATTTAATGAATAACATTTTCTGTAGATATTCTGTACTTTATCTGTATTTCATGCCCAAGATAAAATTCCCACCTCAAATCCTTTTCTTCTTCTAAGTGTACGGAAGTATGTTGATATAAGACTTACAGTCCTTTGCTGTTGCTTAAATGAATAAGTCATTGTCACTTTTGTGTCAAAATCCAAAAGAACAAGGTCCGCCCAAATCCAGAACATGGTTTATGCCCTCATTATCTATACCCCCTTTTCTGAGTGGGAATACCTTAATGGGGTGAAAGGGTTTATGCATCGCCATGATCAGCAAAGCTGTACTAGTCAAGGACACTCTTATTAGGTTAGTTTTCTGTGAGCGATCAGACTAAAGACTCCCACCATCACTCGTCCACAGTTGGCCAGCGGGTGATGAAAACTGGCCAAACCCCATACATGAATAAAGACATGTGCGAGGCCTTTGTCCATCAGTGGACTACAAACGGCTGCATTTGTTGTTGTTATTGTTGTATTTATGTACGTATGTATGTATAATTAACCTAGAATAGAGATCATTCGTAAAGGGAAGGGAAATCAATATTGATGAGTATTTAGCCCAATACTTGTTCGTAATGAATATGAAACATTTGTGCAGTTCATTGAATTGTGAGTTTGTGTGTGTGTGTGTTCGGTGTATGTATGATCCATGAAGAAGACTCTCTCTCTCTATGAATCAGGACGAAGGAAGTTAGGCAACAAAAAGTGATGACACAGCATCCGGGATATTGGACATGTCTCAGGAACGGTAGCGGTGTCGCGGGGGTCGGGGGGGTGGGAGAGGGGGGTGGGGGGGTCCGTTTGGGAGGGGGGGAGGGGAGAGTAAGTTCCCGAACTATGAGGATTTAATTACCCTCTTTTTTTTTTTTTGCTCACTCACATCTACTAATGAAGATGAGGGGAATTTCCCTTACTCCCCTCTTCGGATCGCTTTGAAAATCGTAACGAAAAGAACCCGCGAAAAATTATTCGCGTAAAAATCCAGTAAAAATCTGGTCACGATTTTCAGTTTTCTTTTTAGTTATCTTATTTCTTTAATTTTCTTTTTCTTTTATCGTCAATGCAGAGGAAATCTTTATTCTTTTTTTATTATATACATTTTGGGAATGATAATTTCGATTTACGTCCTGAGGTAGTTAGATAATGCTGTGGATTTTGTTTCATAGATTTTTTTTACTCATTTTGGAGCCTTTGAATAATTAATCTTATTGTGATATAGATTCTTAATTAGGTAATTCAATAATGATGATAATAGTAATACAGAACACTGTCATTTAAGGTTTCAATGTGTTATGAAAACAAGAATAAGCAAATAATAACAGTCATGATTTTTTTTTAAAAGTTTATATAAAATTAAGAATTTGATATAAAATTAACGTTATAATTATGCTAGAGCTTTAGTAAACTTTTATAGGTTTTTTAAGGTTTCAATGTGTTATTAGGAAAACCAGAATTAGCAATTAATAACAGTCATGAGATGTTTTTTAAATGTTTTCTTATATAATTAAGAATTTGGTATAAAATTTAACGCAGTAATTTCACTACAGCTTTAGCAAACTTCTAGAAAAAAAATTATATTTTCTTTTATCACTTTTAAAAATTCAATTATCCGGGTTTATCCAGTTTTAATGGTATTAGAAGTAGAATGATCAATGTTTGCAAAACAATTTTACCCTTCGATTGCAAATACTTATAGTTCTGTTCATGATGTTTATTCGATTTAAATTTTATTCTCCATAAACATCTCTAACAACGCTTTTCACAATTGTAGATCTCAGGAATGATTAGCAATCGGTTTAGTAAATCCGATATATGAAACTATTAGAATTTTACTCAATCTTACATCCAGGCATTACCAAAATGTACAGGCAATTCTCTCTCTCTCTCTCTCTCTCTCTCTCTCTCTCTCTCTCTCTCTCTCTCTCTCTCTCTCTCTCTCTCTCTCTCTCTCTCTCTCTCAATGGCAAAGGAAAATTCATTTAATATGGCAAAAACATCTGTTTTTAACCTAAGGTTTTTTGTAATTTCTCAGTTGCTGCTTGGAATTAATTTGATATGGTAACGATACTTTTGTTTTAGATTTGTTTATTATAATCAACTTATTTAATATGCGATATTTTTTTACGAATCTGTTAACTATAATTAGCTTATATTTTATGAGATATTTTTTATTTTCTACATTACAATGAACTTATTTGATATGAGATATTTTTTTTATAAATTTGTTGATTATAATTAACTTACATTTTATGAGATATTATTGAATTTCTACATTATAATTAACTTAAAGTGTATGAGATTTTTTTTTATTATTAATTTGTTTATTTTAATTAATGGACATTTCATGTATTTGTTTATTATAATATTATTATTTTTTCATGGGAATTTTCATAACCTTATTTCCGGGTGTTTTTATTTTATTTATTTAAATGCTTGTATTCTGACCTGTGGAAACTCACTTTTGAATGTGTACATAATTTGAATAATGATAAAGGGCATTAGGATTTCAATGATAACAGTGATAATTATCATCCTTTCCAAATAAAGTAAACTAACATTTAACAGATTGCATAAAAGCAGATAAAGCTTCAAAACATATATTTCTAATATGATTTTACTTCAAATGTTTAGCAGTTCAGTAAATAGCCCCTTAATAGTTATACTTTAGTAATTAGCCCCATAAAGAGTTATAATTTAGTTATTAGCCCCATGAAGTTATAATTTACTAATTAGCTCCGTAAAGAGTTATAATTTATTAATTAGCCACATAAAGAGTTATGATTTAGTAATTAGCTCCATAAAGAGTTGTTATTAAGTAATTAGCCCCATAAAGAGTTATAATTTGGTTATTAACCCCATGAAAGTTATAATTTACTAATTGCCCATGAAGAGTTATGATTTATTAATTAGCCACATAAAGACTTATGATTTAGTAGTTAGCCCCATAAAGAGTTATAATTTGGTTATTAACCCCATGAAGTTATAATTTACTAATTGCCCATGAAGAGTTATGATTTATTAATTAGCCACATAAAGACTTATGATTTAGTAGTTAGCCCCATAAAGAGTTATAATTTGGTTATTAACCCCATGAAGTTATAATTTACTAATTGCCCATGAAGAGTTATGATTTATTAATTAGCCACATAAAGAGTTATAATTTAGAAATTAGCACCATAAAGAGTTATACTTTAATCAAAACTTAAACTACAGTTGGCCCTAAGATAATTGAAGAACATTCATGACCATATTTTGTATAGATCTCATGTCTATCATCACATATTCTCAGAACCAAGTATGAAGTTTATGCATACGCCAGTATTTCCATCTCTTTCTGCTTGTCTGTCTGTCTCTCCACGAGTTCTCTGGAAATTTGTGTATTTTGTAATGGTGACCATAATGGCCTCAAAAAAAAAAACAAAAAAACTTCATATCCTTCTACGAATCAAATTTTTATTTGTCGTTTTGTTTCCGTGGAAAATATATTCTAAGTGTTTTTTAATTAGTTTGTGATGGTAATTACTGTGGTTATTGTTACCTTAATATTTTAACCCTGAATAAATAAATAAATAAATATATATATGTATATATATATATATATATATATATATATATATATATATATATATATATATGTATGTGCGTGTGTGTTTTACATGCAGTACATATATGTGTGCATATGTACGTATGTATATATATATATATGTATATATATATATATATATATATATATATATATATATGTGTGTGTGTGTGTGTGTGTTTGCATATACATCTATTTATGTGTGTGTGCATATACATCTATTTATGTGTGTATATGCATTATATAAACACACACCCGTATATGTGTGTATATATATATATATATATATATATATATATATATATATATATATATATATATTATATATATATATATATATATATGTGTGTGTGTGTGTGTGTGTGTGTGTGTGTGTGAAATAAAAGCATTTTCTGACAAATATGCTTTAGTTACTGTAGCTAAATTAGCAGTCATCTTTTAAAAACTTAAACGTATTTCGTAACGTTTTTTCACTGTTCTTCATTTGTAATTACCATCTGCATGAATGGCTATTATTTTGATTTTCTTTTAATAAGAATAGTTATGGATTTTGTGGAAATTAAATTTATTTATTTTTTTCTTATTTTTTTTTTTGTTCAAGGTTTGTGAAATATTTTATACGTTATAGGCCATTTCAAGTAATCGATTACAAGAATTATCACTGTTAGTGCAATATTAAGATACATAGATGCATTATTCATTTAATACATATCCATTTAGCATTTGATAATTACAGAAAAATGATAATGGTGTGGATCAGATATCAAAAGAAGTCCTTAACCAGTACTTATAAAAGAATTCCCCTTATATAATGAAGATTATGTATCTTAATATATATATATATATATATATATATATATATATATATATATATATATGTGTGTGTGTGTGTGTGTGTGTGTGTGTATGTGTGTGTGTATTTGCATATATATATATATATATATATATATATATATATATATATATATATATATATATATATATATATTATATATATATATATATATATATGTGTGTGTGTATATATATATATACATATATATATATATGTATATATATATATATATATATATATATATATATATATATATATATATATATATATATATACTGTATTTAATTTCCGGTCACGCATAGTGGTATTACCTGGCGTATAATTACGTGATCTCAACCCGTTCATCGGGTAGAGGGGGGAGGGAGTAGTTATACCTTGGTGAAAGGGGTTATAGTTATAAAAGGGGGAGTGGTTAAATCTCTGCGCGGTGTGTGCATATCTTAATATTTATCTGTCATTTTTGACGGGTTGCGTACACTAGTGTAAAAGAATTGGAAGCCACTCGGGAACGCATTTCATCTCTTTGGTCTAAAAAAAATATAGTAAAATTTCGGATGCGTTTTCAATCTAATCAACCCATCCTTTGATCACCCCTTCGAAAATAATTGATTGATGTCTCTCCTTACTTTTTTTCAGATATCTTATAAAATTTGGGATTAAGGAATAAGCGATCAAATACATTATCAACCTGCCAACTTCATTGATAGATTTTTCAAGATATAAAATACATTTTTATTTTCTTGATGAGAATTAAGCGTTCTATAGAAGCATTAAAGAAAGATATATTACCAAAAGATGAATATAATGCAGCTACCTTACGATTTGTGTTCCTGCATTCTTTTTATGAAATGCAGAATACTGTTCTACAGATATGACCTTTTTTATGAATTTTCTTGAAATTGTGTGATTTTTATTTTTCAAGAACAAAAATTACTAAAAACTAACACAAATTTCATAGTATATAAATGGGATTTGTT
>NC_090754.1:30706146-30708646 GCF_036898095.1 Palaemon carinicauda | reverse complement strand
AGGATGCCAGAAAACTTCAAAGCATTCATTCATTCATTGGATAAAGTACATCAAAGTACAAGTACGCACCAGCACTTTGAATATTATTACAATGTTAAGTGGGAATTTTTTTTTTTTTTTTTTTTTTTTTTTTTTTTTTTTTTTTTTTTTTTTTTTTTTTTTTTTGTAACCACATTACTCACATTACGCAAAAACTATTGAAGCAATTTCAACAAAACTTGGCGGACTTGTAGGGTATGTCCCAAGGATAAATCCATTAGATTTAAAGAAAATAAAAGTTCAAGTTCACAGTGGAGTTAAGAGCAAAATAAAACTGCTTGGCGTGGCGAAGGAGTTCAGTGAGTACCCTTTTATTGGGGTTTTGGAACACACTTCATCGGACAGCGAATTCAAATATTAAGAGGAGTAGAATATCTTTACAACCTTACCCTATATTGTTTTCTATGAAACATAAGGATTTAATCCTTCCATTTTCAGTATTTATGTTTTAATCAGAGAATACTTTAGAAGAGCTTAAGTATATAATAAAGATATAGGTATTTCCATCGTCGTAATTTATTATTATTATTATTATTATTATTATTATTATTATTATTATTATAAGTCCTTTTTTAATAATTTCAACAAAATATATTTCAAGGTTTGTGATTACATTCCAAAATATTTTTACATTCACATATTCTTAAGGTCCCAAGTCAATTTTAACCCAGTTTCTCTTGACCTATTTTGGACTGGTATGGTATTTCGATCTTCCAATATATTTATATAGATTTGATCTGGTAGTTAAAATACCTTTGTTTCGTAATTTTTGAAAGACAAGAATAACCTCATATTGTAATATGATGGTGTCTGAGTAAAGATCTGGAAGTAATTTTAATCTTCTGGAAACGTTTTAAACTTATAAGTTGTTGTCTGAGCAAAAATATTGCAGTAATTTTAGTCTTCTTTATATATCTTTATATATCTTGTAATAAAGCTTATGCTGCATTGATTTTCATGAATTGCTGTTATTATTATTATTATTACTTGCTAAGCTAAAACCCTAGTTGGAAAAGCAGTATGCTATAAGCCCAGGGGCTCCAACAGGGAAAATAGCTCAGTGAGGAAAGGAAAAAAACAATAAATATCTCCTATATAAACTATAAAAACTTTAACAAAACAAGAAGCAGAGAAATAAGATATGAGACTATGCTCGAGTGTACCCTCAAGCAAGAGAACTCTAACCCAAGACAGTGGAAGACATGGTACAGAGATTGTGGCACTACCCAAGACTAGAGAATAATGGTTTGATTTTGGAATGTCCTTCTCCTAGAAGAGCTGCTTACCATAGCTAAAGAGTCTCTTCTACCCTACCCAAGAGGAAAGTGGCCACTGAACAATTACAGTGCAGTGACCCCTGGAGTGAAGAAGAATTGTTGGGTAATCTGTGTTGTCAGGTGTATGAAGACAGAGGAGAATCTGTAAAGAATAGGCCAGACTATTCAGTGTGTGTGTAGGTAAAGGGAAAATGAACCGTAACTAGAGAGAAGGATCCAATGTAGTACTGTCTGGCCAGTCAAAAGACCCCATAACTCTCTAGCGGTAGTATCTCAACGGGTGGCTGGTGCCCTGGCCAACCTACTACCTACATAGTGTTTTATTGGAAAAAATACCTGGGTGGCAATCTGTCGGACTGGAGTTTGAGTCCCACTCTAGCTTGAAAGTTTTTTGTTGTGTCTACAACCTCACTATCCTTGTGAGCCAAGGATCGACGGTTTGGAGACCCTATAGTTCTACCTGCTGAGTCATCAGCAGCCATTGCCTGGCCTTCCCTGGTCCTTCCTTGGGTGGAGAGGGACTTAGGCACCAGTCCTATGGTTATATAGTCAGCCTCTAGGGCATTGTTCTGCGGTAGGGCATTGTCATTGTCCCTTTCCTCTGCCGTTCATGAGCGGATTTTAAACCTGTAAACAAAAGGTCAATTGGAATCTATTTCATGTTATTTAAAAATGTTTTATCTTTCATGATTGTATCTCTTTACACATAAAAAAAAATATGGAAATATCCAATCTATTTTTTCATTCCCAGAAGACTTCACCAAAGTGCAAATGTTTTCTCTTGGAAATAAATAGAGATTTTTTCTTTGTGAAGGTTCTATGTCATGTATCTGTTTTTAAAAAAGCACATTAAGTGTAATTCTCAATTCATGAAAGGGAACACTGAAAAATGTATGACTTTGTAAGTAGTTAATTGCCTTTCATCAATCAAGCGGAAAATAATGGCAATTTGACTGACGCAGTAATGTTGTTGAAACATAACATTGTTAGTAAATGAAGCTGATATTACTAGATGCTGAAAATGCCTATATATTAAGTCTTCATAAGAGCGACAGTAGACTGCAAATAATTATATGATTCAAAACACATGTCCCTTATTATTATTATTATTATTATTATCATCATTATTATTATTATCATTATTATTATTATTGTTATTATTATTATTATTAAATGCTAAGCTA
>NC_090754.1:30688646-30696146 GCF_036898095.1 Palaemon carinicauda | reverse complement strand
ACTAATAATGAAAGTAATAAACAACAATAAACCGCGCTTAGCAAATTCTTATCAAAAAGAAATCATGCAAACATTCCAGGAACACAAGGTATCCAATTAGTGTTAATGAGGGCTGCTGTTCGCTTTCCTCAGTATGGCTCGAATTTTAAATGAACGGAAATAATGAAAACAACTTAATTTAAACCAAGCCAATTATATAGCCAGGATGTGAAAACTCAACTTTATAACCAAGCCAATTATATAGCCTGCGAGAACTCAACTTTATTTAAACCAAGCCAATTATATAGCCGAGATGCGAGAACTCAACTTTATTTAAACCAAGCCAATTATATAGCCAAGATGCGAAAACTCAACTTTATTTAAACCAAGCCAATTATATAGCCAAGATGCGAAAACTCAACTTTATTTAAACCAAGCCAATTATATAGCCGGATGCGAAAACTCAACTTTATTTAAACCAAGCCAATTATATAGCCAGATGCGAAAACTCAACTTTATTTTAACCAAGCCAATTATATAGCCAAGATGCGAAAACTCGACTTTATTTAAACCAAGCCAATTATATAGCCGAGATGCGAAAACTCAACTTTATTTAACCAAGCCAATTATATAGCCAAGATGCGAAAACTCAACTTTATTTTAACCAAGCCAATTATATAGCCAAGATGCGAAAACTCGACTTTATTTAAACCAAGCCAATTATATAGCCAGGATGCGAAAACTCAACTTTATTTAAACCAAGCCAATTATATAGCCAAGATGCGAAAACTCAACTTTATTTAAACCAAGCCAATTATATAGCCAAGATGCGAAAACTCAACTTTATTTAAACCAAGCCAATTATATAGCCGAGATGCGAGAACTCAACTTTATTTAAACCAAGCCAATTATATAGCCAAGATGCGAGAACTCAACTTTATTTAAACCAAGCCAATTATATAGCCAAGATGCGAAAACTCAACTTTATTTAAACCAAGCCAATTATATAGCCAAGATGCGAGAACTCAACTTTATTTAAACCAAGCCAATTATATAGCCAAGATGCGAAAACTCAACTTTATTTAAACCAAGCCAATTTTATTGCCAAGATGCGAAAACTCACCTTTATTTAAACCAAGCCAATTATATAGCCAAGATGCGAAAACTCAACTTTATTTAAACCAAGCCAATTATATAGCCAAGATGCGAAAACTCACCTTTATTTAAACCAAGCCAATTATATAGCCGAGATGCGAGAACTCAACTTTATTTAAACCAAGCCAATTATATAGCCGAGATGCGAGAACTCAACTTTATTTAAACCAAGCCAATTATATAGCCAAGATGCGAAAACTCAACTTTATTTAAACCAAGCCAATTATATAGCCGAGATGCGAGAACTCAACTTTATTTAAACCAAGCCAATTATATAGCCGAGATGCGAGAACTCAACTTTATTTAAACCAAGCCAATTATATAGCCAAGATGCGAAAACTCAACTTTATTTAAACCAAGCCAATTATATAGCCAAGATGCGAAAACTCAACTTTATTTAAACCAAGCCAATTATATAGCCAGGATGCGAAAACTCAACTTTATTTAAACCAAGCCAATTATATAGCCAAGATGCGAAAACTCAACTTTATTTAAACCAAGCCAATTATATAGCCAAGATGCGAAAACTCAACTTTATTTAAACCAAGCCAATTATATAGCCGAGATGCGAGAACTCAACTTTATTTAAACCAAGCCAATTATATAGCCAAGATGCGAAAACTCAACTTTATTTAAACCAAGCCAATTATATAGCCAAGATGCGAAAACTCAACTTTATTTAAACCAAGCCAATTATATAGCCAAGATGCGAAAACTCAACTTTATTTAAACCAAGCCAATTATATAGCCAAGATGCGAAAACTCAACTTTATTTAAACCAAGCCAATTTTATTGCCAAGATGCGAAAACTCACCTTTATTTAAACCAAGCCAATTATATAGCCAAGATGCGAAAACTCAACTTTATTTAAACCAAGCCAATTTTATTGCCAAGATGCGAAAACTCACCTTTATTTAAACCAAGCCAATTATATAGCCGAGATGCGAGAACTCAACTTTATTTAAACCAAGCCAATTATATAGCCAAGATGCGAAAATTCACCATTATTTAAACCAAGCCAATTATATAGCCGAGATGCGAGAACTCAACTTTATTTAAACCAAGCCAATTATATAGCCGAGATGCGAGAACTCAACTTTATTTAAACCAAGCCAATTATATAGCCGAGATGCGAGAACTCAACTTTATTTAAACCAAGCCAATTATATAGCCAAGATGCGAAAACTCAACTTTATTTAAACCAAGCCAATTATATAGCCAAGATGCGAAAACTCAACTTTATTTAAACCAAGCCAATTTTATTGCCAAGATGCGAAAACTCACCTTTATTTAAACCAAGCCAATTATATAGCCGAGATGCGAGAACTCAACTTTATTTAAACCAAGCCAATTATATAGCCAAGATGCGAAAACTCAACTTTATTTAAACCAAGCCAATTATATAGCCAAGATGCGAAAACTCAACTTTATTTAAACCAAGCCAATTTTATTGCCAAGATGCGAAAACTCACCTTTATTTAAACCAAGCCAATTATATAGCCGAGATGCGAGAACTCAACTTTATTTAAACCAAGCCAATTATATAGCCGAGATGCGAAAACTCAACTTATTATTAAAACCAAGCCAATTATATAGCCAAGATGCGAAAACTCAACTTTATTTAAACCAAGCCAATTATATAGCCGAGATGCGAAAACTCAACTTATTATTAAAACCAAGCCAATTATATAGCCAAGATGCGAAAACTCAACTTTATTTAAACCAAGCCAATTATATAGCCGAGATGCGAAAACTCAACTTATTATTAAAACCAAGCCAATTATATAGCCAAGATGCGAAAACTCAACTTTATTTAAACCAAGCCAATTATATAGCCAAGATGCGAAAACTCAACTTTATTTAAACCAAGCCAATTATATAGCCAAGATGCGAAAACTCAACTTTATTTAAACCAAGCCAATTTTATTGCCAAGATGCGAAAACTCACCTTTATTTAAACCAAGCCAATTATATAGCCGAGATGCGAGAACTCAACTTTATTTAAACCAAGCCAATTATATAGCCGAGATGCGAAAACTCACTTATTATTAAAACCAAGCCAATTATATAGCCAAGATGCGAAAACTCAACTTTATTTAAACCAAGCCAATTATATAGCCGAGATGCGAAAACTCAACTTATTATTAAAACCAAGCCAATTATATAGCCAAGATGCGAAACTCAACTTTATTTAAACCAAGCCAATTATATAGCCGAGATGCGAAAACTCAACTTATTATTAAAACCAAGCCAATTATATAGCCAAGATGCGAAAACTCACCTTTATTTAAACCAAGCCAATTATATAGCCGAGATGCGAAAACTCAACTTTATTTAAACCAAGCCAATTATATAGCCGAGATGCGAAAACTCAACTTATTATTAAAACCAAGCCAATTATATAGCCAAGATGCGAAAACTCAACTTTATTTAAACCAACCCAATTATATAGCCAAGGTGCCATGCCATATTATCACTAAAGTTATCCTTGAAAATTACTAAAGACAATTAATAAAATCCTTGGATTGATGTGGCGAGTCGAGGGTTAACGTAACCCTCTGTAGCTGTGAGCTGATAAATACAGGTAAGTATGAAAACCAAGTGGTGCTTGTTCATGAAATCTCTCTCTCTCTCTCTCTCTCTCTCTCTCTCTCTCTCTCTCTCTCTCTCTCTCTCTCAAGTGCATAATGTAATTATATATATGCATGCATATACAGTATACGGTTACTAGTACAGAACAAAATCCTCAGACATGTCCTTCCACTCGCGTCTGTAATTGGTCTTTCTGTGGTAGCAAATTTCTTAGTTCGTCAATACATCTTCTTTTCTTCTTTTCCTTGCTTTTGCACTCTCTAGAGACCCATTATGCAATTATTAATGTCCGTCACTTATATGTATGTATATATATATATATATACATATATATATATATATATATATATATATATATATATATATATATATATATTATATATATATAGTATTCTAATAGCATACGCGTAAGTAACATATGTCTTCCATTAATTTTTCAAGTATTTTAATGTGGAGCACAAGTTAGGCATCTCTTCCACTGAAATATATATGATCATAGAATACTTGGAAACGTTGCATTTTATATACAGAAATTAATAGTCCTTTAAAAAAGAAAAAAAAAATATCAATTTTAGAATATAGAAAGATCTTTTGACATCCATCACGCAATTCCTGTTTAAAGACGAAACTGCATGCGCGCCCCCCTAGGAACACACACCTTTTTTTTACTACATAAACAAAAATATAAAATATTTCCATCACAACTGCACTTAGCCCTGGTCCCCTAGAGAGAGAGAGAGAGAGAGAGAGAGAGAGAGAGAGAGAGAGAGATAGAGATAGAGAGAGAGAGAGAGAGAGAGAGAGAGAGAGAGAGAGAGAGAGAGAGAGGGAAGGTTGACTTGCATTATACCTATTTGTATACTGTATGTTAGTTTTCAAATCAAAATGATTGAAGTCTTCGTTGGCCAAATCAGAAAAAGGTAAATCGACCATACTTTTGATGGAGACTTCTGTAATTTTTGATTGTTTGGTTTTAAAAAATCGTAATTTTTAACACCCCTCTCTCTCTCTCTCTCTCTCTCTCTCTCTCTCTCTCTCTCTCTCTCTCTCTCTCTCTCTCTCTCTCTCTCTCTCTCTCTCCCATATGATTTCACTCCAATTTTTATCTCTCAATACCCATCGTTAGTTTACTCTCTCTCTCTCTCTCTCTTTCTCTCTCTCTCTCTCTCTCTCTCTCTCTCTCTCTCTCTCTCTCTCTCTCTTTGACTTTGACTTTGACTTTTGACTCTCTCTCTCTCTCTCTCTCTCTCTCTCTCTCTCTCTCTCTCTCTCTCTCTCTCTCTCTCTCTCTCTCAATTCATAGAGAGTTTACACCTCTCTTTCCTTGAAGACATCTCGAGAGTTTACTTCCCCCCACCCCTCCCTCTCTCTCTCTCTCTCTCTCCTCTCTCTCCTCTCTCTCTCTCTCTCTCTCTCTCTCTCTCTCTCTCTCTCTCTCTTAACTTTAACTTTTGACTCTCTCTCTCTTTAACTTTGACTTTTGACTCTCTCTCTCTCTCTCTCTCTCTCTCTCTCTCTCTCTCTCTCTCTCTCTCTCTCTCTCTCTCTCTCTCTCAATTCATAGTGAGTTTACACCTCTCTTTACTTGAAGACATCTCGAGAGTTTACTTCCCCCCCCTCTCTCTCTCTCTCTCTCTCTCTCTCTCTCCTCTCTCTCCTCTCTCTCTCTCTCTCTCTCGGGACTCAATTAATTCCGACTAATATATATGCAATACGTCACAAACTATAATTACCATTGATTTTTGTAATTCTAGATTCAATACCAAAGAATGTATGTCTATGTGTAAAGTAACTTCACTGCTAGAAAACTCCCAGTTTTCACACCTGTATAACGCATGTCCATCAAGAACAATATATGTTGCAAAGCCATGTTTTCCTTTCTGTATTTTATTTTTAGATTTTCCATAATGCAGTGTTCTTAAAAGCACATGTCCGTTAAATGGAAATACAACCTAACTTATTCCAAATTCACGAACAAGGTGACAACATAGGTTCATAAATCTCAAAACATCTTTGCTGTAATAACTTCCAGGATTTTTACCGTTCTAAAAACGGATATATTGACGTAAAAGAGTGATATTGCGGTCATCAACCCGTGAAATAGAATAACAAAGTATTGTAAAATTACGGTCGCCTGTATTTTACTGAAATGCGGCTGAGAACCGCATATATTTACAGAGAATTTCCGATTAAAATTACGGGTAAGTGCAACTTATTTCAGTATTTAATCCTCTGAATATCCTGTGATTTTGATGATTGTAAAGACGATAATGTTTATAAAAGAAGAGAAGAAAATATGTGCCCTGGAACTTGTTAATAATCAGATCTTGATCAACTTTCACCGAGGGAAATATTGTCAGGAGTTATAGAGAGGAATGAGAAGGCGGGATAACACTTTCATTCTTATGAAAATATGCATCAACATAGAAATTTCGATTTAACATTCTAGAGTTAAAACAGAATCCAATAAGGGCAAAAACAGAAACTATCTGTCACAGCTCCACAAATTCCTGTCCGCATCTGTCAATCTGATTTATTGCAGTAAGTTTTCATCATACCATATTTGTATTCAAATTTTATCAATCTTTTTATCAGTACTTTTAATCATTAACAAAACACTGATATTCAATGTAAACGACTTAGTTTGTGGAATAAAATCTCATAGCTCTTTGAGGGAGGAAAATAGCACAGTGGTAACGCGTTTTGCCTTGCATTCGCATGGTAGTAGATCGATCCCAGCCCGGACCTTCAAATTAAGCTGTTCACTGGGGAGCCCACTGCAGCTGTGGTTGGGCACCAACGTGGTTATGTTTGGCTTGCCCGGCTGACGTTCTAGTGAGCATCTATTCTGATGATACTGGAACTGAAACCAGACAACTTTATTTCTACCTTTAGTTACAAGTGAATATTTAAAAAAATATATAAAAAATCTATAATTTGCATTTTTTGGCTTCGTAATGAAAGAAATTACCTTAAGGCGGACAATATCTATAAAATGTGGCTTCTTTCATCCTATTTAATTTATTGCGAACCTTCTCCTACAACGGGATATATTGTTTTCTATGATTCCACGTTTGATGAATACCGGCCACCACTTCGTTTGGCTCATCGGTCTGCCAGGTTTTGAAAATCTGTGAAATGTTGGGATTGTAACTGGGCGGATAAATGCATTTTCTGTATTAGTTTGCTAATAGCAGACTCGCTCAAAACATTGCCTGTGTTGATTGATTAGGAAATAAAGTTTTTTTATGTTTTAAAAGGCCATGATTTGGAATACAATTCGGTAACCACAAGAGGAGGGAAAAAGAGAGAAAAAGGGGGGGGGGGGTGTTGTGAGGTCAGCAAAATGGGTGGGAGTCAACGTAAGGAATATTATTATTATTATTATTATTATTATTATTATTATTATTATTATCACTATTATTATTAATTGCTAAACTACAACTTTAGCGGGAAAAGCAGGATGCAATAGGGAAAATAGCCCCGGGAAGGAAATGAAACAATGAAAAATAAAATATTTTTAAAACAGTAACAACATTAGAATAAATGTCTCCTATATAAACTATAAAAAGCTTTCACATAACAAGAGAAAGGGAAATAAGATGAGTAGTGCATTATGTATTATTGATTGCGAAAAAAACAATTAGGGAATTGCAATAAGATTCTTCGTGCTTCTTTAAGCAATAAAAGTGTGGTCGGTCTGGGCCTTTTTCCATCTGATTCACCTGACGAGGATTTTTATTTTTAACCTTTATCCGTCTATGGAGCAATCTC
>NC_090754.1:30686526-30688146 GCF_036898095.1 Palaemon carinicauda | reverse complement strand
TAAGTCGATGAAGTTTAACTGAAAGTTGCCCTGTACAGTAATTCTCTCTCTCTCTCTCTCTCTCCTCTCTCTCTCTCTCTCTCTCTCTCTCTCTCTCTCTCTCTCTCTCTCTCTCTCTCTCTGCGACCAGTTGGGCTTTAAAATATATCAAATTGTTTTATATTTCAGGAATGTGAAGCTTTATTCGTGAGTAATCATAAACAAAAATGAGTTTTGCTGTTATCTCAAACGAATGTGTCTGCTTATTATATACCAGCCAGCCTCTGGAACAGTCTCTCTCCTCTCTCTCTCTCTCTCTCTCCCCTCTCTCTCTCTCTCTCCTCTCCTCTCTCTCTCTCTCTCAGAAATTTAATGCATTCAAGCTAGAAATATTTTTCTAACCCTTATTTTTATTTCTAATGTGATTGAACTAGGTAGGATTCAGGCAGCTAGACTTTTGACACATCTGTGCAAGGCATATTTAAAGAAAAAAATGCGTATTTTCTACCTTTTGCAACGTATATATATATTTTTCTTCTTTCGAACGTAGACGTGCACTGCGTGTAAAAGAGAAAGCTTTCAAGTATTTTTCCTATGCAAGCATTCGTATATGTAGATGAATCCCGAGTGTTTTTAAATCAAGAGGTCCTAAAAAAAAGGTCTTAGTATAAATTCCCTTATTCCTCTTGACAATTCTCATGCGTCTCTCAACACTATCCATATGAATATTAATTAGACCTGATGGCTTCTCAGTCTTTTGTCTGTGATCCACTTTGCATGTGCATTTTAGCTTGTAAATATGATCCTACAAGCCGAAGGGCTCCTACAGAGAAAATAGCTCAGTGAGGAAAGGAAATAAGGAAACATGGAATAGTGTAGGCTACCTGAGTGTTCCCTCGACCAAGAGAACTCTCATTTCAGACAGTGAAAGACCATGGTACAGAGGCTATGGTACTACCCAAGAATAGAGAACCATACCTAAGGAGTCGTCTATCCCGACCAAGAGGAAAGTAGCCACTGAATAATTACAGTACAATAGTTAACCCCTTGAGCTAAGAAGAATTGTTTGGTTATCTCAGTGCTGTCAGGTGTATGAAAACAGAGGAGAATGTGCAAAGAATATGCCAGACTATTCGATGTATGTGTAAGTAAAGGAAAAATTATCCCGTAACCAGAGAGGGATCCAACGTAGTACTATGTGGATAGTCAAAGGACCCCATAACTCTCTGTCGTTAGTATCTCAGCGGGTGGCTGGTGCCCTGGCCAACCTACTAGCGGTAGTATCTCAACAGAAGGCATGGTTTTGATATATATCCATTGCTGTATAGAATGGACGAAATAATATGTATTCGTAAGAGTGTGGGAAAGTTAAAATTGCCTAAAAAAGGAAAATATATTTACATGGGCTGTATCAAACGTCTGTAGGAGTGAGATGTTGATTACACTGGAGAAAGAGTTCGAAAATTGTTAAGAAGAGATTGATTCAAGTTAATCTTAGAGAGAGATGAAACAATAATTGTATACAAGGTAGAATAGACAAAAACTTTTATCGTGGTCGTTTGGAAGAATTATAAAGGATAATTGTCAACTAATTAGATTTTGTCAAGCGTAAACTTTTAATTTTGTATAGTCTGTGCGTAT
>NC_090754.1:30654026-30681526 GCF_036898095.1 Palaemon carinicauda | reverse complement strand
TTGCTTCCTCTTTTCCTGCTCTTTTAGTCCCATATCTTCCTTTTTCATGTTTTCATACATTCCAGTTTGTTGATCAGTGACCGGCACTCCAGATGTTTTTATAATTACCTGTTTTTCCTGATGAACTGTTGTTGCTTCTCTACCTGTCTTCTCAAGTGTCCCTTTAACCTCTTCTCGTCTTGTATTCTCTATCAAACTTTTTCCCTTCCAAATATCCTCAAATTTCCATTTATTGCCATTACTCTGATTATTTACAAAATGTCGCCTATTCAGATATTACATTAAAAAATATGGAACTCATTTTGAAATGATAAAGAAATTAGAGGGGGTTCCTGTGAAAATTTAGGGAAAGTGAGGGGAAAGTGAAAGCTGGAATTAGCAACTTGAATTGTTTTCCATGAATATGTGCTCATATACAAAAAGATTGATATTAATATAGACATGGTTGAAATATAATCATATTGCATACAAATAATAATGATTATAGTTTCCACTTAGTAAGAGTAGATGAGGCTCATTAGGTATGGTAAGCAGCTCTTCTAGAAGGACAGTCTAAAATCAAACCATTATTCTCTAGTCTTGGGTAGTGCCATAGCCTCTGTAACCATGGTCTTCCACTACCTTGGAGTAGAGTTCACTTGGTTGAGGGTACACTCAGGCACGCTATTCTGTCTGTTTCCTTATTTCCTTTCCTCATCGAGGTATTTTCCCTGATGGAGCCGTTGGGCTTATAGCATTCTGCTTTTCCAACTATAGTCCATTTCTTTTAGCGATACACATTTGCAGTGACTCGCGGCGGTGCTTATTTAGCTCGGAAAAGTTTCCTGATCGCTGATTGGTTAGAATTATCTTGTCCAACCAATCAGCGATCCGGAAACTTTTCCGAGCTAAAAGGGCACCGCCGCAAGTCGGTGCAAAGATGCATCGCTAAAAGAAATGGACTATTGAGTTGTAGCTTAGCTAATAATAATAATAATAATAATAATAATAATAGTAAATGAACTCAAGGTGAGTCAGAAAAATAAAAGAAAAAGATTATATCCCGTTTTCCTTCAGGTATATAAGAAGACCTCCAGCCTCCCAAGAGGCAAACCTTTTAAATGTCCCGTTGAAATACGGTCACTCACAAATTACTGCCCCATCCTTGGCGAATGCAAAATGTGACATACGGATGTCTGGTTTTGTGAATATTTATGGCCATTTCGCAGTCGAAATTCGTTTAAAATTCGGGGGTATACATTATGCTTAGTGCATGAGGGACTACTTACGACTTGTCATTTGTAAGTGCGTGTTTTCTTCTCCAGAGGGTGAGAGAGAAAGAGACAAGGAGGGGATGCCTTTGCATAATAACACATTTATGTCGTAGGTTTTCGTAGTTACTGAGTATAAATCTCATTTTGTTTACATATTTATATACGTGTTTACAATCGGCATTCATTTGAATGTCCGTTTACATAGTTTTTTCTTGGACAGTGTTATCTTCTTTTTCTTCTTCTTCTTCTTCTTCTTCTTATTATTATTATGCACTAGCGTTTGAACTCCTCTCTCTCTCTCTCTCTCTCTCTCTCTCTCTCTCTCTCTCTCTCTCTCTCTCTCTCTCTCTCCTGGCCTGACCATAAAGTATAATATATCAATGTGTATAAAATGGCGAGACCATAAAATAGCGATTTTTTTTCCTGTATAATTTTTTTCTGCTTTTTCTCATAGAAATCCATTTGCTTTCTATATGACATTAAAAATGGGATATAACTACCAAGGTTCGATAAGTATCAAACTACGAGTTTATGAAAATTCAGATAATTATTCTGTAAATTAGTTCGAAACAAAACGCCCTAGTACTTGGAGGTACTTGACTTCTTCACACAACAATGGCAGAGAATTATGGTAAATGATAACAATAATCCTTCTTCATGATATGCAATATGAATCCATATATTACCCTTTCTGTGTGCAACACAGACAGTCTTCGGGGAATAAACTCCACGTTTATCACAAAATCTTAAATATGAAAATACACGGTACTTGTATCGTATTGGTAACGTCTCTGCCCGGTGATCGCCAGACAGGGGTCGATTCCCGCTCAAACTCGTTAGTTCCTTTAGTGTTTGCAAGCTTTCTATCCTTCGAAGATAAGGATTTGGGGTTTGGTAGGGGCCTATAGGTCTACCTGTTGAGTCATCAGCAGCCATTGCCTGGCCCTCACTGGTCCTAGCTTGGACGCTGATCATAGGTATATATGGTTAGGCTCTAGGATATTGTCCCTTTCCTCTCCCATTCATGAACATAAAACACTAACTATGAATAAGAAATTCTAAATATTCTTGAATATTGCCACCATATTTTACAAGAAAAATGGAACCCGTGATATAAGCAAGGAAACTGTTAGGGTGAGCCGTTAAGTTGTAACTGAGAGGCGAAGTGAATGCAACTAACTTTATTTCAACGGATAGCGAGTTTATATACAACAGCTTCAGGACAAGAAAGTCACTAAAATTCAAACTAAATAATACCTGAAAAGATAGGCTTTTAATACAATAAGCTCCCACGAGACATTCGAATGATTGAAGATATGATTGAAGATATAAAGGCTTTCCAGAGGAAACTGAAGACTGTTCTATTCAGCGAGTGCATTGATAATGACTATTTAACAGTAAGCGAGCAATACGTGATGTGAAATGTTAAATGATCCCGAGTGAACATTACATAACGACTGTGGAGGTCCTGTGGAGAGTAGGATACCCCTGCTGTTCAGTACCAGATAAGCAGAACTTAAAGTAAAGTAAAGTAAACAGGTTCAGTTAATACAGTGAGGTCTAGAACGAGATATACAATAAAAAGAAAATACAGGTACAGTATACGACCGCGTGTGAAACACGTGCGGTACAAAACCCTCGATCTGAAAAGCCAAGCGACTCCCCTTAGATACCGAAGGTGAACACCTCGTCAGGATTTCCTTCTAAATAAAGGCTTGGACGAATGTACGATGCTCCTTTTGGGCGTGATGACTATTTTCATTGGATTATTATCGTCCAGCGTGGGGTCCTTCCCTTTAGTGATTGCGTCTCTTTTAGGAAGTTGGAAGGATTTAATTTCATTGCCGTCGACTAGTTATCCTGTTATTCAATTACATTGAAAATGTCATTCTTGTTAACGCTGAGGATAACTGAATCTTTTAAAAAGGATACTCCCTTCTTACCTATTTATCTTGATATATTGTATTAATGTCTTCCTTGATTATTCATTTATCACTTGCGTATTTGGATATTATAATTATTATCAAGCAACACTGTTGAAAACCCGTAATTTTAATCGGAAACTTTCCGTAAAAATATACTGTTTTCAGCCGTATTTCAGTCAATACAGGCGACTGTAGTTTTCACCCTACTTTTATGGGTTGGTGAACTTAATATCGCTCTTTAACGTCGGTATATGCGTTTTTAAAATGATAAATGCCTGGTCTCTTGCTTGAGGGTACACTCGGGCACACTATTCTATCTTATTTTTTTTTTCTTCCTCTTGTTTTTTTGAAATGGTGTGTTGGGCAGGCTTAATAGAAGGGCCATGGATGCCTGGTGGTTTATCAAGAGGTTGTCTTTTCCTTTTTCTGATTTTTTCTTCTCAAAACCATCCTTACTGTCCTCCCTTCAGTTGAAGTGGCTATCCTGGAGGGTATTTAGCCTTGCATGGTGTATCGGCTCCTCCATGTTGACCAGTTTTTCCGACTTTTTACTATAGTCTATGGATATCATCAATCACTTTTATTATTATTCTGTACATATTGTTTTTGTTTTAATTCTTGTTAATCTAGTTTTTAAGTATGATGTCTCTTTTTTATTTCTATTAATTCTTATGCTGTCTGGAGACATTGAGCAAAATCCGGGACCAGTACGTCCTAGATTTCGTCAATGTCGTCTTCTGTATTGCAATATTCGTGGTCTTCATGCAAATATCCGAGACCTTACAGTTGCGTCCAGACAGTATGATATTCTTTTGTGCTCAGAAACTTTGGTTTCTAATATGAGGCACTCATCTGAGCTCCTTATAACTGGTTTTAAGAAGCCAATAATGCTGAAACGTGATTCCATTCCTAGGGCCAGGGGAATGGCGGTGTATATTAGGACCGAGTACCCTGCTTCTCATAAGTCCTGCTATCAATGTGGATGTCATGAGATTCAGGTAATAAAAGTTTGTGGCAGGCATAACAACTTTTATTTGTGTTCAATCTACCGGAATCCAGACATGGATGATTCTATCTTTGATTGTCTTCTTACCATTATGGCTAAGATACAAGAAGATGATAGAAAGGCTTCGTTTGTCTTTGTTGGTGATTTTAATGCTCACCATAGGGAGTGGTTGAGTTCTATCTCTCCTACCGATCGCCATGGCTTAAGAGCTTTAGACTTTGCCTCAGAATCAGGCTGTGAGCAAATCATAAATGAAGCTACTCACAGGTCTGGTAATTGCTTGGACCTCGTATACACTGACTCCCCTGGCGTTATAACTAGTAAGGTTGGTTCTCCAGTCGGGACTTCTGATCATGCCTTGATTTCATTATTAGTGAAGACTGAGCACTCTGTCCCTGATATATCATATTCTTGTAAAATTTATATGAAATCCCAAGCAGACTGGAATGGGATTTTGCATGATCTTTTGTGCTTGAATTGGTCACAATTATATAATAGTGTAGATCCTGTTGTCCCTTTGAATGAGAATCTAGTCAACATAATTGATAGGCGTATCCCTTCTCGTGTGCTAAGGTACCGAATGAAGGACAAACCGTGGTTCAATGATGATTGTAGACGTGCTTATTTGGAGAAGCAGGAGGCCTATCACCTTTGGAAGGGTAACAGATCAGATTTGACCTGGAACAACTATACTCAGCTTCGAGCTTTTGCTCAGAGAGTTTATGCCTCAACTGAAAAGGAGTACAATTTAATCATAAAAGAAACCCTCTCTGGTACAACTCAGGAACATAAATGGTGGTCTACCCTTAAATCTGCACTCTTTGGTGTAGATGCAACAGTTCCTCCTTTACTTAAACCAGATGGCTCAGTCACTCACTGTCCAAAGGAAAAGGCAACCCTTTTGGCTGATGTTTTTGACAGTAAACAGAGTAATGAAAAACTTGAACTTCCTCATTCCTGTTTTCCTGAGGCTAAACTAACTAGTTTAGCTTTTCGATCTCGTGAGATTAAAGCTCTGTTGATGGACCTTGATGCTTATGGAGGTGTAGACCCTAATGGTATTTTTCCTTTGTTTTTTATAAAGACAGCAGATTTCTTAGCTCCAAAGTTATCTGTTATTTTACGCAAGTTAGCAAGAAGAGGAGCTTTTAGCACTTGTTGGAGAATTGGTAATGTTACTCCTCTATGTAAATGTGTTTGTGGTAGCTCAAGTCCCACTGATTACCGCCCAATTTCCATAACTCCCATATTATCTAAAGTTTTTGAACGTCTTCTGGCAAAACGTCTTAATAGGTTTGCTGAAGGTAATCATCTATTCCCTAGTTTGCAATTTGGTTTTCGGAAAGGCCTTGGAGCATGTGATGCCCTTCTTACAATCTCCAATGCAGTACAGAAATCCCTTGATTGTGGTCGGGAAGTTCGTATGATTGGCCTTGATTTTAGTGCTGCCTTTGACCGTGTTAATCATGAGGCCCTTGTTTTCAAACTGAAACAGTTGGGAGTGGGGGGGTCGTTTCTTAGCATTATTATTGATTTTTTAAGTAGTAGATCTCAAAGAGTTGTTGTTGATGGGCACCATAGTGAGTATAGGAATGTGATATCCGGTGTTCCACAAGGTAGTGTTCTTGGCCCATTACTTTTCATACTATATACACATGACATGTGGTTTGGCCTAGAAAATAAGCTTGTTGCATATGCAGATGATGCTACTCTCTTTGCATCAATTCCATCCCCTGAATGTAGATCTGGTGTTGGTGAATCCCTTAATAGAGATTTAGCTAAAATTAGTGCATGGTGCAAATTATGGGGTATGAAGTTGAATCCTAACAAAACTCAAAGTATGATTGTAAGTAGGTCAAGGACGGTGGCTCCTCAACATCCGGATCTCAGTATTGATAATGTTTCTTTAAATTTGTATGACTCTTTCAAAATTTTAGGCGTGATTCTTGACAGCAAATTTACTTTTGAGAAACATATAAGGTCTGTGTCTTCTTCAATTGCACAAAAAATTGGCTTATTGAGAAAGTCTTTTAAGATATTCGGTGATCAATCTATTCTGAAGAAGTGTTTTAATTCTTTTATTCTACCTTGTTTTGAGTATTGTTCTCCTGTCTGGTCTTCAGCTGCTGATTCTCATCTTAATTTGTTGGACAGAAACTTACGGTCTATTAAATTTCTTCTTCCTGATCTAGATATTAATCTCTGGCACCGTCGATCAATTAGTTCATTATGCATGTTGCATAAGATTTTTCATAACTCTGACCATCCTTTACATTCAGATCTCCCTGGACAATTCTATCCTGTTCGTAATACTAGGCAGGCAGTTAATTCTAATAGCCAGGCCTTCTCCATCATAAGACTCAATACTACGCAGTACTCTAGAAGTTTTATTCCAGCTGTTACCAAGTTGTGGAATGATCTTCCTAATCGGGTTGTTGAATCAGTAGAACTTCAAAAGTTCAAAGTTGGAGCAAATGCTTTTTTGTTGACCAGACGGACATGAGTCTTTTTATAGTTTATATATGACATTTTTGTTGTTGACGTTGTTAATAGTTTATATATGATATATCTCTTTTGACATTACTTTTTTTAGAATGATTTATTGTTAATTTGTTCTCTTCAGTTATTTATTTCCTTATTTCCTTTCCTCACTGGGCTATTTTTCCCTATTGGAGCCCCTGGGCTTATAGCATCTTGCTTTTCCAATTAGGGTTGTAGCTTGGATAGTAATAATAATAATAATAATAACATTTATTCCAGAATTTTTACCGTTTTTACGGTAAATTTTAAACAGTGCAAAGAACTGGTGACTATTTATGTATGCACTTAAAGAATCTTGAGATATTATATCCTTCAAACTGTATACCTTAATGAAAACTAGAATTGTGAATTACTCTTTGGTGATTTTAAAGATCAGATATTGCCGCATCTATCCTTATAGGTAACATAATACATTATTTTATTACACTTATGCCATGGTTAATTTGCTGATTCAGTTGTTAAAGATTTATTATACGCACCTTGATTCCTCTAGGTGATAGTGATCACCTTTTTATCAACCCCCGGATGACTCCGCTAACCCAAGTGTTAAAATCAGAAGCCGTAGTTGTATATAAGCTCTTGAAGAGATGGCTTACGATCAAAGGAAAAGTCCCAGAAATATTGGAAGACAATTGTCTTGACTGTACAACGAAGAACATGAAAAGTTCCATGGAATATGATCAGTTATTATTATAAATAAAACATGAACTATATTACAATAGCTCCTCTTTTATCTGCTTCTAGAATTCGGGAAACTAAGGGAAACTGGGAATTCTAATATGCGTTTTTAAGGTTCCTTTTCTTCGTTTTTCCTTCAGAGATTTTTAGGCGTCCTCAGAATCTCTTCAGGTGAAGTGACTGACGATTCGTGTATGAATTTGCGGAAATGAATTCACCACGATCTGAATTCTAATCCAGTTTTCCATTTGACTTACTTAGGGCGTGAGCCTGCCGAATGCTAGTCCACTCTCTCTCTCTCTCTCTCTCTCTCTCTCTCTCTCTCTCTCTCTCTCTCTCTCTCTCTCTCGCTCGCTTTTAAATCCTTCTTGTCGTCCAGAGTTCACAAAGGCCAGTGAAGATGAAAATTCTTTAGTGCATTTTTTGGATTTCCTTTTCTTCGTTTTTCCTTCAGAGATTTTTAGGCGTCCTCAGAATCTCTTCAGGTGAAGTGACTGATGATTCGTGTATGAAGTTGCGGAAATGAATTCACCACGATCTGAATTCTAATCCAGTTTTCCATTTGACTTACTTCGGGCGTGAGCCTGCAGAATGCTAGTCCACTCTCTCTCTCTCTCTCTCTCTCTCTCTCTCTCTCTCTCTCTCTCTCTCTCTCTCTCTCTCTCTCGCTTTTAAATCCTTCTTGTCGTCCAGAGTTCACAAAGGCCAGTGAAGATGAAAATTCTTGAGTGCATTTTTTGGATTTCCTTTTCTTCATTTTTCCTTCAGAGATTTTTAGGCGTCCTCAGAATCTCTTCAGGTGAAGTGACTGATGATTCGTGTATGAAGTTGCGGAAATGAATTCACCACGATCTGAATTCTAATCCAGTTTTCCATTTGACTTACTTCGGGCGTGAGCCTGCAGAATGCTAGTCCACTCTCTCTCTCTCTCTCTCTCTCTCTCTCCTCTCTCTCTCTCTCTCCTCTCTCTCTCTCTCTCTCTCTCTCTCTCTCGCTTTTAAATCCTTCTTGTCGTCCAGAGTTCACAAAGGCCAGTGAAGATGAAAATTCTTGAGTGCATTTTTTGGATTTCCTTTTCTTCATTTTTCCTTCAGAGATTTTTAGGCGTCCTCAGAATCTCTTCAGTTGAAGTGACTGACGATTCGTGTATGAAGTTGCGGAAATGAATTCAACACGATCTGAATTTTAATCCAATTTTCCGTCTGAATTACTTCGGTCTCCTCACACCCTGCAACTTCGCCTGCTTGCTCTCTCTCTCTCTCTCTCCTCTCTCTCTCTCTCTCTCTCTCTCTCTCTCTCTCTCTCTCTCTCTCTATAAAACGTATATATTCATGTGTATAAAATGACGAAACAGAAGGCGAGGGATACGATGAGTATCAAACTAAGTGTTCATGAAAATTCAGATAATTATTCTGTAAATTAGTTCGAAACAAAACGCCCTAGTACTTGGAGGTACTTGACTTCTTCATACAACAATGGCAGAGAATTATGGAAAATGATAACAAAAATCCTTCTTCATGATATCCAATATGAATCCATATATTACCCTTTCTGTGTGCAACACAGACAGTCTTCGGGGAATAAACTCCACGTTTATCACAAAATCTTAAATATGAAAATACAGGGTACTTGTATCGTATTGGTAACTTCTCTGCCTGGTGATCGCCAGACAGGGGTCGATTGCCGCTCAAACTTGTTAGTTCCTTTAGTGTTTGCAAGCTTTCTATCCTTCGAAGATAAGGATTTGGGGTTTGGTAGGGGCCTATAGGTCTACCTGTTGAGTTATCAGCAGCCATTGCCTGGCCCTCACTGGTCCTAGCTTGGATAGAGAGGGGGCTTGGGCGCTAATCATATGTATATATGGTTAGTCTCTAGGGTATTGTCCCTTTCCTCTCCCATTCATGAACTTAAAACACTAACTATGAATAAGAAATTCTAAATATTTTTTTATATTGCCACCACATTTTACAAGAAAAAATGCACTCGTGTTAACAGCAATGAAACTGTTAGAGTGAGCCGTTAGGTGGTAACTTAGAGGCGAGGTGAATGCAACTAACTTTATTTCAACATATAGCGAGTTTATATACAAGAGGTTCAGGACAAGAAGGTCACAAAAACTCAAACAAAATTATTCCTGTAAAGCTAGGCTTAAACAATAAGCTCCCACGAGACATCAGAATGATTGAAGATATAAAGGCTTCCAAGAGAAAACTGAAGACTTTCTTATTCAGCGAGTGCTTTGATAGGGACGATTAACAGTAAGCGAGCAATACGCGATGTGAAATGTTAAATGATCCCGAATGCACATGGTATAACAACTGTGTAGGTCCTGTGGATAGTAGGGTCCACTGCTGTAATGGACCGGAAGAACATCCCTAAAAGTAAAGTAAAGTAAACAGGTTCAGTTAATACAGTGAGGTGTAGAACGAGATATACAATAAAAATGAAAATACCGGTACAATATACGAGCGTATGTGAAACACGTACGGTACAAAACCCTCGATCTGAAAAACCGAACAACTCCCCTTAGATACCGAAGGTATCTAAATAAGGATTGGACGAATTTGCGATGCTCCTTTTGGACGTGATGACTATTTTCATTGGATTATTATCCTCCAACGTGGTGTCCTTCCCTTTGGTGATTGCGTCTCTTTTAGGAAGTTGGAAGGATTTAATTTTATTGGCGTCGACTAGTTATCCTGTTATTCAATTACATTGAGAAATGTAATTCTTGTTGACGCTGAGGATAACTGAATCTTTTAAAAAGGATACGCCCTTCTTACCTATTTATCTTGATATATTGTATTAATGCCTTCCTTGATTATTCATTTATCACTTGCGTATTCGGATATTATAATTATTATTAAGCAACACTGTTAAAAACCCGTAATTTTAATCGGAAACTTTCCTTAAAAATATACTGTTCGTAGCCGTATTTCAGTCAATACAGGCGACTGTAGTTTTCACCCTACTTTTATGGGTTGGTGAACTTAATATCGCTCTTTAACGTCGGTATATGCGTTTTTAAAATGACAAATGCATGGTAACATTTATTCCAGAATTTTTACCGTTTTTACGGTAAATTTTAAACAGTGCAAAGAACGTGTGACTATTTATGTATGCACTTAAAGAATCTTGAGAGATTATATCCTTCAAATTGTATACCTTAATGTAAACTAGAATTGTGAATTACTCTTTGGTGATTTTAAAGATCAGATATTGCCGCATCTATCCTTATAGGTGACATAGTACATTATTTTATTACACTCATTCCATGGTTAATCTGCTGATTCAGTTGTTAAAGATTTATTATACGTACCTTGACGCCTTAGGTGTTAGTGATCACCTTTTTATTAACCTCCGGATGACTCCGCTAACTCAAGGGTTAAAATCAGAAGCCGTCTTTGTATATAAGCTCTTGAAGAGATGGCTTACGATCAAAGGAAAAGTCCCAGAAATATTGGAAGACAATTGTCTTGACTGTACAACGAAGAACATGAAAAGTTCCATGGAATATGATCAGTTATTATTATAAATAAAACATGAACTATATTACAATAGCTCCTCTTTTATCTGCTTCTAGAATTCGGGAAACTAAGGGAAACTGGGAATTCTAATATGCGTTTTTAAGGTTCCTTTTCTTCGTTTTTCCTTCAGAGATTTTTAGGCGTCCTCAGAATCTCTTCAGGTGAAGTGACTGACGATTCGTGTATGAATTTGCGGAAATGAATTCACCACGATCTGAATTCTAATCCAGTTTTCCATTTGACTTACTTAGGGCGTGAGCCTGCCGAATGCTAGTCCACTCTCTCTCTCTCTCTCTCTCTCTCTCTCTCTCTCTCTCGCTCGCTTTTAAATCCTTCTTGTCGTCCAGAGTTCACAAAGGCCAGTGAAGATGAAAATTCTTTAGTGCATTTTTTGGATTTCCTTTTCTTCGTTTTTCCTTCAGAGATTTTTAGGCGTCCTCAGAATCTCTTCAGTTGAAGTGACTGACGATTCGTGTATGAATTTGCGGAAATGAATTCACCGCTATCTGAATTCTAATTCAGTTTTCCGTCTGACTTACTTGGGTCTCCTCATGCCCTCCAACTTCGCCCGCTTGCCCCCCCCCTCTCTCTCTCCTCTCTCTCTCTCTCTCCTCTCTCTCTCTCTCTCTCTCTCTCTCTCTCTCTCTCTCTCTCTCTCTCTCCCCTAATACATTCAGCATCTGCAGTTAACAAATTAGTTTATGGTTTCCCCCAAAAAAATAATCACTTACTTTTACAGCTAAAGTGTTCATATATATATATTAACTTGATTATATTTCTTCAGCTTTGATTCCCTCTAAATACGAGAATGGTGTTGAAGTATGTCGGCCATTGGTTTTGTATTTGGATATTCACTAACCATTTTCTATAAGCATTTAAGCACTTGTTTTATTATTATATATAAAACGGGTTTTACTCTTCAAGTGATCTGAATATCATATATTTAATGTTTTAATGTAATTTCATGTGAATGAAGCTAAATTTTAACGTAACTTCCTCAATAAAAGATATTTTTCCATACAAGTTTGTTTACATACTTTGACTTTATTAAATCAACTGAATTATATATTCTATTACACTGATGCCAGAATTTTTATTTTTTATTTTTGCCCCTTTACCTTTTTTATCGGCTTTTGACGATACGGTATATGATCTGTCTTTTCTTGCAGTGCTTGTGTTGCTCATCTCAGCCTTCATAAATATTCATTATCTAATTATTGGCCTTAATTTAGATCTATGACAATATTGACCTAATTATATGTTAGGGAACATACACGAGCTTATTTACAATAACTTACTTGAATATCAATCACACAAAGCAAGATTGCACATTAACAAATTAACTCCAGTAAACAGCAACAGGTAGTGATATAGGTGCGATGTATCACGTCATTAAAACACTTTTCTCATTAAGTTTTATGAAATAAGTAGTTAATGAATGTGGAGTCGCTAAGCAATGTGTTTTGACTCTGAGGATGACTCAAAGGTTAGAATGCGGCAGGTGACACTTGGAGGACTCTGTGTCTCAGTCTTGAGGATATAAACGATTCCTCCTGAGGCTCGTAATGAGGACGACAGGTACATCCTCACCAAGATTCATGGAGGAGACGTTGTTTATGATGCCTGAGGTGTTTTTAACTTCGTATTGGAAGCTGGTCTTCTTACTCGTGTTTAAATGTTATATTAGATTTTAAATGTTTCATTGTTATGTTATTTATTCATCTATATTTTATCTTAAGGTATTAATTGTTTATTAGGCATACTCCAATCGGCATCAATGACCATTGATGTTTTGATGCCAGATAATTACCAATCATTCATTCATTTATTATGGTGTAAGTTACCTGCTGATACTCCAATTGGCATCAATGACTATTGATGTTATTATGTCAGATAATTACCAGTCATTCATTTATTTATTATAGTGTAAGTTACCTGCTGATTTAAAATACCCAGAATTAATTATGCATTATTAATCATACTCCAATCGAAATCAATGACCATTGATGTTATGAGGCCAGATAATTACCAATCTATTCATTTATTCATTCATTCTTAATCACAGGAAGTTACTCATCTTGAAAAAGAGTAGGAAAAGTCTGAACAATTGGTCCGTGGCTGTTGTGAAATTACGTTGCGTGCAAACAAAAACACATTGATCTTTGTAATTATTTGCCAGGTGGTAGTTTTTCTCTCATGAGACCAGAACTCTTATAAAATTACATTTCCTGATTTCCAATAGTTTTTATTTATATTGAGGGAAAAGGTTTTCTTTTAATTACACGGTGGCATTTACTTACTTCTCCGTTCAGATATCATTATTTTAAAATCTTCAAGAAAGTTCACTCGACTTTAGTTTTCAGGCAAAATATGCGACCGAGGTAATGCAGTAGAGTTTCTTCATATTTGTTCATTTATCACTCAATCCTGAAAGTCTTCAAAGTTTATTCCTGTAGTAAGTCTTTTTATCATCATCATCATCATTATTATTATTATTATTATTATTGTTTGTTGTTAATTTGCTTTATTATTATTATTTTTATTATTATTATTATAATTGTTATTTTTATTATCATTATTATTATCATTATTATTATTATTGTTATTATTATTATTATTATTGTTGTTGTTCTTGTTGTTGTGGTTCTTGTTTTTAATGTGCTTTATTATTATTATTTTTATTATTGTTATTATTATTATTAATATTATTGTTATTATTATTATAATAATTGTTATTATTATAGAGATAGATAGATAGACAGTAATTATTCAAAATGCGCTATCATGATGTACAAAGCAGCCTTCCACTAAATAGATTACACAACCTTGAAAGCGCTAAGCAGAACGAAAAGAATAATTGAATAGATATAGATCAAGAAAAGAGCAGATAAGTGTATTACATACCTAAAATGAATTAACAAAATCAAAGTAATGGTGTATGACACTTTTAACCGAAATTACGGCCTCTCCTATTGCTCTCAGTCGTCGTCTGTGTTGGTTGGACAGAGTCATGAAGTCCACACCTAACCTCCTCATTCCTTTCACACCTTTCGTCACTTAAGGTTACCTTTTGGGGGTGAGGTCTATCCATGTTCAAGACCAGTTTAATCTAAATTATAATCCTGCGCCAATAGCCGTGATTTTATAGATAAGATATTGCCGCATCTACCCTTATAAGTAACATAACTGCATTATTTTATTACACTCACGTCATGGCTAGTTTGCTGATTCAGTTGTTAAAGATTTATTATACGCACCTTGATTCCTCCAGGTGTTAGTGATCACCTTTTTATTAAAACCCCGGATGACTCCGCTAACGCAAGTGTTAAAATCAGAAGCCGTCTGTGTATATAAGCACTCGAGATGACACACGATCAAAAGAAAGGCTCTAAAGATATTGGAAGACAATTGTCTTGACTGTACAACGAAGAACATGAAAAATTCCCTGCAATATGAACAGTTGTTATTACAAATAAAACATGAACTATAATACAATAGCTTCAATGGCTCTGATGTCAATAATGTGACACAGTGCCGGTCTCATGTGGCTCTTCAGGTCTGTTACAAGTTTTTACTCTGGTTTGAATAATACTTTGGTGTCCACATGCCCAGAATAAAATAGCTACTAGAGTATTAGAATTATTTGAATCGACTTCATAGCTATAATTTAACATTTTTTAATCGTGTTTAAAAGAATCATAATTTAGTTAATCTAGATTAAGAGTGGAAGGAAGTGGTCCGCCATTATTAATTGTAATAATGAACTGGCGATGAAGTATGATCTCGGTGACATTTCATAATAACTGCTGCAGCAGTTTGTCAAAAGTTATGACAAACTTTTTTTTTTATAACGCTATTAAGTGACTCTTGACACTAATTAATTTATTCATTAATTTACTTACTTGTTTTCATTTAACACGAGATATGTTGAGTGAAAAATATTTCATGGTTAAGAATCTTCATAAGAATTGAATCATTAAAGTTCTTATTCAAGCATCTCTCTCTCTCTCTCTCTCTCTCTCTCTCTCTCTCTCTCTCTCTCTCTCTCTCTCTCTCTCTCTCTCTCTCGTGTGCATTTTTGGGATTTCATTTTCTTCGTTATTCCTTTAGAGATTTTCAGGGGTCTTCAAAATCACTTCAGTTGAAGTGACTGAGGATTCGGGTATGAATTTGCGGAAATGAAGTGGCTCTGATCTGAATCATAATCCGGTTTTCTCTCTCTCTCTCTCTCTCTCTCTCTCTCTCTCTCTCTCTCTCTCTCTCTCTCTCTCGTGTGCATTTTTGGGATTTCCTTTTCTTCGTTATTCCTTCAGAGATTTTTAGGCGTCCTCAGAATCTCTTCAGTTGAAGTGACTGACGATTCGTGTATGAATTTGCGGAAATGAATTCACCACGATCTGAATTCTAATTCAGTTTTCCGTCGGAATTACTTGGGTCTCCTCACGCCCTCCAACTTCGCCTGCTTGCCCTCTCTCTCTCTCTCTCTCTCTCTCTCTCTCTCTCTCTCTCTCTCTCTCTCTCTCTCTCTCTCTCTCTCTCTCTCTCTATATATATATATATATATATATATATATATATATATATATATATATGTATGTATATATTTATATATATATGAAATTAAGTATATCTCTTCTGTTTTGATTCCTTCTAAATGCCAGAATGGAGTTGAAGTATATAGGCCATTGTTTTTGTAATTGGATATTCCCAAACCATTTCTTTTTTGCATTTAAGCACTTGTTTTATTTTCACATATACCGGGTTTTACTTTTCAGGTGATCTGAATATCATATATTTAATATTATTTTATGTGAATAAAGCGGAATTGTAACGCAACTTCCTTAATAAAAAAAAATAATTTTATGTTGACCAGGCTGACCTGAGTCTTTTTATAGTTTATATATGACATCTGTTTTTGACGTTGTTAATAGTTTATATAGGACATATCTGTTTTGACGTTGTTACTGTTTTTAGAAAGATTTATTGTTAATTTATTCTCATTTATTTATTTCCTTATTGCCTTTCCTCACTGGGCTATTTTTCCTTATTGGAGCCCCTGGGCTTATAGCATCTTGCTTTTCCAACTAGGGTTGTAGCTTGGCTAATAATAATAATAATAATAATAATAGTAATAATAATAATAATAATTAGAATTCATTAAGTTGTTCGAGAATAACAGTAGAAGGATTTCGACCGCCATTATTAATTGTAATAATGAACTGGCGATGAAGTATGATCTCAGTGACATTCCATAATAACTGCAGAAGCAATTAGTCAAAAGTTATGATAAACTTTTTTTTTTTTTAAACTAGTCATTGATTCCTGACTTTGATTTATTTATTCTTCAATTTACTTGCTTTTTTTTCGTTTATCAGGAGATATGTTGAGTGAAAAATAGTTCATAGTTAAGAATCATCAAAAGAATTGAATCATTAATGTTCTTATTCATGTGAGCGTATTTCTCTCTCTCTCTCTCTCTCTCTCTCTCTCTCTCTCTCTCTCTCTCTCTCTCTCTCTCTCTCTCTCTCACCTAATGGCAAGATACACCTCTCTGTAGCGATTTTTTTTTTCATTTCTGAATTTTCTTTGCTTTTTCTCTCATAATTCCATTTGCTCTTTGTTTGACGTTCAAAAAGGGATACAACTTTCAAGGTAATTGAAACTAAATGAATTAAATGCACTTAATTAGCATAGTTTGTTGAAGATATTCGAATTTATTTTTTTATTTAAATACAGAATTATCTCACGCATAGATATTTTTTAATCTCTCTCTCTCTCTCTCTCTCTCTCTCTCTCTCTCTCTCTCTCTCTCTCTCTCTCTCTCTCTCTCTCTCTCTCATAGATTCATCTTCAACATTATTTGAATACAATATCAACTAAATATCCTTGGAATTTTAAGTTTCTCTCTCTCTCTCTCTCTCTCTCTCTCTCTCTCTCTCTCTCTCTCTCTCTCTCACACGTTTTCAACGGCAAATAAAAATTCATTTAATATGGCAAAAACATCTGTTTTTAACCTAATATCTTTTAACTGCTACTAGAACTCGGGAAACTAAGGGGAAAGTGGGAATTCTAATATGCGTTTCCAAAAAAAATTTTCTTCGCTTCTCCTTTAGAGATTTCAGCAGTCTTCGGAATTAGTTCAGTTGAAGTGACTGACGATTCGTGTATGAATTTGCGGAAATGAATTCACCACGATCTGAATTCTAATCCATTTTCCGTCTGAATTACTTCGGTCTCCTCGCGGCCTCCAACTCTCTCTCTCTCTCTCTCTCTCTCTCTCTCTCTCTCTCTCTCTCTCTCTCTCTCTCACACGTTTTCAACGGCAAATAAAAATTCATTTAATATGGCAAAAACATCTGTTTTTAACCTAATATCTTTTAACTGCTACTAGAACTCGGGAAACTAAGGGGAAAGTGGGAATTCTAATATGCGTTTCCAAAAAAAATTTTCTTCGCTTCTCCTTTAGAGATTTCAGCAGTCTTCGGAATTAGTTCAGTTGAAGTGACTGACGATTCGTGTATGAATTTGCGGAAATGAATTCACCACGATCTGAATTCTAATCCATTTTCCGTCTGAATTACTTCGGTCTCCTCGCGGCCTCCAACTCTCTCTCTCTCTCTCTCTCTCTCTCTCTCTCTCTCTCTCTCTCTCTCTCTCTCTCTCTCTCTCTCTCTCTCTCTCTCTCTCTCCTAATACATTCAGCATCTGGGGTTAACAAATTAGTTTATAGTGGCTCCTCCCCCCAAAAAATAATAATTTTATTGCGTGTTACGTTTACAGCTAAAGTCTTCATATATATATATATATATATATATATAATATAATATATATATATATATCAATTGTATCTGTTCAGTTTTGATTCCCTCTAAATGCGAGAATGGAGTTGGATTATTTGGGCCATTGTTTTTGTATTTGGATATTCCCAAACCATTTCTTTTTTGCATTTAAGCACTCAGATTATTTATATATATACCCGGTTTTACTCTTCAAGTGATCTGAATATCATATATTTAACATTATTCTATGTGAATGAAGGGAAATTGTAACAATTTCCTCAATGAAAAGATCTTTTTCCATACAATTTTGTTTACTTTGGCTTTATTAAATCAACTGAATTATATAGTCTATTTCTATAATGTCTAGATTATTTTTATAATATATTTGCTATTTTACCTTTTTTATCGGCTTTTGGCAATACGGTATATGATCTGTCTTTTCTTGCAGTGCTTGTGTTGCTCATCTCAGCCTTCATAACTAATCCTTATCTAATTATTGACCAAAATTTAAGTCAGTGACAATATTGACCTGATTCTGTGTTAGGGAACATAACAGACTTATTCACAATAACTTACTTGAATATCAATCGCACTAAGCAAGATTGTACATTAACGAATTAACTCCAGTAAACAGCAACAGGTAGTGATATAGGTGCGGATGTATCCCTTCATTAAAACACTTGTCTCATTAAGTTTTATGAAGTAAGTAGTCGATGAATGTGGTGTCGCTAAGCAATGTGTTTTGACACTGAGGATGACTCAAAGGTTAGAATGCGGCAGGTGACACTTGGATGACTCTGTGTCTCAGTCTTGAGGATATAAAGGATTCCTCTCTGAGGCTCGTAATGAGGATGGCAGGTACATCCTCAGCGAGATTCTTGGAGGAGACGTTGTTTATGATGCCTGGGGTGTTTTTAACTTCGTATTGGAAGCTGGTCTTCTTACTCGTGTTTAAATGTTATATTACATTTTAATTGTTTCATTTTTATGTTATTTATTCATCTATATTTTGTCTTAAGTTTTTTCCTCACTGGGCTACTTTTCCCTGTGGGAGCCCTTGGGCTTGTAGCATCTTGCTTTTCCGGATGGGGTTGTGGCTTGGCTGGTGATGGTAATAATAATACACTCGGGCACACTATTCCATGTTATTTCTCTTCCTCTGGTTTTATTGAAGTTTTTATAGTTTGTGTGGGAGATATTTATTTTAATGTTACTATTCTAAAAATATTTTATTTTTCCTTGTTTCCTTTCCTCGCTGGGCTAATTTCCCTGTTGGAGCCCCTGGACTTATAGCATTCTGCTTTTTCAACTAGTGTTGTAGCTTAGCAATTAATAATAATAATAATTAATTTATTAATTGTGTATTAGGCATACTCCAATCGGCATCAATGACTATTGATGTTATGATGTCAGATAATTACCAGTCATTCATTAATTTGTTATGGTGTTATGTACCTGCGGATTTAAAATATCCAGAATTAATTATGCATTATTGATCATACTCCAATCGAAATCAATGACCACTAATGCTATGATGCCAGATAATTACCATTCTATTCATTCATTCCTAATCACAGGAAGTTACTCATCTTGAAAAAGAGTAGGAAAAGTCTCGACATTTGGTCCTGGGTCTCTTTGAAATTACGTTTCGTGCAAGCGAAAACACATTGATCTTCGTAATCATTTGCCAGATAGTAATTTTTCTCTCATGAGACCAGAACTCTAATAAGATTACATTTTCTGATTCAAAATGGTTTTTAACTATATTGAAGAAAAGTTTTTCTTCTAATTAGACGGTGGCATTTATTTTCTTTTTCGTTCAGGTATCGTTATTTTAAAATCTTTAAGGAAGTTCACTCGACTTTAGTTTTCAGGCAAAATATGCGACCGAGGCAATGCAGTATATTTTTTTTTTTTTTATAAATGTAGGTTCATATATGTTTATTTATCACCCATTCCTGAAACTCTTCAAAATATATTCCTCTAGTAAGCCTTTGATATTATTATTATTATTATCATTATTATTATTATTATTATTATTATTATTATTATTATTATTATCACTGTCATCATCATCCCAATTATCATCATTATCATTGTCATGGTGTTTTTTAATATATTATTTTCATTATTATTATTATTATTGTTTTTAATATTACTTTAGTATTGTTTTATATATATGTATATATATATATATATATATATATATATATATATATATATATTGGTTATTTAAAATATACTATCATAATATACAAACCGCCTTCCACTAAATAAGTTACCCAAATTTGAAGGCTGGAAGCAGAACGGAAAGAATAATTAAATAAATCAAGACCAAGCCGAAACCATATAATTAAATTACATAAAAATGAATTTAAGACAATCGAAATAATGGTGTATGACGCTTTTAAGCGAAATTACAGCCTCTCCTAAGACTTTCAGTCGTCTCTGTTGGTTGGACAGTTATGAAGTCCACTCCTACCTCCTAATTCCTTTCACACCTTTCGACACTTAAGGTTACCTCTGGGGCTGAGGTCTATCCATGCTCAAGACCAGTTTAATGTAAGTTATAATCCTCTGCCATTAGCCGTTAAGAAGACGATCCCACAGGTGGGGGAACAAAACTTCAGGGCACTAGATAGCTTGTGACTTCGTGCCTCCCCGACAGAATATGGTTCAAGGTTTACAGGCTGGTCATGAATGGCAGAGGGAAGGGACAGTGACAGTGCCCTAGCTAATGGGATAATGCCCTAGAGACTGGCTATATATACAAATAAACAGCTTTGAAGCCCCCTCTACATCCAAGCCAGGACCAAAAAAGGCGAGGATATGGCTGCTGATGACTCAGCAGGTAGACCTATAGGCTCCCCCAAACGCAGCATCCGTAGGATGGTGAGGTTGGGCACTCAAGATATTATAGAGCCCGACAAATGGCCAGGCGCAGGTACTTTTCCATTGAGCCACCACATCCCTGATGAATCTATGTCTGCGATTAGCAATCCTTTCATTGAGGACTACTTTTGATTAATTTAGTAGTTTTTTTTTTCATTATTGCTGGGGTCGTTTTACTATGGCGGCGCAGGAACTCTTAATGAAAGAGCGAGTTGAAAGGCGTTTTCTAAAAAGAAGGGCCAGGTCGGGTGTGAACAGATTCATTGGAAAGATGTTCATTGAAGTAAAGTTCGTTGTAATTAGAGACCTGGTAACCAAAAAGTCTTTTTTTTTTCTTTCTTTCCTGTTTCATGATTTTTTTCTATTCACGAACTATCTTCATGTTTAAGTATAATTCTTCAATTATGTATTTGTTTATCTTAATTTTTTTTATGTATCTTTATGTAACGCTTTTCGCTGTAAGTTTTCTTGGTAATTCTTCGGACTTGGTTGATATAAGTCTCTTCTTTCCAATCCACCTGAGCATTGCATATGGTTAAACTAGATATTAATCTCAGGTTTAGTCACCCAGTGTGATTTCTAAGTAAGGCCAAATTACGCAACAAAAATGTCTCTCTTATAGACTGAAACGGAAATGAAATAGTAACAAAAATACGATGACATTATGGTGGTTTCAAGGAGGTCCATGATAGTGTTGGTGTTAATGTTGCTGACAAAGTGAATAAACGAGCTTGGCATTTATCCCTGACGTGATAAAATAACAAGATTGAAAACTTTTATGCCAAAGCTACATTTTCTCCACCGTTTCATTATCGTACAAACCTCTCTTCTTACCTAATTTAATGTGTATTTTGCATTTCATGCAGCAATACTATCAACAAACCCTACCTTTTGCAGTTCTGCACCTTCTGACTTACCTGGTAATTTGAAATCACCGGTTTGTAATAAACATCATGACGAGTTAACAGGAAATGATTTACATATTTCTTTATCAGTGGTCTACATTTTGCTCTACATCATTCACCATTTAACATAAATCAATTGTTTTTATTGTTCTAAGTAGTAAAACTTCTTTTAATTTAGTTTGTGGATCCATGTATACTGTTTCTTTTACATCTCTTTTACCTACATTAAGGGGTCGGTTGCCCGATGCCCCCTCTCTAATGTCTTCTACCAAAGGCATCCTTGTCCAACAAACTTCTCTCCATATTATCTTTCACCTTATCTCGCCATCTATTTCTTCTCCCCCTAATAGGTTCCTCCCAAGCCCTCAGTCATATGCCCACACCATCTGAGTTGTGACACTTGTTACCTCTGTAATCTTTACTATGCCTCCAATTCTTATTTCATCATTTTCTAAAATTTCAAGCATTGATATTCCCATAATCCACCTCAGCATTCTCATCTCTTTTCTCTCAAGCATTGCTTCCTCTTTTTGTCTTAGAGCCCACGTTTCCGATCCAAATATTAAAACCACTCTGATACTTGCACGATTTTGTGGCACGCATTGTCACGACTCGAGTTGTGAACTGGCGTGAAGTGTTCGTAAACCTGTCGTGACATCATGGCATGTCGTGACGAGAATTTTGAAATGTTCAAAATTTTGGTCACGGCAAAATTTTGTGACCGGATCGTGAACTATGTGCGAACTGTTTGTTAACTCGACGTGAACTCGTCAGGATGATGCGGGAAGTGCGCAAACTATACTCAAACTATGCGTGAACTCGTCGTGAACTCGTCGTGCCAGTTCGTGTCAATGTGGACAGGTCAGCTGTGATTCTGAGGTCATTTTTGTAGCCCCTTTGATCTTCCAGCTCGTGCCACAAAATGTCACGACTTGCCACGACAAATTCGTGGCAAAAAGTCGTGCAAGTGTCAGGGTACCCTTACACTGGTCTTATTACTGTGCTATAGATCTTGACTTTTAGCATTTTCTAATCCCATACCACTCTTGCATAGCTACGTGACAAGGGACACACTTATATTGTGGTCACCGAGTTTTGAAACGAGAGTAATGATAACATATGCATCATACAGGATTAATTGACAAGAATGATCTTAAATAAGTTGCCGAAAACAATGTGGTCAGTATGAATACGTTCTAAAGTTACGTGTTTTTATGTTGACCAGGCTGACATGAGTCTTTTTATGGTTTATATATGACATATCTGTTTTTGACGTTAATAGTTTATATAGGACATATCTGTTTTGACGTTGTTACTGTTTTAGAATAATTTATTGTTAACTTGGTCTCATCATTTATTTATTTCCTTATTTCCTTTCCTCACTGGGACATTTTTTCCTTATTGGAGCCCTTGGGCTTATAGCATTTTGCTTTTCCAACTAGGGTTGTAGCTTGGCTAGTAATAATAATAATAATGACAAGTATGATAGTGAAATAGTGAAATTTATATTCATATGGAGGGCGGGATAACTTAACGTTAATGAGGTAGCATACAATAAAATTCTATAAATGAATAAGAGAAATGTTTATAAATAACAAGTTCTGTAGTCAGATTTCATACCAGGTTTATAAGAGAAGCAAAGATATATTCCATGACTGAGATATTACATGTTTTCTTGAGTTTTGATGTTGTTGTTGTCCTGTTTATTGTCGTATTTCTACCCATTGAATTGATAGGTATTGTTATTCGGGATGAATAGTTTTTTTTATTGGGGGGGGTGAAAGTTTAGATTTTTTTTTTGCAATATTTTATACTTATAATTAGACGGATGGTAATGAAAGAATTGTTCAAATATACTCTCTCTCTCTCTCTCTCTCTCTCTCTCTCTCTCTCTCTCTCTCAGTAGTGCCGTCAGTACACCTTAGCTGATGCACTGTAGTTATTACTTAAAGGATCTATTGTGTGCCCATAGGTGCACTCACTTTTTGGCCTTCTAAAGTACTATTTCTCTGCCCCTTCTTCCTTTCTTCCATCTTGCTGTCCAACCTCTTGCAAATGGATGCTGAATGGCCTCCCAGATCCCAGTGCCGGGTCTTACGGGTTCTTTTTTAGAAATCCAACTGAATATTTCTTCAAATTCGAAACATTACCCTTTTATAAGTCTCCCCTCGCGGCGTATTCACGCGCCTCTAGCTCCGTTGGCCTAACAATTTACAATTTGCATGGAGACTCTCAGAACATTTTGCATTTGCCAATCATGAAGGGAAGCTTTTGACGTCCGTCGTCATTTTTATTCCTGTACGGCGTATTTCCTTTCTTTGTATCAGTATTTTTATATTCCTCCCTTTTCGGGGATGTTTTCCCCATAAATTTTCGTTTTTCGAAGTTTGTCGTTCGTCTCGCTTTGTTCTCCCTTCGTGCGTAGTTTTTATATATTTATTTATTTCAATTTTTTATTTCTTTTGCGCGTCATCATCCCACATCAAAGAGTGAGTGCATTTGTTCCAATCTAGGGTTGCGTTTTTAAGAGTTAATTCGAAGTGATGCAATCCTGAAGTCCTACAAAAGGGGGACCAGCAAAGCGTTATGTACGGGAAGGTGACTGCTGCTGCCATCTGTTGGAATGTTGTAGCAATTGTCCTTGTCAGTTTTTCTACCTATCGGAAAGGAGAACCTGAGTGTATACTGTTTAAATCCGTCCACATCTTTATATCAGCACGTTGTTGACAAAGTCTTCAGTTTATTTTCGTTAGTTTCTCTTGTTCTCCCCAAATCTTTGTGTGAAGTCGAATTAGATTGTTACCATTGTTACAGCGTTTCCTTTGACCAATGATAAAAGAGGTATGTTTTCTGAGCGCCATTCTTGGTTTTCTTCCATTGAGAAGTTTGAATATTTTTGTCAATTCAGGGAAGTTTTATCATCAGCTTCAACGAAGAATGGGCTGTTCCAGGTAGAAGAATCCATGCTGGCATAAGACTCTCTCATCCTACTATTACTTCTTTCTCACCATTATCCCTACGTTAAGGGGTCGGTTGCCTGAAGTGCCCTCTAATAGCATCAGACATGGTTTGTAATTCGACAAGAGGGTTTTTAAGACGACATGCCCTCGTAGCCATCAACCACAGTTATTGGCGATGGGCTTAGCCTTTGAGTTAATAGTCCAAATGCAAGGTAGTCGTTTCACAGTTATTTCAGTGAACCTAGCACGACTACAAGGAAGCAGCTGTCCTTTTAGTCGCTTTCTATGACATACATGACGTACGATGGTAATATCCTTATACCCCTACCACAGGGTATTACACCCGTACGACTATTATCACTATCACTGTGTAAATATTTCCAACCAATCTCCTTTTAAGTTACATCCGGATAATCTGCCAGGGATTTTTTATCACTCATAGAGATTAAATGGACCTATAGTCAATTTTTTTTAGTGAGGCAGATTTGCACCGACTCGCAGGGGTGCCCTTTTAGCTCGGAAAAGTTTCCTGATCGCTGATTGGTTGGGCAAGATCATTCTAACCAATCAGGTAGCAGGAAACTTTTCCAAGCTAAAAGGGCATCCCTGCGAGTCGGTGGTAAATCTGCCTCACTAAAGAAAATTGACTATAGTTCATACTAGCACCTACACTATTCACACTTATAATTCCTGGCGAATTTGTAGAACAGATTGCACTTAATATGCAATTGATGCTTTAGTAACAACAGTTGATGATGAATAATCAAAGGATAAAGATTAGATATTCTCAATACAAAACAAACCTCAAACAAGCATGCTACTTAAAGATAAATGCTTAGATTAAATAAAGGTGTAATGCTACTGAATTGGAGAGAGAGAGAGAGAGAGAGAGAGAGAGAGAGAGAGAGAGAGCACTCTCCCTGCGTTCACAACAATTTCTGAAATTCAAAATAAAAGCCCCATATTTGGAAATCTTTTCCCATTGCATCCAAATAAACAACTTGATTTTTGTAACTTTGTTGTTGGTCAAAACAATTCACGGATTAGCGCAATATCCAGCATTTACGTCCACGCACTGCGATAAAATGCATCAGAAATACGCTTTTTTAAATAGCATGAATCTCGGTTCACATAACCTACCATCAGAGAGTAACTTTTAACTTTTGGTCTTTTTCCTCGTCCAGAGTATTATGTAACCTCGGCTGCTCGTTGCTGCTTTAAAAAAAAAAAAAAAAAATTGCTTTATTTCGCTGAATCGGTAAATGTTATATCTGATAGTTTGCTGATTGTGGTGGGTTGTCTTAGTTATCATTAGATATAAAAGTAAATAAGGTTTTCACAGAAACACTTGCGTAAGTTCTTGAGCCATAAAATGTGTGAAAATAATCAAAATAAACGTAATACACTGGAGGAGCAGTGAGCAGTGGCGGGCTACGGGAAAGACTGGTTGTAATAATACGAGATAAATAAAATATGATATGCATACCACATGAGATTATATAAATGCTAACATAGTATTCCCTATGCTACAATAAACAAGAACACTTGCATACAGGTATTCCTAACACAACATATATGCTAAAGGTGTATTAGCAATAAAAGTACATATAACAATGATAATCATATATACATGTAAATATTTATAATGATAATCCATCAGGTTGCATTTACGAGGGAGAAGTGCATGGGGCTTACCACTTCATTACAGATTATATCCCAAAATTGTCTACCTATTAACAGAACACAGACACACAGACACACACACACACACATATATATATAATATATATATATAGATAGATAGATAGATAGATAGATAGATAGATAGATAGATAATAATAGATAGATAGCTAGATAGATATCATATATATATATATATATATATTATGTATATATATACATACATACATATTATCTATATATATATAATATTTATGCATATATCAAAGTATGAACTCAATATACTTATGCCACACAAATATATTCACATATATTTTGCCCTACAAACTATACAGAAGCTAAATTGATAAAAAGAAACGACCGGAAATGGGAGTCTTTATTTAAAACGCTTTCAAAAACACTTGTGTGATTTTGACGAGCCCAAGAAAAGGCCAAAGATCAATAATATTCTTTTGGCTGACGGAAAAGGATCTTGTGTATATTGGTTTCCTCCAGGAAAATAGAATTATAGATTCAGTTATTCATCAGTTCTTTCAAGATTCAGCATCTTGCTTTTCATTACTCCTTTTTCTTTTTTCTTTTTTCTTTTTTTCCGTGGAATGGCAGAGGTAAAGGGACAGTGACATCAATGCCCTAGAGACAGACCATATATCATATAATAGGTGCCCAAGCCCCCTCTCCATCCAAGCTAGGACCAAGGAGGACCAGGCGATGGCTGCTGATGACTCAGCAGGTAGACCTATAGGCTCCCCCAAACCAACCATCCTTAGCTCACAATGATAGTGAGGTTGCAGCCACTAAAGGAACTAACAAGTTTGAGCGGGGCTCGAACCCGCGTCTGGCGATCACCAGACAGAGATGTTTTGGTTTCCCGTCCCACTGGCCTCTTAATTATTTACAAGTGTAGCATTTGAAATATACAAGTACTGGATCTTTCTATTAGAATAGTGTACGCGACTCGTGAAAAGTGACGGTTAAATATTTCGATAGATATGCACGCACACGCACTCCTCCCCCTCTCACGAGGGTATGACCACTTACTCTTCCCCGCTACTCAAGGGACTGGTAGAGCTGAGTTTGACCGAATATATATATATATATATATATATATATAATATTTATATATATACATATATATATGTATATATGTTTATATATATATATATATATATATATCCAGACACTTTCTCTATTACATATATGGGATAATTCCAGATAAAAAAGTACGTTTTGGGTATTTCACATTTCTATGTTACTGAGAGATCTATGCAACTCTATATGTACCCACATCAATTATCGATTTTACTGAAGTATTTGGAGACTGGGAAACTGGAATCATGCAATATCCTTATAA
>NC_090754.1:30623954-30653526 GCF_036898095.1 Palaemon carinicauda | reverse complement strand
ATTAATGTTCTTATTGGTGTAAGCATATTCTCTCTCTCTCTCTCTCTCTCTCTCTCTCTCTCTCTCTCTCCAAATGGCATGATACACCTCTCTTTGCAGCGTATTTTTTTTTTCATTTTTAATTTTCTTTGCTTTTATCACATATAATTCCATTTGTTTTCTGTTTGACGTCCCAAAATGGGATACAAATTTAAAGATAATTAATACTAAATGATTTAAATCAGTGGTTCCCAACCTTGGGGAAATTTTCCCCTGGAGGAAATTTGAAGCTACCAGGGGGGAAATAATTACACTACCTACTAAATAAAAAAAAATATCAGGTGACAAAGCTAGCACTGATATTGATACACTGGTGCACAAGAAGCAGCCTCAACCTTCTCACTAATTCCATTTTGAAGTAGAAGAATAAACAAAGTCCTTTTATTTTGCTACTAGCCGCTCTCCATATACTGATAAACAAATAGTTACAGAGTAAAATGGATAGAGAGCGGTTAGTAACAACTAACCTCATAGCTCTGTGGCTATGCGGTTAGTTGCTACTAACCGTTCTCTATACATTTCACTCTGTAACTTTTTGTTTATCAGTATATTTGTATAATGGAAAAATAAATTAGTAAGTCGTCACAGTGTGTTTCAACTACTTTTTCCCTCATAAACATGAAGGGGGAAATCTGGAGGGTTGCACTGGGTGCAGGGGGGGGAAATGACAGGAAAAATGTTGGGAACCACTGATTTAAATCCACTTAATTAGCATACCTCGAAGATACTGTAATTTATTTTTCTATTTAAAATACAGAATCAGCTAATGCACAAATATACTATTTAATATCTCTCTCTCTCTCTCTCTCTCTCTCTCTCTCTCTCTCTCTCTCTCTCAAATCTTCTTGCTGTCCAGAATTCAGAAAGGCCAGTGGTGAAGCTGAGATTTCTTAGCGCATTTTGGATTTCCTTTTCTTCCTTTTTCCTTCAGAAATTTTTTAGGCGTCTTCAAAATCGCTTCAGCTGAAGTGACTGACGATTCGGGTATGAATTTGCGGAAATGAAGTCGCTCTGATCTGAATCATAATCTTGTTTTCTATTGGATTTCCTTTTTTTTTCTCTCTCTCCTCTCTCTCTCTCTCTCTCCTCTCTCTCTCTCTCTCTCTCTCTCTCATAAATTCATCTTCAGCATTATCTTAATGCTATAACAACTATTTATCCTTAGAATTTTAAGTTTCTCTCTCTCTTTCCCTCTCTTAACTACTTCTTGAATTCGGGAAACTAAGAGAAACTGGGACTTCTAATATGCGTTTTTAAAGTTCATTTTCTTCATTTCTCCTTTAGATATTTTCAGCAGTCTTCAGAATCTCTTCAGTTGAAGTGACTGACGATTCAGGTATGAATTTGCGGAAATGAATTCACCACGATTTGAATTCTAATTCAGTTTTCCTTCTGAATTACCTCGGTCTCCTCACGCCCTCCAACTTCGCCTGCTTGCCCTCTCTCTCTCTCTCTCTCTCTCTCTCTCTCTCTCTCTCTCTCTCTCTTTATATATATATATATATATATATATATATTTATATATATATATATTATGTATATATACTTATATATATGTATATATTTATATATATATATATATATATTTATATATATATATATATATATATATATTAAATTGAGTATATCTCTTCTGTTTTGATTCCCTCTAAATGCCATAATGGAGTTGAAGTATATCGGCCATTGTTTTTGTATTTGGATATTCCCAAAACCATTTCTTTTTTGCATTTAAGCACTTGTTTTATTTTTACATATACCGGGTTTTACTTTTCAGGTGATCTGAATATCATACATTTGATATTATTTTTATGTGAATAAAGCGGAATTTTGTAACGCAACTTCCTTAATAAGAAAAAAATTCCATACAAGTTTTTTATGTTGACCAGGCTGACCTGAGTCTTTTTATAGTTTATATATGACATATCTGTTTTTTACTTTGCTAATAGTTTATATAGGACATATCTGTTTTTGACGTTGTTACTGTTTTTAGAATGATTTATTGTTAATTTATTCTCATCATTTATTTATTTCATTATTTCCTTTCCTCACTGGGCTATTTTTCCCTACTGGAGCCCTTGGGCTTATAGCATCTTGCTTTTCCAACTAGGGTTGTAGCTTGGCTAATAATAATAATAATTATAATAATAATATAATAATAATAATAATAATAATAATAATAATTAGAATTCATTAAGTTGATCGAGAATAACAGTAGGATTTCGACCACCATTATTAATTGCAATAATGAACTGGCGTTGAAGTATGATCTCAGTGACATTTCATAATAACTGCCGCAGCAATTTGTCAAAAGTTATGATAAACTTTTTTTTTTCTTTTTAAAGCTATTCAGTAACTCCTGACACTGATTTATTTATTCTTCAATTTACTTACTTGTTTTCGTTTAAAAAGAGATATGTTGAGGGAAAAAATAGTTCATGGTAAGAATTATCAAAAGAATTGAATCATTAATATGTTTTTCATGTAAGCATATTCTCTCTCTCTCTCTCTCTCTCTCTCTCTCTCTCTCTCTCTCTCTCTCTCTCTCCTAATGGCATGATACACCTCTCTCTGTAGCGATTTTTTTTTTCATTTTTAAATTTTCTTTGCTTTTTCTCTCATAATTCCATTTCCTCTTTGTTTGACATTCAAAATGGGATACAACTTTCAAAGTAATTCATAATGAATTAAATGCACTTAATTAGCATAGTTCGATAAAGATATTCGAATTTATTTTTTTATTTAAATACAGAATTATCTAACGCATAGATATTTTTTAATCTCTCTCTCTCTCTCTCTCTCTCTCTCTCTCTCTCTCTCTTTTAACTGCTTATAGAACTCAGGAAACTAAGGAAAAGTGGGAATTCTAATATGCGTTTATAAAGTTAATTTTCTTCATTTCTCCTTTAGATTATTTTTAGCAGTCTTCAGAATCAATTCAGTTGAAGTGACTGACGATTCGTGTATGAATTTGCGGAAATGAATTCACCACGATCTGAATTCTAATTCAGTTTTCCGTCTGACTTACTTCGGTCTCCTCACGCCCTCCAACTTCGTATGCTTGCCCCCCCCCCCCCTCTCTCTCTCTCTCTCTCTCCTCTCTCTCTCTCTCTCTCTCTCTCTCTCTCTAATCAAATTGAGTACAGTACATCTATTCCCAAACCATTTCTTTTTTGCATTTAAGCACTTGTTTTATTTTTACATGTACCGGGGTTTACTTTTCAGGTGATCTGAATATCATACATTTGATATTATTTTATGTGAATAAAGCGGAATTGTAACGCAACTTCCTTAATAAAAAAAAAGTTTTTATGTTGACCAGGCTGACCTGAGTCTTTTTATAGTTTGTATATGACATATCTGTTTGACCTTGTTACTATTTTTAGAATGATTTATTGTTAATTTATTCTCATCATTTATTTATTTCCTTATTTCCTTTCCTCACTGGGCTATTTTTCCCTATTGGAGCCATTGGGCTTATAGCATCTTGCTTTCCAACTAGTGTTGTAGCTTGGCTAATAATAATAATAATAATAATAATGATAATAATAATAATAATAATAATAATGATAATAATAATAATTAGAATTCATTAATTTGATCGAGAATAACAGTAGAAGGATTTCGACCACCATTATTAATTGTGATAATGAACTGGCGATGAAGTATGATCTCAGTGACATTTCATAATAACTGCCGCGGCAATTTGTCAAAAGTTATGATAAACTTTTTTTTTTGTTTTTAAGCTATTCAGTAAACTCCTGACACTGATTCGTTTATTCTTTAATTTACTTAATTGTTTTCGTTTAAACGAGATATGTTTAGTGAAAAATAGTTCATGGTTAAGAATCATTAAAAGAATTGAATCATTAATGTTCTTATTCAAGCATCTCTCTCTCTCTCTCGCTCTCTCTCTCTCCTCTCTCTCTCCTCTCCTCTCTCTCTCTCTCTTTCTCTCTCTCTCACCTAATGGTAAGATACACCTCTCACTGTAGCGGTTTTTTTTTTTCATTTCTAAATTTTCTTTGCTTTTTCCTCTTATAATTCCATTTGCTTTTTGTTTGACGTTCAAAATGGGATACAACTTTCGAGGTAATTCATACTAAATGAATTAAATGCACTTATTTAGCATAGCTCGATAAAGATATTTATTTTTTTATTTAAATACAAAATTATCTAATGAATAGATATGTTTTTTAATTTCTCTCTCTCTCTCTCTCTCTCTCTCTCTCTCTCTCTCTCTCTCTCTCTCTCTCTCTCTTTAACTGCTTCTATAACTCAGGAAACTAACGGAAAAGTGGGAACTCTAATATGCGTTTTTATAATTTCTTTTCTTCGTTTTTCTTTAGAGATTTTTAGCAGTCTTCAGAATCTCTTCAGTTGAAGTGACTGACGATTCGTGTATGAATTTGCGGAAATGAATTCACCACGATCTGAATTCTAATCCAGATTTCCGTCTGATTTACTTCGGTCTCTTCACGCCCTCCGACTTCGCCTGCAGAAATGTTCGTCCTCTCTCTCTCTCTCTCTCTCTCTCTCTCTCTCTCTCTCTCTCTCAGCATCTGCAGTTAACAAATTAGTTTATGTCGGCTCCCCCCCAAATAGATTAAATTGATTATATCTCTTCAGTTTTGATTCCCTCTAAATACGAGACTGAAGTTGAAGTATGTCGGCCAGTGGTTTTGTATTTGAATATTCACTAACCATTTCTTATAAGCATTTAAGCACTTGTTTTATTTTTACATATACCGGGTTTTACTCATCAAGTGATCTGAATATCATATATTTAATGTAATTTTATTTGAATGAAGCTAAATTTTAACGCAACTTCCTCAATAAAAGATATTTTTCTATACAAGTTTGTTTACGTACTTTGGCTTTATTAAGTCAACTGAATTATATAGTTATTTCACTAATGCCAGAATTTTTATCTTTTATTTTTGCTCTTTTACCTTTTTTTATCGGCTTTTGACGATACAGTATATGATCTGTCTTTTCTTGCAGTGCTTGTGTTGCTTATCTCAGCCTTCATAACTAATCCTTATCTGATTATTGACCGAAATTTAGGTCAGTGACAATATTGACATAATTCTGTGTTAGGGAACATACACGAGCTCATTTATAATAACTTACTTGAATATCAATCGCACAAAGTAAGATTACTGTACTCAATTATGAATTAACTCCAGTAAACAGCAACAGGTATTGATATAGGTGCGATGTATCACTTCATTAGAACATTTGTCTCATTAAGTTTTATGAATTAAGTAGGCGATGAATGTGGTGTCGCTAAGCAATGTGTTTTGACACTGAGGATGACTCAAAGGTTAGAATGTGGCAGGTGACACTTGGAGGACTCTGTCTCAGTCTTGAGGATATAAAGGATTCCTCTCTGGAGAACGTAATGAGGATGGCAGGTACGTCCTCACCAAGATTCATGGAGGAGACGTTGTTTATGATGCCTGAGGTGTTTTTAACTTCGTATTGGAAGCTGGTCTTCTTACTCGTGTTTAAATGTTATATTAGATTTTAAATGTTTCATTGATGAGTTATTTATTCATCTATTTTTTATCTTAAGTTATTAATTGTTCATTAGGCATACTTCAATTGGCCTCAATGACCAGTGGTGTTTTGGTGCCAGATAATTACCAATCATTCATTAATTTTTTCATGGTGTAAGTTACTTGCGGATTTAAAATACCCAGAATTAATTATGCATATTAATCATACTCCAATCGAAATCAATGACCACTAATGCTATGATTCATTTATTCATTCATTCCTAATCACAAGAAGTTACTCTTCTTGAAAAAGAGTAGGAAAAGTCTCGACATTTGGTTCTGGGTCTCTTTCGAAATTACATTGCGTGCAAACAAAAACACATTAATCTTTGTAATTATTTGCCAGGTGGTAATTTTTCTCTCATGAGACCAGAACTCTTATAAAAATTACATTTTCTGATTTCCAATAGTTTTTATTTATATTGAGAGAAAAAGTATTCATTTGATTAGACGGTGGTGTTTATTTACTTCTCCGTTCAGATATCGTTATTTTAAAATCTTTAAGGAAGTTCACTCGACTTTAGTTTTCAGGCAAAATATGCGACCGAGGTAATGCAGTAGAGTTTCTTCATATTTGTTCATTTATCACTCAATCCTGAAAGTCTTCAAAGTTTATTCCTTTAGTAAGCCTTTTTATTATTATTATTATTATTATTATTATTATTATTATTATTATTATTATTATTATTATCTTATTTTTATCATTATTATTATTATTATTATTATTATTATTATTATTATTATTATTATTATTATTATTATTGGTTTAGTGGTTCTTGTTTTTAATGTGCTTTATTATTATTTTTATTATTGATATTATTATTATTAATATTATTGTGATTATTATTATTATAATTATTTTTATCATTATTATTATATAGATAGATAGATAGATAGATAGATAGATAGATGGACAGTAATTATTCAAAATGTGCTATCATGATGTACAAAGAAGCCTTCCACTAAATAGATTACACAAATTTGAAAGCGCTAAGCAGAGTGAAAAGAACAATTAAATAGATATAGATCAAGAAAAGAGCGGATAAGTGTATTGCATACATAAAATGAATTAAGAAAATCAAAGTAATGGAGTATGATGCTTCTAACCGAAATTACGGCCTCTCCTAAGACTCAGTCCACACCTAACCTCTAATTCCTTTCACACCTTTCGTCACTTAAGGTTACCTTTTGGGGCTGAGGTCTATCCATGTTCAAGACCAGTTTAATCTAAATTATAATCCTGCGCCAATAGCCCTTAAGAAGACGATCCCATAGGTGGGGGAACAAAATTTCAGGGTCCTAGACATCGTGAGACATCGTGCTACCCCGATAGAATATGGTTTAAGGTTTAAAGGCCACTCATGAGTGGCTGAGACTACCAGGACAATGCCCTAGAGCTTGGCCATATATACAAGTGATCAGCACTCAAGCCCCTCTCTCCACCAAGCTAGTACCAAGATAGTCCAGGCAATTGGTTTCTGATGACTCAGCAGGTAGACCTAAAGGCTCCCCCAAACCTCCATCCTTAGCTCACAAGGATCGTGAGGTTGGAGACTCTATAAGAAATTATCGAGCTTGTGCGGGACTGGAACCCCAGTCCGGCAAATCGCCAGTTAGGGACGTTTCTAATAGACCACCTCAACCCTAATGAATCTATGCCTGCGATTATCCCTCCTTTCATCGAGGCCTTCTTTTAATTAATTTATTATTTTTTTTTCTTTCGTTATTGCCGGGTTCATTTTACTCTAGCGACGCAGGAACTCTTGATGAGAGTGTGAATTGAAGGCGTTTGATAAAAAAGAAGAGCCAGGCCGAGTGTGAACAAGATCCATTGGATAGAAGATATTCCATTGGAGTAAACTTCGTTGTAATTAGAGATCAAAAGTATCGTTTTCTTTCTTTGTTACGATTTTTTTTCTATTCACGAACTATGTTCATATTTGAGTATAATTATTCATCTATTGATTTTTTCACCTTTACTCTCTTTTTCATGTATCTCTATATAACGACTTTCGCGGTAAGCTTTCTTGGTAAGTTATTAATTTTTCAGAATTTATTGATATAAGTCTGTTCATGTTTGAGTAATAGTGATAACAAGTCTAAAATACTCTTTTTTCCAATCCCTACCTTAGCATTGCATATGGCTAAACTAGATATTAATCTCAGGTTTACTCACCCAGTGTGATTTATAAGTAAGGCCAAATTACGCAAAAAAAAAAAAAAATGGCTCTGTTACATGACTGAAAAGGAAATGAAAAGGTGACAAGAATAGTGTGACATTATGGTGGTGTCAAGAAGGTCCATGGCAGTATTGGTATTAATGTTGCTGACAAAGTAAATAAACGAGCTTGACATTAGTAGATGGTGGCAAGATTCCCTGACGTGGTTTAAATGACTAAATTGAAAAAATTTATAGCAAAACTACATCTTTCAAACTGTTTCATTATGGTACAAACCTCTCTTTTCGCCTAATTTAATGAATATTTTACATTTCTTGCAGCAATACTAGCAGCAACCCTACCCTTTGCAGTTTTTCACCTTTTAAATTACCTGGTAATTTGAAATCACCATCTTGTAATGAACATCTAAGTGATTTACATATTTCTTCAGCAGTAGTTTTACAGTTTGCTCCACATCTTGACGAGGAAACAGCAAGGAAGTCCTCGCACTGAATAGACGAGCGACATCCTTAAGCAATCCTTCCCTCTAGATTCGAAGGTGAACACCTCGCCAGGATTTCCATCTAAATAAGGCTTGGACGAATATGCGATGCTCCTTTTGGGCGTGATGACTATTTTCATTGTTCATTGGATTATTATCGTCCATCGTGGGGTCCTTCCCTTTGGTGATTGAGTCTCTTTTAGGAAGTTGGATGGATTTAATTTCATTGACGTCGACTAGTTATCCTGTTATTCAATTACATTGAAAATGTAATTCCTGTTGACGCTAAGGATAACTATATCTTTTTAAAAGGATACGTCCTTCTTACCTATTTATCTTGATATATTGTATTAATATCTTCCTTGATTACTCATTTATCACTTGCGTATTTGGATATTATAATTATTATTAAGCAACACTGTTAAAAACCCGTAATTTTAATCGGAACTTTCCGTAAAAATATACTGTTCTCAGCCGTATTTCAGTCAATACAGGCGACTGTAGTTTTCACCCGACTTTTATGGGTTGGTGAACTTAATATCGCTCTTTAACGTCAGTATATGCGTTTTTAAAATGATAAATGCCTGGTAACATTTATTACAGAATTTTTATCGTTTTTATGGTAAATTTTAAACAGTGCAAAGAACTTGTGACTATTTATGTATGCACTTAAAGAATCTTGCGAGATTATATCCTTCAAACTGTATACCTTAATGTAAACTAGAATTGTGAATTACTCTTTGGTGATTTTAAAGATCAGATATTGCCACATCCATCCTTATAGGTAACATAATACATTATTTTATTACACTCACGTCATGGCTAATTTGCTGATTCAGTTGTTAAAGATTTATTATACGCACCTCGGCTGCTTTAAGGTGTTACTGATCACCTTTTTATTAACTCCCGGATGACTCCGCTAACGCAAGTGTTAAAATCAGAAGCCGTCTGCGTATATAAGTACTCGAAGAGATGGCTTACGATCAAAAGGAAAGTTCTAGAAATATTGGAAGATAATGGCCATGATGGTACAACGAATAATATAAAAAGTACCATGCAATATGATTAGTTGTTATTATAAATATAACGTGAACTATGATATAATAGCTTCTTTGGCTCTAGTGTCAACATTGTGACACAGTGCCGGTCTTATATGACTCCTCAGGTCTGTTGCAAGTTTTTATTCTGGTTTTAAATATAGTTTTGTGGCCCCTTGCCCAGGAAGGTATAGCTACTAGAGTATTAGAATTATATGAATCGACTTCAAAGCTAAAATTTAAAATTTTATTATTTTATTTTAAAGAATCATAATTTACTTTATCTAGATTAACAGTGGAAGGATGTGGTCCGCCATTATTAATTGTAATAATGAACTGGCGATGAAGTATGATCTCAGCGATATTCCATAATAACTGCCGACACAATTTGTCAAAAGTTATGATAAACCTTTTTTTTTTATAAAGATATCCAGTGATTCCTGACACTGATTTTATTTACTCATTAATTTACTTACTTGTTTTCGTTTAACAGGAGATATGTTGAGTGAAAAATGTTTCATGGTTAAGAATCATCATAAGAATTGAATCTTTAATATTCTTATTCAAGCATCTCTCTCTCTCTCTCTCTCTCTCTCTCTCTCTCTCTCTCTCTCTCGTGTGCATTTTTTGGATTTCCTTTTCTTCGTTATTCCTTCAGAGATTTTTAGGCGCCCTCAGAATCTCTTCAGGTGAAGTGACTGACGATTCGGGTATGAATTTGCGGAAATGAAGTCGCTCTGATCCGATTCATAATTCGGTTCTCTCTCTCTCTCTCTCTCTCTCTCTCTCTCTCTCTCTCTCTCATAAATTCATCTTCAACATTATGTTAATGCTATAATAACCAAATATCCTTGGAATTTTACGTTTCTCTCTCTCTCTCTCTCTCTCTCTCTCTCTCTCTCTCTCTCTCTCATAAATTCATCTTCAACATTATGTTAATGCTATAATAACCAAATATCCTTGGAATTTTACGTTTCTCTCTCTGTCTCTCTCTCTCTCTCTCTCTCTCTCTCTCTCTCTCTCTCTCTCATAAATTCATCTTCAACATTATGTTAATGCTATAATAACCAAATATCCTTGGAATTTTACGTTTCTCTCTCTCTCTCTCTCTCTCTCTCTCTCTCTCTCCTCTCTCTCTCTCTCTCTCTCTCATAAATTCATCTTCAACATTATGTTAATGCTATAATAACCAAATATCCTTGGAATTTTACGTTTCTCTCTCTCTCTCTCTCTCCTCTCTCTCTCTCTCTCTCTCTCTCTCTCATAAATTCATCTTCAACATTATGTTAATGCTATAATAACCAAATATCCTTGGAATTTTACGTTTCTCTCTCTCTCTCTCTCTCTCTCTCTCTCTCTCTCTCTCTCTCTCTCCTATTTAACTGCTTCTAGAATTCGGGACACTAAGAGAAACTGGGAATTCTAATATGCGTTTTTAAAATTCCTTTTCTTCATTTCTCCTTTAGATATTTTTAGGCGTCCTCAGAATCTCTTCATATGAAGTGACTGACGATTCGTGTATGAATTTGCGGAAATGAATTCACCTCGATCTGAATTCTAATTCAGTTTTCCGTCCGACTTACTTGGGTCTCCTCACGCCCCTCCAACTTCGCCTGCAAAATGCTTGTCTCCCCCCCCCCCTCTCTCTCTCTCTCTCTCTCTCTCTCTCTCTCTCTCTCTCTAGAAATAATCAATTTATGTCAGTGAAAAATACTTCTTGTGGTACGTTTATAGCAGTCTTTATATATATTGGATTGATTATATCTGTTCAGTTTTGGACGACTCTAAATACGAGAATGGAGTTGAAGTATATCGGCCATTGATTTTGTATTTGGATATTCACGAACTTTCATGTATTTAAGCACTCGGTTTGTTTTTACATATACCAGGTTTTACTCTTCAAGTGATCTGAATATCATACATTTAATGTTATCTATGTGAATAAAGCGAAATTTTAACGTAACTTCCTCAATAAAAGATATTTTTCCATACAAGTTTGTTTACGTATTTTGGCTTTATTAAGTCAACTGAATTATAAATTCTATTTCACTAATCCCAGAATTTTTATTTTTTATTTTTGCTCTTTTACTTTTTTTATCGGCTTTTGACGATACGGTATATGATCTGTCTTTTCTTGCAGTGCTTGTGTTGCTCATCTCAGCCTTCATAATTAATTATTATCTGATTATTGACCGAAATTTAGGTCAATGATAATATTGACATAATTCTGTGCCAAGGAACAAATATGGAAAATGTTTACAATAACTGGCTTGAATATCAATCGCACAAAGCAAGATTGTACATTAACGAATTAACTCCAGTAAACAGCAACAGGTATTGATATAGGTGCGGATGTATCACTTCATTAAAACACTTGTCTCATTAAGTTTTATGAAGTAAGTAGTCGATGAATGTGGTGTCGCTAAGCAATGTGTTTTGACACTGAGGATGACTCAAAGGGTAGAATGTGGCAGGTGACACTTGGAGGACTCTGTGTCTCAGTCTTGAGGATATAAACGATTCCTCTCTGAGGCTCGTAATGAGGATGACAGGTACATCCTCAACGAGATTCTTGGAGAAGACTTTATGATGCCTGAGGTGTTTTTAACTTCGTATTGGAAGCTGGTCTTCTTACTCATGTTTGAATGTTATATTAGATTTTAAATGTTTCATTGTTGAGTTATTTATTCATCTAATTTTTATCTTAAGTTATTAATTGTTCATTAGGCATACTCCAATGGGCATCAATGACCATTGATGTTTTGATGCCAGATAATTACCAATCATTCATTAATTTATTATGGTGTAGGGTACCTTCTGATTTAAAAATTTCCAAAATTAATTATTTTTTATTATTCATACTTCAATCGGCATCAATGACTATTGATGTTATGATGCCTGATAATGACTAATCTATTCATTTATTCATTCATTCCTAATCACAGGAAGTTACTCTTCTTTAAAAAGAGTAGGAAATGTTTGGACATTTGGTCCTGCGTCTCTTATGAAATTATATTTTATACAAAAAAAAAAAAAAAAAAAAAAAAAAACAGGTGGTGATTTTGTTCTCATGAACCAGAACACACATAAAATTAAATTTTTTCTTTCCAATGTTTTTTATTCATATTTAAAGATTTTTTTTTATTAGACGGTGGCATTTATTTAATTTTCCGTTCAAATTTCATTATATTATTATCAATTAGGAAGTTCACTCGACTTTAGTTTTCAAGGGAAATGTGCGACTGAGGTAATGCAGTGGATTTTTTTTTTCATATTTGTTCATTTGTGGCCCATTCGTGAAACCTGAAAATATATTCATTTAGTAAGCTTTTTATTATCATTGTTATTATGATTATTATTATTGTTATTATGATTATTATTATTGTTATTATTATTATTATTATTATTGCGTATGTATGTATATATATATGTATATGTACACACACACACACACACACACACATATATATATATATATATATATAGACATACATATATATCTAGATAGATAGATAAATTGATAGATAGATAGATAGATAGATAAATAGATAAATACTGATTATTCAAAATGCAGCTTTCCACCAAATAGGTTACCCAAATTTAAAGGCTGGAAGCAGAACGAAAAGAATAATTAAATAAAACAAGACCAAGTCGAAACCAGATAATTGTATTACATAAAAATGATTTTAAGAAAATCAAAATAAATGTTTAGTACGCTTCTAAACGAAATTATGGTCTCTTCTAAGACTTTCAGTCGTCTCTGTTGGTTGAACAGAGTCATAAAGTCCACACCTAACCTCCTAATTCCTTTCACACCTTTCGTCACTAAGGTTACCTTTTGAGGCTGAGGTCTATCCATGTTCAAGACCAGTTTAATCCAAGTTATAATCCTCTGCCAATAGTCGTTAAGAAGACGATCCCACAGGTGGGGGGAACAAAACTTCAGGGTCCTATACAGCGTGTGACATCGTGCCACCCCGACAGAATATGGTTTAAGCTTTACTGGTCACTCATGAGTTGCAGAGGCTACCAGGACAATGCCCTAGAGCTTGGCCATATATACATGTGATCAGCACCCAAGCATTCTCTCCACCCAATTCTAGGACCAAGAAAAGCCAGGCAATTGGCTGCTGATGACTCAGCAGGTAGACCTAAAGGCTCCCCCCAAACCTCCATCCTTAGCTCACAAGGATGGTGAGGTTGGAGACTCTACAAGAAATTGTTGAGCTTGAGCGGGATTGGAACCCCATCAGGCAAATCGCCGGGTATGGACGATTCCAATAGGCCACCACATCCCTTATGAATCTATACCTGCGATTAGCCCTCCTTTCAATGAGGACTACTTTTAATTTTTTAATTTTTTTTTTTTTTTTTTATTGCCGGGTTCATTTTACTCTAGCGACGCAGGAACTCTTGATGAAAGTGTGAGTTGAAAGGCGTTTGATAAAAAAGAAGAGCCAGGACGCATGTGAACAGATTCATTGGAGAGAAGATATTCATTAGAGTGAAATTCGTTGTAATTAGAGGCATGGTAACCAAAAAATCTTTTTTTTTTTTTTTCCTGTTTTATCATTTTTTCTATTTATAAACTATCTTCATGTTTGAGTCTAATTCTTCAATTATGGATTTATTTATCTTTACTTTATTTTTTTTTTCATTTATATTTATGTAACGATTTTCGCAGGAAGCTTTCTTGGTAAGTTATTAATTCTTCGGAATTAATTGATATAAATGTGTTTATGTTAAGTAATAGTGATTACAAGTTTAGCATACTCTTCTTTCCACTCCACCTTAGCATTAAAAATGGATATATTGTAGATATTAATCTCAGGTATACTCACTCAATTGTGATTTATATGTAAGGCCAGATTACGTAAAAAAAAAAATGGCTTTCTTACATGACTGAAACGGAAATGAAAAGGTAACAATTGATTGACTCGAGTTTTTCTGGAAATGAAATAGTAACAAAAATACAACGACGTTATGGTGGTGTCAAGAAGGTCCATGACAGTATTGGTGTTAATGTTGCTGACAGGGTGACTAAACGAGCTTGACATTAGTAGGTGGCAAGATTCCCTGTCATGATTAAATGACAAGATTGATAAATTGTTTGGCAAAGCTATATCTTTCCCACCGTTTCTTTATGGTACAAACCTCTCCTCTTACCTAATTTAATGCGTATTTTGCTTTTCATGTTGCAAAACTATCAGGCAACCCTACCTTATGCAGTTCTACACCTGACTAACGAGGGTATTTTAAAATTACTGTCTTGTAATGAACATCTTGACGAGGTAACAAGAAGTGATTTTACATATTTCTTTCGCGGTAGTCTACATTTTGCTCTACATCTTGATGAGGAAACAGCAAAGAAGTCCTTGCACTGAATAGCTGAGCGACATCCTTAACCAATCCTTCCACTTAGATACCGAAGGTGAACACCTCGTCAGGATTTCCATCTAAATAAGGATTGGAGGAATTTGCGATGCTCCTTTTGGCGTGATGACTATTTTCATTGTTCATTGGATTATTATCGTCCATCGTGGGGTCCTTCCCTTTGGTGATTGCGTATCTTTTAGGAAAATAGATGGATTTAATTTCATTGCCGTCGACTAGTTATCCTGTTATTCAAGTACATTGAAAATGTAGTTCCTGTTGACGCTGAGGATAACTGAGTCTTTTCAACAGGATGTCCTTCTTACTTATTTATCTTGATTTAATGTATTAATGTCTTCCTTGATTATTGAATTATCACTTGAGTATTTGTATATTATAATTATTATTAAACAAAGAACCTTTGACTACTTTTTATGCATTTAAAGATTCTATCCTTCAAACTGTATACATTAATGTGGAAAAATTTAAAAGCAATTTTTATAGTTTATAACTAGGATTGTAAATTATTCTTTGGTGATTTTATAGATCAGATATTGCCGCATCTGCCCTTATAGGTAACTTTAACTGCATTATTTAATTACATTCACATCATGGCTAATTTGCTGATTCAAATTTTAAAGATTTATCATACGCACATGACTCCTCTAGGTGTTAGTGATCACCTTTTTATTAAACCCCGGATGACTCCGCTAACACAAGTGTTAAAATCAGAAGCCGTCTTCGTATATAAGCACTCGAGATGACACACGATCAAAAGAAAAGTTCTAGAAATATTGGAAGACAATTGTTTCGACTGTACAACGAAGACCATAAAAAGTACCATGCAACCTGATTAGCTGTTATTATAAATAAAACGTGAACTCTGATACAATAGCTTTTCTGGCTTAGATGTCAACATTATGACTCAGTGGCAGTCACATGTGACTCCTCAGGTCTGTTGCAAGTTTTTACTCTGGTTAGAAAAATAGTTTTGTGTCCACATGCCCAGAAAAAAATAGCTGCTAGAATATCAGAATTAATTGAATCGACTTCATAGCTAAAATTTTTCATTTTATTTAAAAGAATCATAATTTACTTTATCTAGATTAACAGTGGAAGGATTTTAATAATAAATTGGCGATGAAGTATGATCTCAGTGACATTTCATAATTGCTGCAGCAATTTGTCAAAAGTTATGATAAACCATTTTTTTTTCTAAAGCTATTCAGTGACCCCTGACACTGATTTATTTATTCTTCAATTAACTTAATAGTTTTCGTTTAAAACGAGATATGTTGAGTGAAAAATATTCCATGGTTAAGAATTGTCATAAGAATTGAATCATTATTGTTCTTATTCAAGCATCTCTCTCTCTCTCTCTCTCTCTCTCTCTCTCTCTCTCTCTCTCTCTCTCTCTCTCACACACACACACACATTTTTGAGTTTATTCAATTTTATACCTAAGGGCAAGATATACCTCTCTTTTAGTGTTTTTTTTTTTTCCATGTGTAAATTTTCTTTGCTTTTATCACATATAATTCCATTTGTTTTCTGATTAACGTTCATAATGGGATACAAATTTCAAGGTAATTTATACTAAATGATTTAAATCCACTTAATTAGCATAGCTGGATGAAGATACTATAATTTATTTTTCTATTTAAATACAGAATCAACTAATGCATAAATTGACTGTTTAATCTCTCTCTATCTCTCTCTCTCTCTCTCTCTCTCTCTCTCTCTCTCTCTCTCTCTCTCTCGTGTACATTTTTGGGATTTCCTTTTCTTCGTTTTTCCTTCAGAGATTTTCAGGGGTCTTCAAAATCACTTCAGTTGAAGTGACTGAGGATTCGGGTATGAATTTGCGGAAATGAAGTCGCTCTGATCTGAATCATAATCCGGTTTTCTATTGGGTCTCTCCTCTCTCTCTCTCTCTCTCTCTCTCTCTCTCTCTCTCTCTCTCTTTAATAAATTCATTTTCAACATTATCTTGATGCTATAACAACTAAATATCCTTGGAATTTTAAGTCTCTCTCTCTCTCTCTCTCTCTCTCTCTCTCTCTCTCTCTTTTAACTGCTTCTAGAATTCGGGAAATTAATGGAAACTGGCAATTCTAATATGCGTTATTAAAATTCCATTTCTTCGTTTTTCCTTTAGATATTTTCAGCAGTCTTCAGAATCTCTTCAGTTGAAGTGACTGACGATTCGTGTATGAATTTGCGGAAAGGAATTCACCACGATCTGAATTCTAATTCAGTTTTCCGTCTGACTTACTTGGGTCTCCTCACGCCCTCCAACTTCGCCTGCAGAATGCTTGCCCCGCTCTCTCCTCTCTCTCTCTCTCTCTCTCTCTCTCTCTCTCTCTCTCTCTCTCTCTCTCTCTCCTAATACATTCAGCATCTGCAGTTAACCAATTAGTTTATAGTGGCTCCCCCCAAAAAATAATCACTTACGTTTACTGCTAAAGTGTTCATATATATATTAAATTGATTATATCTCATCAGTTTTGATTTCCTCTAAATACAAGAATGGAGTTGAAGTATGTCGGCCACTGATTTTGTATTTAGATTTTCACTAACCATTTCTCATAAGCATTTAAGAACTTGTTTTATTATTACATATACCGGGTTTTACTCTTCAAGTGTTCTGAATATCATATATTTAATGTAATTTTATGTGAATGAAGCGAAATTTTAACGCAACTTCCTCAATAAAAGATTTTTTTTTCATATAAGTTTGTTTACGTACTTTGGCTTTATTAAGTCAACTAAATTATATAGTCTATTTTTATAATGCCAGAATTTTTGTTTATATTTGCTATTTTACCTGTAAAATCGCCTTTTGACGATACGGTATATGCTTCGTTTTTTCTTGCAATTATTGTGTTGCTCATCTCAGCCTTCATAACTAATCCTTATCTAATTATTGGCCGAAATTTAGGTTAATCACATTAGTGACCTAATTCTGTGTTAAGGAACTAATATGGACAATATATACAATAACTTACTTGAATGTCAATCGCACAAAGCAAGATTGCACATTAATGAATTAACTCCAGTAAACAGCAACAGGTATTGATAAAGGTTCGGATGTATCACTTCATTAAAACACTTGTCTCATTAAACTTTATGAATTAAGTAGTCGATGAATGTGGTGTCGCTAAGCAATGTGTTTTGACACTGAGGATGACTCAAAGGTTAGAATGCGGCAGGTGACACTTGGATGACTCTGTGTCTCAGTCTTGAGGATATAAACGATTCCTCTCTGAAGATCGTAATGAGGATGGCAGGTATATCCTCTACAAGATTCTCGGAGGAGACTTTATGGTGCCAGAGGTGTTTTTAACTTCGTATTGGAAGCTGGTCTTCTTACTCGTGTTTAAATGTTATATTAGATTCTAAATGTTTCATTGTTATATTATTTACTCATCTATATTTTACCTTAAGTTTTTCCTCACTGGGCTACTTTTCCCTGTGGGAGCCCTTGGGCTGTAGCATCTTGCTTTTCCGGCTGGGGTTGTGGCTTGTCCTGGTGATGGTAATAATAATACACTCGGGCACACTATTGCATATTATTTTCTCTTCCTCTTGTTTTATTGAAGTTTTTTTATAGTTTGTGTTGGAGATATTTATTGTAATGTTACTATTCTAAAAATATTTTATTTGTTCTTGTTTCCTTTCCTCACTGGGCTATTTTCCCTGTTGGAGCCCCTGGACTTATAGCATTCTGCTTTTTCAACTAGTGTTGTAGCCTTAGCAATTAATAATAATAATAATTAATTTATTAATTGTGTATTTAGGCATTCTCCAATCGGCATCAATGACTATTGATGTTATGATGTCAGATAATTACCAGTCATTCATTAATTTATTATGGTGTAAGTTATCTTCTGGTTTAAAATACCCAGAATTGATTATGCATTATTTATCATACTCCAATCGAAATCAATTACCACTAATGCTATGATGCCAGATAATTACTAATCTATTCATTTATTCATTCATTCCTAATCACTGGAAGTTACTCATCTTGAAAAAGACTAGGAAAAGTCTTGATATTTGGTCCTGTGGCTCTTGTGAAATTACGCTGCGTGCAAACAAAAACACATTGATCTTTGTAATTATTTGCCAGGTGGTAGTTTTTCTCTCATGAGACCAGAACTCTTATAAGATTACATTTTCTGATTCACAATGGTTTTTATCTATATTGAAGAAAAGTTTTTCTCTAATTAGACGGTGGCATTTATTTACTTTTTTGTTCAGATATCGTTATTTTAAAATTGTTAAGGAAGTTCACTCGACTTTAGTTTTCAGGCAAAATATGCGACCGAGGCAAAGCAGTAGATTTTTTATATAAATGTAGTTCATATGTGTTTATTTATCGCCCATTCCTGAAACTCTTCAAAACTTATTCCTATAGTAAGCCTTTGATATTATTATTATTATTATTATTATTATTATTATTATTATTATTATTATTATTGTTATTATTATTATTATTATTATCCCAATTATCATTATTATCATTGTCATGGTTGCTTTTACTATATTATTTTCATTATTATTATTATTGTTTTTAATGTTATTACTTTAGTATTGTTTTTTATATATGTATATATATATGTATATATATATATGATATTATATATATAAATATATATATATATATATATATATATATATATATATATATTGGTTATTTAAAATGTACTATCATAATGTACAAAGCAGCCTTCCACTAAATAGGTTACCCAAATTTGAAGGCTGGAAACAGAATGGAAAGAATAATTAAATAAATCAAGACCAAGCCGAAACCAGATTATTGTACTACATAAAAATGAATTGAAGACAATCGAAATAATGGTGTATGACGCTTTTAAGCGAAATTACAGCCTCTCCTAAGACTTTCAGTCGTCTCTGTTGGTTGGACAGAGTTATGAAGTCCACTCCTACCTCCTAATTACTTTCACACCTTTCGACACTTAAGGTTACCTCTGGGGCTGAGGTCTATCCATGCTCAAGACTAGTTTAATGTAAGTTATAATCCTCTGCCATTAGCCGTTAAGAAGACGATCCCACAGGTGGGGGAACAAAACTTCAGGGCACTAGATAGCTTGTGACTTCGTGCCACCCCGACAGAATATGGTTTAAGGTTTACAGGCTGGTCATGAATGGCAGAGGGAAGGGACAGTGACAGTGCCCTAGCTAATAGGATAATGCCCTAGAGACTGGCTATATATACAAATAAACAGCTTTGAAGCCCCCTCTACATCCAAGCCAGGACCAAAAAAGGCGAGGATATGGCTGCTGATGACTCAGCAGGTAGACCTATAGGCTCCCCCAAACCCACCATCCGTAGGATGGTGAGGTTGGAGACTCAAGATATTATAGAGCTTGAGCGGGACTCAAACCCCAGCCCGACAAATGAGCCACCACATCCCTGATGAATCTATGTCTGCGATTAGCAATCCTTTCATTGAGGACTACTTTTGATTAATTTAGTAGGTTTTTTTCATTATTTCTGGGGTCGTTTTACTGTGGCGGCGCAGGAACTCTTAATGAAAGAGCGAGTTGAAAGGCATTTTCTAAAAAGAAGGGCCAGGTCGGATGTGAACAGATTCATTAGAAAGATGTTCATTGAAGTAAAGTTCGTTGTAATTAGAGACCTGGTAACCAAAAAGTCTTTTTTTTTTTTTCTTTCCTGTTTCATGATTTTTTTCTATTCACGAACTATCTTCATGTTTAAGTATAATTCTTCAATTATGTATTTGTTTATCTTAATTTTTTTTATGTATCTTTATGTAACGCTTTTCGCTGTAAGTTTTCTTGGTAATTCTTCGGACTTGGTTGATATAAGTCTGTTCATGTTGAGTAGTAGTGATAACAAGTCTAGCATACTCTTCGGTGTCAATGACCTTAGATGTCAGGATGCCTGAAAACTTTAAATCATTCATTCATTCTTTCCAATCCACCTGAGCATTGCATATGGCTAAACTAGATATTAATCTCAGGTTTAGTCACCCAGTGTGATTTCTAAGTAAGGCCAAATTACGCAACAAAAAATGGCTCTTACATGACTGAAGCGGAAATTAAATAGTAACAAGAATACGATGACATTATGATGGTTTTAAGGAGATCCATGACAATGTTGGTGTTAATGTTGCCGACAAACTGAATAAACGAGCTTGGCATTTATCCCTTACGTGATAGAATAACAAGATTGACAACTTTTATGCCAAAGCTACATTTTTTCCACCGTTTCATTATCGTACAAACCTCTCTTCTTACATAATTTAATGCGTATTTTGCATTTCATGCAGCAATACTATCAACAAACCCTACCTTTTGCAGTTCTACACCTTCTGACTTACCTGGTAATTGGAAATTACCGGTTTGTAATAAACATCTTGACGAGTTAACAGGAAACGATTTACATACAGTATTTCTTTATCAGTGGTCTACATTTTGCTCTACATCATTCACCATTTAATATAAATCAATCGTTTTTATTGTTCTAAGTAGTAAAACTTCTGTTAATTTAGTTTGTGGATCCATGTATACTGTTTCTTTTACATTTCTTTTATCTACATTAAGGGGTCGGTTGCCCGATGCCCCCTCTCTAATGCCTTCTACCAAAGGCATCCTCATCCAACAAACTTCTCTCCATATTATCTTTCACCTTATCTCGCCATCTATTTCTTCTCCTCCTAATAGGTTTGTGACGGGCCGAGAGAAGGTTGTGACTCAAAGGCAGGTTGAAAGCAACTGAGTAAATTTATCATAGAACACTCTCCTTTATATACAGAAGCTCAAAGCAACAAGAAATTTCATGTTCAAAAACAGACACTGTTACAGAGGAGAAAAGCAGACATGTTTAATCTGGTTCATTTTAGTGCGAGGGAAGAGCGAAGATACAAGCATAATAAATTTATATACACAAAATTAACTATGTACGATCGTGTGACACACGGTTGGTACAGGTTCCTCCCAAGCCCTCCTCAGTCCCTGCCTTCCATCAATCCAAAACACGTGCCCACACCATCTCAATCGTGACACTTGTTACCTCTGTAATCTTTACTACGCCTGCCATTCTTATTTCATCATTTTCTAAACTTTCAAGCTGTGATATTCCCATAATCCACCTCAGCATTCTCATCTCTTTTCTCTCAAGCAGTGCTTCCTCTTTTTGTCTTAGAGCCCACGTTTCCGATCCAAACATTAACACTGGTCTTATTACTGTGCTATAGATCTTGACTTTTAGCATTTTCTGATCCCTTACTACTGTTGCAGAAAGAGCTACGTGACAAGGGACACACTTATATTGTGGTTACCGAGTTATAAAACGAGAGTAATGATAACATCTGCATCATACAGGATTAATTGACAAGAATGATCTTAGATATGTTGCCGAAAACAATGTGGTCAGTATGAATATGTTCTAAAGTTACGTGTTTTTATGTTGACCAAGCTGACATGAGTCTTTTTATAGTTTATATATGATATATCTGTTTTTGACGATAGTAGTTTATATAGGACATATCTGTTTTGACTTTGTTACTGTTTATGAATAATTTATTGTTAACTTGGTCTCATCATTTATTTATTTCCTTATTTCCTTTCCTCACTGGGCTATTTTTCCCTATTGGAGCCCTTGGGCTTATAGCATCTTGCTTTTCCAACTAGGGTTGTAGCTTGGCTAGTAATAATAATAATAATGACAATTAGGATAGTGAAATTGTAGTAGCTAATGAGGTAGCATACAATAAAATTCTATAAATGAATAAGAGAAAGGTTTATAAATAACAAGTTATGTAGTCAGATTTCATACCAGATTTATAAGAGAAGCAAAGATATATTCCATGACAGAGCTGTTACATGTTTTCCTGAGTTTTGATGTTGTTGTTGTCCTGTTTATTATCATACTTCTACTCATGGAATTAATAGGTATTGTTATTCGGGATGAATAGTTTTTTTTTTTTTTTTGTTTTTTTTTTTTTTTGTGGGGGTGAAAGCTTAGAAATGGTTTTTATAATATTTTATACTTATAATTATACGGATGGTAATAAAAGAATTGTTCAAATTTACTCTCTCTCTCTCTCTCTCTCTCTCTCTCTCTCTCTCTCTCTCTCTCTCTCTCTCTCTCTGTCAATGTCCCAGTAGTGCCGTCAGTACACCTTAGCTGATGCACTGTAGGTATTACTTAAAGGGTCTATTGTCTGTCCCTAACTGCACTCACTTTTTAGCCTTCTACAGTACTATTTCTCTGCCCCTTCTTCCTTTCTTCCATCTTGCTGTCCAACCTCTTGCAAATGGATGCTGAATGGCCTCCCAAATCCCGGTGCCGGGTCTTACGGGTTCTTTAAAGAAATCCAACTGAATATTTCTTCAAATTCGAAACATTACCCTTTTATAAGTCTCCCCTCTCGGCGTATTCACGCGTCTCTAGCTCCGTTGGCCTAACAATTTACAATTTGCATGGAGACTCTCAGAACATTTTGCATTTGCCAATCATGAAGGGAAGCTTTTGACGTTCGTCGTCATTTTTATTCCAGTACGGCGTATTTCCTTTCTTTGTATCAGTATTTTTATATTCCTCCCTTTTCGGGGATGTTTTCCCATAAATTTTCGTTTTTCGAAGTTTGTCGTTCGTTCGCTTTGTTCTCCCTTCGTGCGTAGTTTCTATATATTTATTTATTTCATTTTTTTTATTTCTTTGGCGCCTATCATCATCCCACATCAAAGAGTGAGTGCATTTGTTCCAATCTAGGGTTGCGTTTTTAAGAGTTAATTCGAAGTGATGCAATCCTGAATTCCTACAAAAGTGGGACCAGTAGAGCGTTATGTACGGGAAGGTGACTGCTGCTGCCATCTGTTGGAATGTTGTAGCAATTGTCCTTGTCAGTTTTTCTACCTATCGGAAAGGAGAACCTGGAGTGTATACTGTTTAAATCCGTCCACATCTTTATATCAGCACGTTGTTGACACAGTCTTCAGTTTATTTTCGTTAGTTTCTCTTGTTCTCCCCAAATCTTTGTGTGTGAAGTTGAATCTGATTGTTACAGCGATTCCTTTGACCAATGATAAAAGAGGTATGTTTTCTGAGAGCCATTCTTGGTTTTCTTCCCATTCCGAAGTTTGAATTTTTTTTATCAATTCAGGGAAGTTTTATCATCAGCTTCAACGAAGAATGAACTGTTCCAGGTAGAAGAATCCATGCTGGCATAAGACTCTCTCATCCTACTATTACATCTTTCTCACCATTATCCCTACGTTAAGGGGTCGGTTGCCTGAAGTGCCCTCTAATAGCATCAGCCATGGTTTATAATTTGACAAGAGGGTTTTTAAGACGACATGCCCTTGTACCCATCAACCACAGTTATTGGCGATGGGCTTAGCCTTTGAGTTAATAGTCCAAATGCAAGGTAGTCGTTTCACAGTTATTTCAGTGAGCCTAGCACGACTACAAGGAAGCAGCTGTCCTTTTAGTCGCTTTCTATGACATACATGACGTACGATGGTAATATTCTTATACCCCGGCCACAGGGTATTACACCCCTACTACTATTATCGCTATCACTGTGTAAATATTTCCAACCAATCTCCTTTTAAGTTACATCCGGATAATCTGCCAGGGATTTTTTATCACTCATAGAGATTAAATGAACCTATAGTCAAGTTTTTTAGTGAGGCAGATTTGCACCGACTCGCAGGGGTGCCCTTTTAGCTCGGAAAAGTTTCCTGATCGCTGATTGGTTGGGCAAGATCATTCTAACCAATCAGGTAGCAGGAAACTTTTCCAAGCTAAAAGGGCATCCCTGCGAGTCGGTGTAAATCTGCCTCACTAAAGAAAATTGACTATAGTTCATACTAGCACTTGCGCTATTCTCACTTATAATTCCTGGCGAATTTGTAGAACAGATTGCACTTAATAGGCAATTGCTGCTTTAGTAACAACAGTTGATGAGGAATAATCAGAGGATGAATATTAGAGATTCTCAATACAAAACAAACCTCAAACAAGCATGTTACTTTCAGATAAATGCTTAGATTAAATAAAGGTGTAATGCTACTGAATTGGGGAGAGAGAGAGAGAGAGAGAGAGAGAGAGAGAGAGAGAGAGAGAGAGAGAGAGAGAGAGAGAGGAGAGAGAGAGAGAGGCTCCCTACGTTCACAACAATTTCTGAAATTCAAAATAAAAGCCCCGCATTTGGAAATCTTTTCCCATTGCATCCAAATAAACAACTTGATTTTTGTAACTTTGTTGTTGGTCAAAACAATTCACGGATTAGCGCAATATCCAGCATTTACGTCCACGCACTGCGATAAAATGCATCAGAAATACGCTTTTTTAAATAGCATGAATCTCGGTTCACATAACCTACCACCAGAGACTAACTTTTAACTTTTTGTCTTTTTCCTCGTCCAGAGTATTATGTAACCTCAGCTGCTCGTTGCTGCTTTAAAAAAAAAAATTGCTGAATCAGTAAATGTTATGTCTGATAGTTTGCTGATTGTGGTGGGTTGTCTTAGTTATCATTAGATATAAAAGTAAATAAGGTTTTCACAGAAACAATTGCGTAAGGTATTAAGCCATATAATGTGTGAAAATAATCAAAATAAACGTAAAGCGGGGTTTACACGGCCGAGCAGCTCGTCGAGCCCGGTTGTCGAACCTACTTGTAGCACGGCTCGAAGAGCTTTCAGACAGTACATCGAGCCTCAGTGTGCCTCGTGCTAAAACAACGTCAACATGTCTCTCGACCAGGACCATTTGATAGCCATTGCTTTAGCAGTGGCACTAAGAAGGAAAAAAAAAAAGATCAAAAGAGAGAAATTTTCATATACCAACTTGCTTGTTGCTTTAAAATTAGAGCCTGATGACTGGCGCAATTATTTGCGTATGGATGAAGACACGTACATTGATCTACCGAATCGTGTCAGCCTTTTCATTACTATGAGGAAGGCCATAACTCCACATGAAAGACTGAGTGTCCGCTATTCCTTTGTTTCTGGCTACTTTATTGGAATAGTCTTTTGATTTAACTTTCCATAAAGCTGGATGAGCTCGATATGCATGTATGAAATAAGGTACGACTTCCTTCTCATTCTTACTTTCATTAATGGCAGCAATTTTGCATTTCTTTGATGATGTTTCCTCTAGCAGGTTTGAATAACAACTGAGGTTCGATGCTCGACACCCGTTCACACGTTCACACCGCTCGTCAAACAATGTAGCTCCGCCCACAAAAGTCAAGATGAGCCTGACTTTCATCGAGCCGCTCGACGAGCGCGCTCGACAACCAAATAGCCCGTTTACACGCTCGAACATCAATTCAAACACAGGGTTGTCGAGCCAGGCTCGACGAGCTGCTTGCCCGTGTAAACCCCGCTTAATACACTGGAGGAGCAGTGAACAGTGGCGGGCTACGGGAAAGAATGGTTGTAATAATACCAGATAAATAAAATATGATATAAATGCTACTTAGTATTCCCTATGCTCCAATAAACAAGAATACTTGCATACATGTATTCCTAACACAACATTTATGCTAAATGTGTATTAGCAATAAAAGTACATATAACAATGATAATCATATATACATGTAAATATTTATAATGATAATCCATCAGGTTGCATTTACGAGGGAGAAGTGCATGGGGCTTACCACTTCATTACAGATTATATCCCAAAATCCTCTACCTTTAAAGAGAACACACACACGCACACACTTACGTACACGCACACACACACACACACACACATATATATATATATATATATATATATATATATATATATATATATATATATATATATATATATATATATATATACATACATATATATATAAATATATATATATATATATATATATATATATATATATATATATATATATATATATATATATATTTTACACATATTGTATGTATACATATATTTATACATATATCAAAGTATGAACTCAATATACTTATGCCACACAAATATATTCACATATATTTTGCCCTACAAACTATACAGAAGCTAAATTGATAAAAAGAAACGACCGGAAATGGAAGTCTTTATTAAAAACGCTTTCATAAACATTTGTGTGATTTTGACGAGCCCAAGAAAAGGCCAAAGATCAAATACTGTTTTGGCTGACGGAAAAGGATCTTGTGTATATTGTTTTCCTGTAGAAAAAAAAGTAGAAATATAAATTAAGCTATTCGTATATAATTACATCAGTTCTTTCAAAATTCAACTTTTTGCTTTTCATCTCAGTGACCTTGCCCTAGCAAGTAGGGCAATGCCCTAGAGACTGACCATATATCACATGATCTGTGCCCACGCACCCCTTGCATGCAAGCTAGGACCAGGGAGAGCCAGGTATTGTATCCTTAGCTCACAAGGATAGTGAGGTTGCAGGTACTAAAGGAACTACAAGTTTTAGCGGGACTCGAACCTGCGTCTGGCGATCACCAGGCAGAGATGTTACCAATAAGGTTTTCTTTAGGCCGGGGCTAGAAAAGTGTATTAGGTTTCCCGTCCCACTGGCCTCTTAATTATTTACAAGTGTAGCATTTGAAATATACAAGCAATGTATCTTTATATTAAACTAGTGTACTCGACTCGTGAAAAGTGACGGTTAAATATTTAGATAGATATGCACGCACACGCACTCCTCCCCCTCTCACCAGGGTATGACTACTTACTCTTCCCCCTACTCTAGGGACTGGGAGAGCTTAGTTTGACCGAATATATATATATATATATATATATATATATATATATATATATATATATATATATATATATATTTATATATACATATATATATATATTTATATATATATATATATGTATGTATATATGTATATATATGTATGTATATATGTATATATATATAAAATATATATATATATATACATATATATGTATATATATATATATGTGTGTGTGTATGTATATATGTATATATATAAAATATATATATATACATATATATACATATATATGTATATATATATATATATATATATATATATATATATATATATATCAAGACACTTTCTCTATCATGTATATGGAAGATTCCAGATAAAAAAAGTACTTTTTTGGAATTTCACATTTCTGTGTTACTGAGAGATCTTTGCAACTCTATATGTACCCACATCAATTATCGATTTTACTGAAGTATTTGGAGACTGGGAAACTGGAATCATGCCATATCCTTATAAGACTAATAGCTTTCCATGAGTGACAACTCACAGAACTGAATCCGACTGCACTATAGAAAACTATACTAAAAACAGCTGAATCTAACCTATACAGATAAAGGGATTCATCAAATCAGTAACAACAAAACTGCCGACGATCTCAAAGATTACTCATTCAAAAACACCGTGAGACTGAATACCACTTTGGGCAGGTGGGGGCTTGTGGGGTGGGGGGGGGGGGACGTTAAGATCATGGTAAATGCCATGAAGCATGAATTCTAAAACTATACAGTATGGTGGTGCTACAGAGATACTATAAATCATTTTAATATGGCATGGGCTGCAGCCAGTCTAGGGAGAGAGATCCCTTCACTCCTCAAATCTTTCACTTCCTTTTCCATAATCCCATACTCTTGCTTTCCTTTCTAATCTTTTGTACATTTTCTCATATATTCTCTCATTGTTTTAATTCTTTATTTTTATTGGTTTTTCATGATCAGTTGCTTACTCTGGGATTAGTTTGTAGGTTTGATTAAACCAGTCGAATGGCAGTACGGATTAACTGTGCGTATTACAGGTACTTTGTGTAGTATACCGTCAGCTAAAATAGTGGTAAAACCTTTCAAGTAATTGCTGGAAACAAATAATACGGTCACAGGAAATTGCCAGTTTGGTGCTCAGAATAATACTCAAATGTTGCAGCTTAGTACTATGTAGGCTATATATCAGTTTAGTTAGATCGGTGTTACTATTATGGGCATGAGTCGTGGTATGGCAATGAAAGAATATCTAATAGCTTCGGTAGTTTTGAGAACAAAGCCCTCAGAAGAATATTGGGTGTTAATTTGCAGGACAGAATTAGAAATTAAGCTATAAGAGAGATTACTCGAGTGCCATATGTGGATGAGATCATGGTGAGGGGTAGATGGAGATAATATTGGACATGCTCTTCGCACTCCCCAAGAGAGATTAGTTCACCAAACTTTCAACTGGGCTCCTCAAGGCACTAGCAGAGTTGGAAGCCCCTGGCCTACATGGGTTGAGGACTATGAAGCGTGAAGTAGGAGATGATGAATGGAGTTGGTATTGAGTTAAAAGCTCAAGATAGAGACGACTGGTGAAATCTAGCCGTGGCTCTTTGCGTCAATGGGCGTAGAGGAGATAATTATAATGATTGCTATGTATTTCTGGCGTCACAGCTGAAGAAATGTGTTACTGCTATAGATTTAATTAATATATTAGAATGATAGGTTGCAAAGTTATAACAAAAGAAGATTATTGAACATAAACCAATTCTTCCTTTAAACTATTAGTATTTGTCGGAACTCAGTTGCATCCATAGAGCAAATAATTCCTAATTTGAATCTAATTCAAATACTGTTGACAAGAGTAACAAATTTTCTAGTGTGCGTTTCTTTGGTCGAGTAATTTATTCATATCATTAATCTCTAAACCATTATAACCATATTAATTTCGTAGTTTTAAAAGCAAACAAACTCCATCTGCAAGATTTGAATAATCAAGTGACTAGCTCTCTCTCTCTCTCTCTCTCTCTCTCTCTCTCTCTCTCTCTCTCTCTCCTCTCTCCTCTCTCTCTCTCTCTCAGCATTTCATGAATGATCCTCTTGTTAATTAATTTAAACCCTACAATATTTATGTAATGGCTTTAGGCTTGAGAGACTCCCATACCAATTTAGTGTG
>NC_090754.1:30598954-30601454 GCF_036898095.1 Palaemon carinicauda | reverse complement strand
GAACAAACTGCACATTTGACCCTTTTTTTTAAATATTTTATCAGAATGCAGCACACATTACAAGAGTTCTGCAAGGAGGACCTGAATTGGCAAGAAGAAGCTTTTTAGGTCCTGCAAACATGTATATTTATTTCATTGTATCCATTATCATGCTTTCTTGATGGTACACTCGGGCACATTATTCTATCGAATTTCTCTTTCTCTTGTTTTGTTAAAGTTTATATAGTTTATATAGGAAATATTTATTTTGGTGTTGTTACTGTTCTTAGAATATTTACTTTTCCAAGTTTCCTTTTCTGACTGGGGGTATTTTCCCTGTTGCAGCCCCTGATCTTCTTGCACCTGGCTTTTCCAACTAGGGTTGTAGCTTAGCAATAGTAATAATGATAATAATGATAATAATTATAATGATAATGATAATAATAATAATAATTATAACAATAATAATAATAATAATAATAATAATAATAATAATACTTATCATGGAAAAAATCAGCAGAATTAACAGGTCAGCAATCATACAAATTATTTTGCTGGACTTGCACAACATAATTTTCGTTTCCTTCACCAACACACCGCTAACAGAACTAAGGCTATTGTTTATCCTTATCAATAGTTTTGATATCTTTTAAAGGAATCAATAGGTACCAGATGACATATCCCTAGCCATTTAACTATTATATCTTGTCCCCACGATAACACTTTACCTAAACACGTAACAAGAGTTTAACTTCTAATGTAAGGGGTATAATGGCCACTCATGAATTGCAGAGGCAAGGGACAGTGACATTACCCTATCAAGCAGGACTGCCCCAGAGACTGACCATATTACATATGATTAGCTCCCAAGCCCTCTCTCCACCCAAGCTTGGACCAGGAAGGGCTGCTGATGATTCAGCAGATAAATAACGTTGTTCAATGGTTTTCAGGATGAGGCTGCCACCCCATGTCCCCTACCATGAGTTGGTATCTACTCGCAACAGTGGACTAACTACTAGATATATACTTTTCCGATTAAGTTTACAAGGCACAAAGTATTTTGGATTCTTTAGGTATATATATATATATATATATATATATATATATATATATATATATATATATATATATGTGTGTGTGTGTGTGTGTATGTATATATATATATATATATATATATATATATATATATATATATATATATATATATATATATATTCATAATGAAGGAAATTTTGTGCAAACATCGTCTGTTAATATTTGATGGTCATTCATCCAAACTTTTATCAAACCCAAAGGTTGTTTAAGATCGTCAGCGTTATAACGAAGGTCATACTATCGTCGGTAGTAAACGTGTGTTTATAAATGTATGTATCCAAATGACAATGTGTATGTAAGATGTTTTGTCAATGTGCGAAATTTCTTTTATTTATAATTTAAGTTTTCTGACAGGTCACCAAAACAAGCAATTCCTTTGCTAAATATTTGCCTGAGATATTTTCTGTCACGTTACTGTAATAAGAATAGTTTAGATCAGAGCAAAGCTCCAGTGTTAGTTTGACATTGCGAACGTATAAGGGATGTTTTGTTATTTCGATGCTGGGAATTTTAAAAGGAAAAGAACGGTTCTTTCTCATCTGTTATTGGAGAAAACAAACACAGTTTCGCGAACACACCTGGATATCACCCGAGTCACATCTATTTCTTTTGCATATATTTTCTCTCTCTCTCTCTCTCTCTCTCTCTCTCTCTCTCTCTCTCTCTCTCTCTCTCTCTCTCTCTCTCTCTCTCTCTCTCTCACCACATCGGTAATCATTCTAACCAAAATTGTCAATAAATCAGTAGACTTTTTTCTCCCCTGCCAGCGGGATATTTAGCGCCCGAAATTATATTTCGAAATATGAATATACAAAACGAATGAGGGTTTTAATGCTACTGGTAATGTATCATTCCGTCGATTGTAATCTCGTGTTAATCCACTTACGACGGAATCGCCAATCGCTCAATAATCCCGTGGCGTTAAAAATACCCCCCCCCCAACTCTCCTCCCCCCCTCCACCCCTCCACCCCTCCCTCCCTCCCACCATGCATTGAATACCATCGCATATCCGAGGACAAAAGAAACCCCCCAATTATTCCAGCGTTAGTTAATCTCTTCGGTTGTGTGTGCGTGTGTGTGTCTGTCTGTCTGTACGCAAGTGTGGTGGACGTGTACCCGACACGGTTTTGAAGCACGATCTCTCTTGGCCGTTTTATTTTCTTTTCGTAGAAATATTGTGGCATAGCCCAACCCGCGGGCAAAAATGGTGCCAAATATAGAGTTGTTGAAATAAAAGCTTGGTGGTGGAAGGGATATATATACAGTATATATGTTATATATATATATATATTTATATATATACATACATAGATATATGTATTTATATATAAATTATATCTATATATACAGTATATATATATATATATATATATATATATATATATATATATATGTATATATATATATATATATATATATATATAT
>NC_090754.1:30566454-30588954 GCF_036898095.1 Palaemon carinicauda | reverse complement strand
TATATATATATATATATATATATATGTATGTATATATATATATATATATATATATATATATATAATGTATGTATATATATATATTTTATATATATATATATAATATATATATATATATATATATATATATATATATATATAAAGAGAGAGAGAAATAAATTATTCAACATTTAGATTCATTAATTTATGGTTCAACGATAATTTTTAATAAGGGTAAAACAGATTTGGTCGTAATTAACAAGGTCTGTCGAATTGCTTAGAGAGAGAGAGAGAGAGAGAGAGAGAGAGAGAGAGAGAGAGAGAGAGAGAGAGAGAGATCTAAGCAAAACATACGGTCGTAGTAGAGAAGCCAGCAGCCATATATCACATTTTGTGATAAGAGAAGAAACGAGGTTCCCAAGGTAAGGTGACTCACAATAAGCCATTAACCTTCTCGCCAGGAGATACTGAACCCAGAATCATCTCATTAAAAACAAAGGGACAGGTATTAAAGAGGCCGTAACAATGCACATAGACAAGCATGTCAACATCTGCCTGCTGGTTTTGTCCCGTCTGGAGTTTTTACTCTGTAGTTCGTTGGTCTTTTTTGCTTATTAGAGTCTGTGTGTGTACGGAGATAGACAGACGGACGGTAAGCAAGGTGGCCAAGCAGATATTTGGACGGTGGGAAAGAAAGAGAGAGAGAGAGAGAGAGAGAGAGAGAGAGAGAGAGAGAGAGAGAGAGAGAGAGAGAGAGAGAGAGAGAGATTATTCAACATTTAGATTCATTGTTTTATGGTTTGACTATAATTTTAATAAGGGTAAAAACAGATTTGATCGCAGTTAACAAGGTTTATCAAAGTGCTTAAATAGAACGCATACAAATATACAAGAGAGAGAGAGAGAGAGAGAGAGAGAGAGAGAGAGAGAGAGAGAGAGAGAGAGAGAGAGAGATAAATTATTCAACATTTCGATTCATTGTTTTATGGTTTGACTATAATTTTAAAAAGGGTAAATCAGATTGAATCGTAATTAACAAGGTCTATCGAAGTGCTTAAATAGAATGCATACAAATATACAAGAGAGAGAGAGAGAGAGAGAGAGAGAGAGAGAGAGAGAGAGAGAGAGAGAGAGAGAGATTATTCAACATTTAGATTCATTGTTTTATGGTTTGACTATAGTTTTAATAAGGGTAAAACAGATTTGATCGCAGTTATCAAGGTTTATCGAAGTGCTTAAATAGAACGCATACAAATAGAGAGAGAGAGAGAGAGAGAGAGAGAGAGAGAGAGAGAGAGAGAGAGAGAGAGAGAGAGAGAGACACTCGTTGTCGATTGTTGGTTATGTTATATCATGTATTTTTAAGGTATCAGAAAACCGGCTTTATTTCCGTTACTACTTTGTGGCGTTGGTATGCTTTAATTCATAATGTCCGAATGCTAGTTTTGCCTCTAGAATAATTGTATTGTTAACCATTGAAGGTATGTTATGTTCGTGGAAATTCCTGACATCTTACACACGCACAAACACGTACACAAACACACACACAGGCCCAAACGTCAAGGAATGAAGAAGAGAAACTGTGAGGCAGGAGCACTCAATTCAATCTCTCCAGAAGTTTTATTCCCTCCAGGGCAATTTCCCTGCCCCCTCCATACCGCTCTCTCCCCCTGGCTACTTCTTCCCTCCCCCACCTTCCCTTCCTTTCCCCGAGAGCACGAAGTTCAACTGCAGTTTGGCCATTTTTATTCGGATGGTTTTGTGCCCTCAATCGCTATTTCATTTGGCGTGATTCTGGAAGCTTTTATTTAATACAGAGAGAGAGAGAGAGAGAGAGAGAGAGAGAGAGAGAGAGAGAGAGAGAGAGAGAGAGAGAGAGAGAGACTCACATAAAGCAAGGGCTGACCCTCCATCGTGTATGCGACCCGTCAAAATTACGTCTAAATATTTTGATAGATATATGCACACACTCAGAGATTCACACCTTCCCACCCTCTCCCTCTTTCCTAATTACAACACCGGCAGTTGTTGTTTCCAAGTGTACCTTATGGGGTACCACATCTCACCAGGGTAGGACTACTCCCTATACCCCTACCCGAGGGACGGTGAGGCCGAGTAGTTACACGCTTGACAATGCCGCTCAGCGTGACCCGGAAAATATATTCTAATTCTGTTGACCAAGTTAGTGATTTATGTCTCTAATAGTCGGACAACTGTGATGGTCACAAACGATCAACTAGGATTAAAAAGGGAAGTTGTGCCAATAACTCCATCCCTAGATACTTCAGCGGAATTTTAACTTTTTTTCTGGTATCGTCTCGAATGCAATTGGTCTTTTGTAGATATTTTCGTTTCCCACGCTTGTCCCCCTTATATTGCAGAATGTGAGTGTGCTATTCTAAATAATTTGCTAATGTATTTATGCAAGAAATACGTTCTATGCATTATGTATTTACAGTGTAGGCATAAGTAGCTTAATCCAATTGCTCTGACATTTTATTTCATGGGAAACAGTATGTTTACATCTAGTTTCTATCTTAGAAAATATGAAAAAAAAACAATAATATGACTTAAACCGCGAGGAAGCGTGAGATCGCCCATTAAAATGGGGGGAAGATTGAAGGATTCAAGTAAGACAAGAGTCATTGAGATTTGTTGCCATTCAGGAAAATCATAAGAAATTAAAAAATGTCACCTATAGAAGAGACAGAATATGGAAACTAAAGTGGGAGACTGCTTACGAACAATAACTAATTTCCTTGTTGGAGCCCCTGGGCTTATAGCATCAGGCTTTTCCAACTAGGGTTATAGCTTATCAAGTACTAATAATAATAATAATAATAATAATAATAATAATAATAATAATAATAATAATAATTATAATAGTAATAATAATGATAATAATATTCAGGAAGAAGAGAACAACATTGTTAAAGGGAAGGAGCTAATCATTATTATTAAAGAAGAAAATAGCAGGAGTATGAAATATTCTTAGAAGAACATCTGAATAGTCAAAGGATGGGAGGACAACATCATTATCATGGGTGAAGAAAACAACAATATTGTCGAAGGACAATGATCAGTAGCTTCGTTGAAGAAGATAAAGGTAGCATTGTTCAAGTATTGGAGAGGGAAATAGTGATTAAACTGTAATAGTAGATGGAAAAACAGAACGCTACAAGCCTAATGACCCTAACGTGGAGAATATATATATATATATATATATATATATATATATATATATATATATATATATATATATATACATATATATACATATATATACATATATATATATATATATATACTTAGCAAGTACTAATAATAATAATAATAATAATAATAATAATAATAATAATAATGCTTAGGACGTTTTTGGCATATAGGGGTCATCTCAATAGAACCCATTATATTATGAATGTGGCAGTTAGTGGCCGTAGTATTTTTTTTCTCTGGGCTACTGCATAGTTTTATTATTGTTATTATCATGTCTTTATACTATTAAGATTTTTATTATCATTAATTTCATCAGCATAGCTAAATGATTATTGATATAATTCATTTGGTTACTATTGTATTTATTATTATTAATTTTGTTATATGTGCATGAACATTGGGGTGAATACAACAACAAAAAAGGGAACGGTAATAAATTTTTTCAAAAATTTCCTGGGTTTTATAACACTAATACCTTATCTTGTAGTTTAAAGCAAATATACATATTTTCACAACAGAAAAATAACACAAACTAAGACTTTATAAAATCTTTGTCTGGGAAATTAAACCTTAAAGCCATGGTTTTATAAATATTGTGTCTGTTGCGCTGCTAAAAGAAAATAGAAAAAAATCGAATCAAGCTTATGTCATTATAGAAAAATAATAAGAAATTATACCATATTTGAGCCACTGATTGTGAAAATAAAGTTATATATTATGTGGTTTTTTGAACGTGGAGAGTTTTGGATTGGTTTTAATTTTGCATGTTGAATTCAGAAATAAGTGTTTCTTGGTTGGAAATTATCACGATATTGAAAAATCGTTAGAAAACTTGTGAGCATTTCAAAGTAAAACTTTTAGACCAGGTCCTCTCCACTATAATTTACTTAATCATAGAAACTTTATTTTTCAAGTTTTGCCACTGATTTTTGAGTAAAATGTCTGATTAAAAGAAGATGCTGTCTTGTTATAAACCGATTTGGAAAAAGGTTAGGTGTTAACTTTTACCTTTAGTAATGGAAATTTCAAAATATAATTTCGACACCTATAGAACGGATATCATACGGAAAAGAAAGAACCACCATTTTTATTATTATAATCTGCCATTTTTCCATTTTAGCTCTGGGATCTAATATTTAAATTATGTTTCGAATCAATAAACGAGTTTTCTTTATCAATATATTACAAATATGAAGATAGATGATGATGATGATGGTAGTATGTTGACCAAGGCACCAGCCTCCCGTTGAGATACTATCTCTGGAGAGTTATTATTCCTTTGGCTGGACAGATAGTACTACTGTGGATCCCTTTCTGGTTACGGCTTGTTTTTCTTTCACCTACAAATACACCGAATAATCTGCCCTATTCTTTACACATTCTCCTCTGTCCTCAAACACCTGACAACAGTAAGATAACCGAAAAATTCTTTTTCACTTAAGTGGTTAACTACTGCACTGTAATTGTTCAGTGGTTACTTTCCTCTTGGTAAGGGTAGAAGAGACTCTTTAGCTATGGTAAGCAGCTCTTCTAGGAGAAGGACACTCCAAAATCAAACCATTGTTCTCTAGTCTTGGATAGTCCCATAGCCTCTGTACCATGGTCTTCCACTGTCCAGGGTTAGAATTCTCTTGCTTAAGGGTATGCTCAGACACACTATTCTGTGTCCTTATACCATTTCCTCACTGGGCTATTTTTCCTATTGGAGACCTTTGGCTCATACCATCCTGCTTTTCCATCTATGTTGTAGCTTAGCTAGTAGTAATTATAATAATGTAATACACAACGAGAAAACTAACATTACCATAAAAACCAATACTTCTAATTATGTAGCAATAATTTGTATAGCAATGACTTCGTTTTGGATGGCTGGAAGCACAGGAGTGCATGTAATGCAGGGGTAAATAGCACGGTGTGACATAATCGTACAATGTCGACATCCTGTAAATAAGGGGTATTCAAAGAAGTATGCTAGTCATATTAAATATTATTATTATTATTATTATTATTATTATTATTATTATTATTATTATTATTATTATTATTATTGTTATTATTAATATCATTATTATTGTTGTTGTTGTTGTTGTCCTAATTTTGTTATTAATCTTAGTCACCGTTATTGAATGATTCCTGTAATGATTTTAATATTCTAATCTTTCTCTCTCTTATTTTTCTCTCTCCACAATTTCTCTCGCAATTTTGCTAAACCTTAACCTTTCCCACCTCCCCTCACAACCCTTTCCAACCTCACCTCACCCCAGACCTTAAACGAGACCCAATAAAAAAAAAAAGAGGCAGAAATCTCGGCCAGGTAAAAATATCGACAGTAAACATTTCTCCTGGAGCCTTCTTTGAGGATGTCTGGAAGGAGGGGGGGTGTTGAATTCCTTCTTTGATGGGGCTGGTGTTGGTAGGGGGGTAGTGTGAGTACAAGCCTCGTCTTCCGGTCACCCTGAGGTGTCAAAAAATATAGAGGTCAATTTATTTTCTTCGTGATTAAAAAAAAAAGGGGGGGGGGAGTTTTTATTGATTACTGAAGTCGATGTTGTTTACCCTACAAAGTATATATAATGGTGCCTTTATGGCCACACAGTTTGACGTCACTCGGGTGATTTAACTATTTTTTGGGGGGAGGGTTCATACTTTTTTCTTTCTTTATAACAAAAACCTTATTTTTTTTTCTAAATGGTGGTGCTATTATTACTACTTGAAATTTTAAATACAGTTACTAATTATTTGTGTAATCTCAATGACGAATCGAAATCAGACTACGAGGAGTTATAAACCAAGAAAGAGTTGATACATCTTGTCATAAATCCATATTATAAACTGGGTTTTTTTTTTATTAATATTAGTGGAGACGCGTTCTCTCGTCACCTCCTTTTCGTTATTCACCTGTTATTTTCTTCCTTCCTACTTCTCCCTTTCAAACTATGGGCATTTAGTGCTCGTTCAATTTGTGTGTATATATATATATATATATATATATATATATATATATATATATATATGTATATTTATGTATATATATATACATATACAAATACATATGCATAATATATATATGTATATATATATATATATATATATAGATATATATATATATATATATATATATATATATATATATAGATAGATAGATTCGATTTGAATATATATATACTATATGTATATACTGTATATATATATATATATATATATATATATATATATATATATATATATATATATATATATATATATATATATATTCGAATTGAATAAGATTTTAGAGATCAGATTGTCATCTTATATGAAAATTATTTTTTGCAGATTTATTATGAAAAAGATATTTGGGAACATCAGAATATTGGATAGTTACATAAGCTCAAATTGTGAAATAAACCAGATTTAGGCTGTATAATAATTTGAAATGACATGAAAAAATAGTGAAACTTTCAAAAACATTAATGGAAGTTAAAAAGAATATATTTATTGTAGTAAAAATGGTAAATGGTGTCATGCAGTAAGTTTTTTTTTTTCAATTCAGTGATCATAAGTAGGTGTTCATTATGTTATATTATGAAAATTAGATTTGATGGTTATTACTGAATTGTCAGTGGAAGTCTGAAATAGCATGCCAATATAAAATATTGTTAGTTCACGCATCACCTTATTTCATACTATGAATTCCTAATTATTAATCACAAAATTATTATTGAGCGTAACCACACATTCACGTTAACTAAACCCACCCTTCCCAAGGATTTTACTCTTGTGTCGGAAACACTGATCTGTGATCAATACAGTAGGTCAAGTAACGAAGGCTTTGATACTCAACATTTTGTAAAAAGAGAGGGAGGCAGAGAATCAGATGGCGAAACAAGGTGAAGGATGATATGGAGAAAAGAGGTTTAATGGAAGAAGATGCCTCTCATAGAAGGCATTTGAAATGGCCCATCTGGCAACCGACCTCTTAATGTATGGTTAATGGTGGAAAAGAAGAAAATTGTGTAAAAAGCCTAGTATCACCTGCGAGTCCACCACCTTATGACGTGCCGAGGGAAGGTTGTGACTCAAAGACTGGATGAAAGCAACTGAGTGAGTTTATTGTAGAACACTCTCCTTTATATACAAAATCTCAAAGTAACAAGAATTTTCATGTTCAAAAGTCGACACTGTTACCGATGAGAAAACAGATATGTTATTTCAGGTTCTTAATAGTGCGAGGGAGAGCAAAGATATAAGCACAAAATGAACTATGTACGATTGTGTGACACACGGTTGATACAACCTCTTCTACATACTCTGTAAATTACACTCTCAGATTACTGTTTATGGATCTATCCTCCCAACCCTCTACTCCCAAACTTAGAAATTTCTTTCCTGCTCTCGTGTTTCTACTTATAATCTTCTATCCTTTAAGAAGTACCGCCAACGCTTATGTTACGAAAAAGCAACCCTGGACTGTTAAAATTTTGCAGTAAGAAAACATAAAAATCCTGGTATGAATGTTGCAAGGCATTTAACGTTTTAAAAACGGATGTATTGACGTTAAGGAGTGATATTACGGTCACCAACCCGTAAAAGATAACAACTAAGTATGGTAAAAATTACGGTCGCCTGTATTTTACTGAAATACGCCTAAGAACAGTATGTTTTTACAGAGAATTTCCGATTAAAATTACAGTGTGCTCATTTTCCATCCCTTTTTTCATCTGTGCCTACGATAATCAAGATTTTTTGGCGATCAGTACCACTGCCCTAAAACATGAAGGTTTTAGGTGGTAGGTTGGCCAGGGCACAAGCCACCCGTTGAGATACTACCGCTTGAGAGTTCTGTGGTCCTTTTACTGGCCAGACAGTACTATATTGGATCCTTCTCTCTGGTTACTGTTCACTTTCCCCTATGTCTACTCATACACCGAATAGTCTGGCATATTCTTTACAGATTCTCCTCTGCACTGTAATTGTTCAGTGGCTACGTTCATCTTGGTAAGGGTATAAGAGACTCTTTTTAACTATGGTAAGCAGCTCTCCTAGGAGGACACTCCAAAATCAAATCATTGTTCTCTAGTCTTGGATAGTGCCATGGCCTCTGTACCTTAGTCGTCCGGTGTCTTGGGTTAGAGTTCTCTTGCTTGAGGGTACACTCGGGAGTACTATTCTATCTAATTTATTTTCCTCTTGTTTTGTTAAAAAATTTTGTAGTTTATATTGGAAATATTTTAATGTATTACTGTTCTTAGAATATTTTATTTTTCCTTGTTTCCTCTCCTCACTGGGCTATTTTCCTTGTTTGGGCCCCTGGGCTTATAACATCCTGCCTTTCCCCCTATGTTGTAACTTAAAAACAACAACAACAACACCGTGTAAATAAGGTTAAGTTTTCGTTGGGTGGGAGATAAAAATCAATCGAAAGGTTGTCTATTATTTTCCGTACTGAGATCCATGATGTTCAAATCCATATATTCCCTTGGGAGGACTGACGAGCTACGTTTATCATAACATAAGTACGGAAGGAAGATGCATTGCTAGCTTTTATTTGGGACATAACACTAGTACTTCATACTCTCTCTCTCTCTCTCTCTCTCTCTCTCTCTCTCTCTCTCTCTCTCTCTCTCTCTCTCTCTCTCTCTCTCTCTCGCCATGAAGTTACCACAGAGAATTATCTTTTTTAGCCTTTTCTTTTTGGAATAACAAGGGAAAAATCTCTTTATCTCCTTAAAGGTGCGATAGAGACATACATGTCTCCTTTGGTTTTTGAAATACGAGGGAAAAGTCTCTCTCTCTCTCTCTCTCTCTCTCTCTCTCTCTCTCTCTCTCTCTCTCTCTTTCTATTGCCACTGAGAATTATCTTTCTCAGTCTTTTCTTTTTGAAGTACAAGGGAAATCTCTCTCTCTCTCTCTCTCTCTCTCTCTCTCTCTCTCTCTCTCTCTCTCTTTCATACCAGGAGCCCCCTTCAACGAGAGTGCCTCATCCATCGTAAGTAGTGCCACAACTGCCCATGTAATGTTCACTGTCCATGTCTCTTTGGGCTGTTTCGGAGGCATCCCTCTGCTGTATCGTCTCTAGCTAATGGAACGAACATCCTTTCCAATCTCTAGCGCTTCATCTCGCATTTGCCTAAATGCTGTCTGAACAGCGTCAGTGATAGGCGGTTTTCAAGGGAATTCGGTCATACAACCTCTCTCTCTCTCTCTCTCTCTCTCTCTCTCTCTCTCTCTCTCTCTCTCTCTCTCTCTCTCTCTCTCTCTCTCTCTCTCTCCTTCATACGCACACACACTTAGATTTTGGTCGCTTCTTTGATCTTTATCGATGAAGTAGGAGTTTTCGATTTAAGAAAAATTGATTTATAATTTAGAATTTAAAATATTTTTCCATCTCAGTTATTTTTGTGTTTTCATAACTATAAAAACTATCAAACTGTAAAAGCGAAAATTATAACTGATATTCGTCAAGTTAGACGGAAAAAAAAAAAACATTTTTTTAAGCCGTTTTTTCTCTGCCCTTCTTGGAACTCATTGCCGCTTGCACCAGACTGCCACGTCCAACTTCAAGTTACTAAGCATTGAAATTGCGAACTGATTACCCATGATCAAATAGCGTCTATTAGCCAACACTTTATATTTAAATATATTCATAATGGTTCTTCTTTACAACCATTTCATCACCTCACTAATCGAAACAGCAGTTGTATAACGAACGTGTTTTTATCATTTCAGGAACGGCGAATTTTTATCTGAGTTCTATGTTGTGATTTTTAATTTTTATCATAGTTCTATGTTGTGATTCTTATTATCTTAACTTCATCAGGCCTATTTTTATCAGTCTAATGTCAGGTAATCAGAAACGTCTTGAGACAGGTGAACTAGGGACGGCCAGGTGATGCAAATCGTTTCTCGACAAACATAAACTTTGATGGCACTCGTAGACTTTCCTGGCACTTATGTTTGTTTCAGAGAGAGAGAGAGAGAGAGAGAGAGAGAGAGAGAGAGAGAGAGAGAGAGAGAGAGAGAGAGGGGGGGGGGGGGGGGGTTACTAGTGGTAAACAAGAGTTCATAAATCGTTCATGTTTGTGTTCCTAAATGAAAAATCGTGTTAATCGTCAAACTGCTATCCATTGGTGAGTAGGTTATCCATATAAAAGTTCACCCACTAAAGGTCACACCTTTTTAATGGGAAAGAAAGAGTTCGTGCCTATGCACGTTTGTATTTAACATCCATGTGCTATATATGTGCAGTATGTATTTATTAACTACCATCCATGCTGAGCCAGTATCTTTCCAAAGGTCATTGAATTTATGTCTTGACACCGGTGAAAACATGACCTCCTGAGGGGCACTCAGTAGAGTGCAGACCTCCTTCACGGTAGCTGATTTCTCGTTGTCGTAGATTTTCTTACACTCTAATATGAAACAAGTTTGAAGTCTCTGTGACAACGATGTTCAAACTTATGGCTGATTACGTGATATGAACGTTTTGCTCGTCCGTGACCTTGACCTTTGGCTTTCCAAAATTTAATCATTTCCTACCCCTTTACATAACAGTTTAAAATCATTGCAAGTTTCATTACTTTACGATTAAAATTGTGGCCGTATGGTTGATGACCTTTATTTTGACCTTGACCTTGACCTTGGAATTGACCTTGACCTTCGACCTGACATGTAATAATTGGCGTGGATTTTCATACACTTAAATATGAACCAAGATGGAAGTCTTTGCGACAACAATGTCCAAACTTATGGTTGATTACGTATATTGGACATTTTTCTTGACCGTGACCCAGACTTTTGACCTTGACCTAACCAAAATAAATAATTTCTAGCTTTTTACATAACAGGTAATCCCTGCAAGTTTCATTACAATTAAAATTGTGGCCAGGAAGCTGTTCACAAACAAACACACACCACAAACACACACAGACAGGAGGTAAAACACTCACAAGGAAGGTGAATATTACCGTTGTAATCGAATGTCAGAGGACGCAGTGAACCAAATGAGCTTCGATTTGTAATTGATAGGGAGTAGAAATGGTAAAATAGCCTCAAAAAGGCTGTGCTGATGAAGCACGTGATATTTTAAGAGGGTTGAGTGGATAGTGAGTAGTACTTTACGTCATCGTGCACTGCTATCCATTATTCATGTCATTGCTTATGTATAGTAATTGTAGGAAGAAGAAGAAGAAGAAGAAGACATTTAAATTACAGAATTTTCCTTTTACCTTTTCTGTGCCGATTTCTCTCCATCCACACAGCCTCCATCATCCACCCTCGATTTCCCTCCCTTCTCCCTTTCCTCCCTCCCTCCCTACCCTACCCTACCCCTCCCCCATCACCCTTTAACAGTCGGGAGTTTTATTATGAATTGCTGCGAAGCAGAAGCAGCTGACCGAGGCGGCGGCAGAAAAGACCTTTGAACCGCCCGAGCGAAGCACTATTTGATGATTCGAACGTGATCTTCCGGGCAAAGCCGCTTTCATTGGCCTGCTGCCTCGCATTCACAAAATCTGGGATAAGGGGAAAAAAAAATGGGGAGGGAGGGAGGAAATTTTGGAATGGAAATAGTCTTCATCGTTCGCTTCGTTCGTCCGCCAACGTGGATTTTTTTTTCCCTTTCTTATTTACATTCCAACGATTCCCACCAGATTTTAATCCATTTGTTACCGCCGCTGTTGGTGGTGGTGGCTGTGGTTGGTGGTGTTGAATCTGCGTGACCTCGTTTATTGGAACAATGTTGCTGAGGTCATTCTCGACCTATACGAGAGAGTTATCGACCTTTTTGGGGAGGCAACGCCTTGTCAGCATCGTTGAAGCCTTCGATGAGGGATGGGCCATTTACACCTTGGACCTATTAAGCTGGAATCACACTAAGCCTTTTTTTCGCCAGCAGCTGCCCAAAATGAAAGGCATGAGATGTTGTTGCTAGAGATATTGGCTTACCGACTGGACGGGAAGCAGCACGTGTAAACCACGAGCATGGCGTTTGATGTAAACACACAAGATTTCAGCTGCAAAGAGGACGTGCTCTTGCTTGGCAATCTTGGGTCCAACAAGCGTTAAGCGATAATAAAAATCTGCTTTGCTCATCCTGTGATAGTTGTAGAATTCTCTAATTCACGTACTTTATTTTTCCTTTTTTTTCCTTTCCTCGCCGGGCTATTTTCCCTGATGGAGCCTATGGGCTTATAGCATCCTTCTTTTTCAACTAGAGTTGTAGCTTACGAAATGATGATAATAATAATAATAATAATAATAATAATAATAATGCAACAGTTGGAAAAAAATTTGGCGAAATGATGATATCGGCTGATCAGTTTCGTTTAACTTTTTCTCCTATTTGCTCCTCGAACTCTGAGATCATAGTATGACCCTACAACGCTTTCGCTCGCTATCATCGGCCGAAGGTTGCCGAAAACCTCGGACAAGAAATGATGATTGGGATTCCTCCATTAAGCATACTAACTCATTCCGTTAGCTCTCAGGTCTCAATGGAGCCCGTTGCTGCCACTGCTATACTTCAATTGCAGTTTAGTTTCATATCAGGCTTTTCGTGGGTCTGCCCGTCTTGGGGTCTTCATTCTTATCTACCCTCCATTGACGATCGTAATTATTGCGAGTGTGAAAATCTTTGTAAATGATAACTGATGAGGTGTGACAGACTTATAAGATATGATATATGATATTGTTAGGAGGACAACAAACCTATAAAGATTTAATCACAGTTTATGTATATATATATATATATATATATATATATATATATATATATATATATATGTGTATATATATATATATATATACATGTATATGTACATATATATAAATGCATATGCATTTATATATATATATATATATATATATATATATATATATACGTGTGTATATATATGTATATATAAATATATATATGTATATATACCCATATATGTTATATATATATATATATATATATATATATATATGTGTGTGTGTGTGTGTGTATGTATATATGTGATAAAAGTAATTATTAAAGAAATTTCCGCCTGTATTCTATAATATATTCTAGAACTAAAATGAGTGAAAAACAAAATTTATAATGTAAATGTGTTGGATTTTACCTCGATAGTCCTATCTTGAAGGAGCTTATTCTGAAAGTACTTTTTTAATTGGTACAAGTGTTTTTTACTCCATATTAAGATTTACCTTTGAAATAGCATCCTATTCAGTTAATGTAGATAATCGATAGTTTTTCGTTTCTATTTTCCTATATTGTCCCGCGAATTTTCCCCTGATGCCTTTTCATGTCATCAAAATCAAATTTACCGCTTTGAAATCTTTTTAATAAGGTTTGTATATTGTTTTCTATAAAGGAGCTTTACATATTCAAGGGTTGTGGTGGCCTGACGGTAACGTCCTTTCCTGGTGATCGCCAGACTGGGGTTCGAGTCACGGGGTGCTCAAACCAGTTAGTGCCTTTGGTCGCTGGAACCTCACCATCCTTGTGAGCTAAAGGTGTGGGGGGGGGGCGGTGTGGAGAGTCTAAAGGTCTATCTGCTGGGATCAGCAGCCATTGTCTGGCCATCTATGGTCCTAGCTTGGGTGTAGAGGGGTCTTGGGCGCTGATCATATGTACGTATATAGTCAGTCTCTAGGGCATTGTCCTGCTTTATAGGGCAATTTCCTTGTCCCTTACCTCTTCCATTCATGGGTGGCCTTTAAACCTTAAACCGTTATGTGTAGCTATAATGGCTGACGTACTGTGAAACGTCATATCTCTCTTATTTACCAACCTTATAAAATGGACTTTGGGAACAGACAATAAAAGAGGGAGTGTTTCAGGGCAGCAGGTTAAAAGAAGAATAATCCAATCAATACCAATAACTGAATGGAACCGAATCGTAATGCAACGTTCAGGGAATGTGAATGGCACACTAAAAATGATTGTCATTTGGGCCACAATAAAAGTGATGAAAGCATTTTCCCCCCATGTAATATCCATGATTTTCTTCGCAGAGAATTACTGGACCTTGACATTCAAATGACGGTTTTCTCAAAGGTTCTGTTCGAAGACGCATATAATTCTGGTGCAGTCGTGATTCGGAAGAGAATTATCAATCGCTTAGAGTAGGGGAACGTACTCACTTTTCACAAAAATACCATCGGAGTTTGGTAACATTGGTTTTATATAGAAAGGATGGAAACGTATATGAGGTTTTATCGTGCCAAGATTATCCATTGGAGTGGCCTAGTCAATATGAGATTTGTGAGTAGTAAAACGGTATTTAAAAGTTTGCTCATGAGTGCTGTTTCATATAAGGAAAGAAGTAGAAGAGATGGGTTGCTCCAAGACGTACCAACGATTTACAGAACTAAATTTTGCCGACTATTATCCTCAACATTTAAAGATTGATCTTTGACATCTTATATTGGAAGGGGTGAGGCCAGTTGTCCTATTGCATAAAGTTTAAAGGTCGCTCATGAATGGCAGAGGCAAGGGACAGGGACATTGCCCTATCAAGTAGGATAATGCCCTAGGGACTGACCATATATGCATATGGTCAGCGCCCAAGCCCAATCTCCACCCAAGCTAGGGCCAAGGAGGGCCAGGTAATGGCTGCTGATGACTTAGTAGATAGATCTTTAGGCTCCCTCAAACACCCCATCCTTAGCTCACAATGATGGGGAGTTTGCAGCGACCAACGAAACTAACAAGTTTGAGCGGAACTCGAACCCCAGTCTTGTGATTACCAGTCAGGGACGTTACCACATAGATCACCACAACCCTATAAGAAGGATATTAAGTATGCGAAAAGCCCTGACATACTTTCAACGGCAGATCACGTGGTTTGAGAACATTGGTTGCAATTACGATGATCCACCTGCCTCAATAAGTGGCATGGTTAACCCACCCGGTTAATATAGAAGATGATGGCAGTCCACTTATCTGCTTGTAAGGGCTGGTTCACACTATCGGTCCGATCGCGCTCCGCTCTCGCTCCAGTCACGGTCCGGTCAAATATTGTTACACGATTTTAAATGGCTCTCCGGTCCTCTCTCACTCCAGTCTCGCTCCGGTCATGATAGGAAAAAATCAATATATACAATAACAGGCTAATGTTCACTGCGTGAATAAATTTCCTAGTATCACTGAACAATATTCCTATACAATTATGCTTTTTCCTTATATATATAAATTTGCCAAGACACTGATCGTACCAAGAGTGTGAACACCCCAGTACCTATACCGGACTGAGACGAGTGTGACCGAACCGATAGTGTGAATCAAACCTAATTCTGTCTCGTAATTATGACGTAACAAGAGGTAAAAAGACCAGTCATACCAACCAAATATACAGATTTATTTGAAACTTTGGTACATTTGTGAATGTGCCTTTTCTCAATAGACATTAACTTTACGTCTTAAGGAAACTTTTTATATTCCATCTAGAAAAAGTTATATCTAGAGAAAGTTCTGGATTCAGCGGAAGGTCTGCCCAAGTCAGCATCTTTCCTAGATTTAAGCAAAAGATATAGAGGTCAAGACAGTAGATGTTGAAATTATCTAGGTTTACTCTTTTATTAGTTCCAAAAATGATACAGTCTTTTTATAGTTTATATGTAACATATCTGTTTTGATGATGTTACTGTTTTTTAAAATATTTTATTCTTAATTTTTTCTCATATCGTTTATTTATTTATTTCCTTTCCTTGCGGGGTAAAAATTGCGCTAGATTACATACTCACTCGTGGCTTTATTTATTTAATTTCCATCAAAATATCTCAAATATTATTAATTGATTCGAATGGAGGACTGAATAACATCCCATGGAAGACTTTGTTGGATTTTGAGATATATTCTAGTTCCAGTACAGATAATTTTTTTTACTCTACTGTGGGTTATCAGTTATATCTTGATTATCTGAGGTGGTATGGTCATGTCATGAGAAGAGATGAACAGTATATTGGGAGGAGAGTGATGGAAATGGAGGTACAGGGAACGAGAAGGAGAGGGAGACCAAAGCAAAGGTGGATGGATTGTATCAAGGATGACCTTCGATCAAAGGGATTAACCGGTGATGAAGTGTGGGACAGAGGTAGATGGAGAAAGCTGACCAGAAACATCGACCCCACATAGAAGTGGGAAAAGAAGAAGAAGAAGAAGAATTACGTATTAATTTTTATTAATTTTTTTCATGGTTGTCACGTAAAATCAGACAAATATAAGTAATTCTTCATTCGTGATGAAATTGCTTAGAAGAATCCCAACAATTAGAAGCAAAGTTATCATAATATTAGCCACTTTACTCAAGAGAAGAAGAAGAAGAAGAAGAAGAAGAAGAAGAAGAAGAAGAAGAAGAAGAAGAAGAGATTACAGACATGATAGTATCATATCGGGATTAGTGTCATTCTTCGAAACTGTTTGTCATGCAAATACTTTCAAGTTGACATAAACTCTGGATTATAAAATGACTTATTTGCTTATTCAATCTTTCCGAAAAAGTTGATTTTTTTTTTTTTTTTTTTTTTTTTTTTGGCATACATTTGGGATTCATTGGATATTGATGAACTGATCCACTTCCTTAATGTGCCAGTCTATGTACCTAAGTATCATCTTTCCTGTTCCACCGTTTGTATGAATAAGCCGTTTCCGTAATTTTTTTTTCTTTTTTTCTTTTTTTATATCTAACTTGACTCTTCATATAATCTCTTGTGTGTGTATTTTTATGCATTATGCCCTCTTTTTTTCATTACCTCTCTTGCAGTTTATTTATTTCCTTATTTCCTTTCCTCACTGGACTATTTTCCCCTGTTGGAGCCCTTGGGGTTAAAGCATCTTGCTCTTTCAACATGGGTTGTAGCTTAGTTGATAATAATAATAATAATAATAATAATAATAATATGGCTTGATTTTATGTAAGTCTTGGGCTTTTAGCTTTCAAAGTCAGCGGTATATTACTTTAATACGATCTGGAATTTGAAAAAGAAATTAAGAAATATACAACTGGAAATATTATTTTAATTGATTGTGTTTTATCTAGTGTTGTTTGGCTCTGGCTTATGAGTAGGACTATACTCAATTTTTTTAATGGGGTGCATTTGCACCGACTCGCAGCGGTGCCTTTGTAGCTCAGAAAAGTTTCCCGCTATCTGATTGGTTAGAATTATCTTGTCCAACCAATCAGCGATCAGGAAACTTTTCCGAGCTAAAAGGGCACCCCTGCGAGTCGGTGCAAATCTGCCTCACTAAAAAGAATTGACTTTAAGTTGGGAACTTTATCCTAAAGAGATACACTATTCCCAAATCACTTTCAATCTGTTCTTCCTCCGAGGACAGTGTTTGTTTAAAAAAACTGAACTGTATCGAGGATGACCTTTGATTAAAGGGATTAACCGGTGATGAAGTGTGGGACAGAGGTAGATGGAGAACGCTAGCCAGAAACATCGACCCCACATAAAAGTTGGAAAAGATGCAGACAAAGAAGAAGAAGAAGAAGAAGAAGAAGAAGAAGGTACCTTCATAAAACCCAGTGCATATTCAGTGCTAAGAGCACTTCTAGCTACCTGTAAATAGCTCTCCCTGTAATTATACCGGTATTGACCAAAGGTTGCTTTGGGGCCGTTCATGTAAAGATTAACTAATTTTGTTGTGATGATAAAACCCTTTTGTCAAACGACAGAGGGATCATCTGTATTCACCCGGGTAATAACCTTAATTACCTCTAATGAGGTTAAATGCTCTTGTAATCACAATTCCGTCGATGAGGTTTTGCTAACAAGGTGTTAGGAATTGTTATCTAAAAAAGCTCTGGTTTTATAATCCGTCCTTTCATTAATGTTGGATGTTTATGAATTAAATCCGAAAGATTTGTGGATTTTGAGGATAATTTAGCGTAGTGAGTGTGGATAATTCCATTTTTCTGTGTCAGTAGGACCGAACATTTAATTATTTCAATTGCGAAGGCAGATGGGAGGGGCAGCCTAGAGTGGTAATTGTCAATATATGGGACGTAAATTCGAATGAGCAATTAAAGCAATCTGATCTATCCATTCGGCCACGTTACCTTTTGTTTTAATTCTACATAGCTACCCATTTTTCACCTTTTCATCTCTTTTATAGGTAGTAGGTTTGCCAGGGCACCAGCCGCCCGTTGAGATATTACCGGTAGAGAGTTATGGGGTCCTTTGACTGGCCAAACAGTACTACATTGGATCCCTCTCTCTGGTTATGGTTCTTTCCCTTTTCCTACACAGACACTGAATAGTCTGGCCTATTCTTTGCATATTCTCTTCTGTCCTCATACACGTGACAACACTGAGATTACCAAGCAATTTTTCTTCACCCAAGTGGTTAACTACTGCAATGTAATTGTTCAGTGGTTACTTGCCTATTGGTAAGGGTAGAAGAGACTCTTCAGCTATGGTAAGCAGCGCTTCTTGAAGAAGGACACTCCAAAACCAAACCATTGTTCTCTAGTCTTGGGTAGTGCCATAGCCTCTGTACCATGGTCTTCCACTGTCATGTGCTAGAGTTCTCTTGCTTGAGGGTACACTCGGGCACACTTTTCTATTTAGTTTCTCTTCCTCTGGTTTTGTTAAAGTATTTATAGTTTATATATGAAATATTTATTTCAATGTTACTATTCTTAAAATATTTCATTTTTCCTTGTTTCCTTTCCTCACTGGGCTATTTTCCCTGTTGGGCCCCCTGGGCTTATAGCATCCTGCTTTTCCAACTAGGGTTGTAGCTTAGCATTCAATAATGATAATAATGATAATAATGATAATAATAATAATAATACATTTCATCAGGTTCAACCATTACCTTTCATTTGCATTTAGTATCTCTCTCTCTCTCTCTCTCTCTCTCTCTCTCTCTCTCTCTCTCTCTCTCTCTCTCTCTCTCAGGTAATATCTGGCGTGCACAGGGTACGGTATTAGCTGCACTGCTGTTTGTTATTATGATCTCAGACATAGACTGTAATGTTAAAGACTCTGTAGTGAGAAGTTTCGCCGATGACACAAGAATAAGTAGAGAAATTACTTGTAATGAAGATAGGAACTCATTACAAAGAGATCTAAACAAAATATATGAATGGGCGGAGATAAATAGGATGGTATTTAACTCCGATAAATTCGAATCAATAGATTATGGAAACAGAGTAGGAATGGTGTATGCATACAAGGGACCTAATAATGAGACAATCACAAACAAGGAAGCAATTAAAGACCTTGGTGTAATGTTAAACAGGAATATGTTAGGCAACGACCAAATAGCAATACTGTTGGCTAAATGTAAAACAAAAATGGGAATGCTATTCAGAAAAGCTGAACACATGATTATGCTTTACAAAACTTATGTACGTAGTACACTCGAGTACTGCAATATGATATGGTACCCACACTACCAAAAGGATATTGCACAAATAGAGAGTGTACAAAGGTCCTTTGTTGCTAGAATAGAAGAACTTGAAGACCTTGACTACTGGGAAAGACTGCAATTTTTAAAATTGTACAGTCTAGAAAGGAGAAGAGAACACTACATGATAATACAAACATGGAAGCAAATCGAAGGAATTACTGAAAACATCATGGAGCTAAAAATGTCAGGAAGAGCAAGCCGAGGTAGATTAATAGTGCCAAAAAATATACCAGGAAAACTAAGGAAGGCGCACAGGACATTAATCCACTACGCACCAGCATCGATAATGCAGCGACTATTTAATGCGCTGCCAGCTCATCTAAGCAACATATCAGGAGCGAGCTTAGATGTGTTTAAGAATAAGCTCGATAAACACCTAAGATGCATCCCAGACCATCCAAGACTGGAAGATATTACAGTGAAACAGTTAACCGATTGAGCTGAGAATTTTTTTTTTTTTTCTTTATTTTTTTTTTTTTGTGATCTCAATTGTTGTCAGGTGTATGAAGAAAGAGGATAATGTGGAAAGAATGGGGTAGACTATTCGGTGTATGTGTAGGCAGAGAGAAAATTACCCTTATCTAGAGAGAGGGATCTGATGTACAGTCAAATGCATTAGTCCTGTCGTCTCAAGTTCCCCTCTGTCACCCCCAATATCTATAGATTCCAGAACTTCAGATGTAGAAAAGTTTGGTAGTTAGGAGGGAGGACAGCGAACGGGAGGGGGACGACGGGCTGAGTGAGGGCGCCAGGAAGGGACGGGAGGACGGGCGGGGGGAAGTACGACTTATTAGAGCTGTACAGTAAGGTGTGTGATGGCAGGGGAAGCACAAAACATTATGTATGAACTTAAATGCCATATAATATCACACGATCCGATCCCAGTTTTATTATTATGAGGATTCTAATTTATATTTGCTGTGTTATTTGCTATACCATTCTCGCGAACAACTTGTTGACAAAAAGGATCGATGATTAGTTTGGCATTTATTATTTCCTGAGTGAAAAATCTTACGTAGACATATGCTAGGAGTTCTCTCTCTCTCTCTCTCTCTCTCTCTCTCTCTCTCTCTCTCTCTCTCTCTCTCTCTCTCTCTCTCTCTGCGTTTGTGTATATATATACATATATATATATATATATATATATATATATATATATATATATATATATATGTAGTGTGTGTAGCCTGCCTCTCTCTCTCTCTCTCTCTCTCTCTCTCTCTCTCTCTCTCTCTCTCTGTATATATATATATATATATATATATATATATATATATATATATATATATATATATATATACAGAGAGAGAGAGAGAGAGAGAGAGAGAGAGAGAGAGAGAGAGAGAGAGAGAGAGAGAGAGAGAGAGAGAGACTATATTAAACTCCTGATCTAGATTTTTAATCTGGAAAAGTATATCTGTGTTAGCTCCTCTAATTTTTTTTTTTTTTTTTTTTTGGTGAATACATCGATTTGAGTAAGAAAATTATTGATTTTCTTTTATATTGGATGTACGATACTGAAAGTATGTCATACGAAAGTTTTTCTCTTCGTATGCGGGAAATGGGACAAATAATTTTAATGGGACAAATAATTTTAATGGGACAAATAACTTTAAAGGGACAAATCATTTTAATGGGGCAAATCATTTTAATGGGACTAATAATTTTAATATGACAAATCATTTTAGTATGACAAATAATTTTAATGGGACAAATAATTGTAATGGGACAAATAATTTTAATGAGACAAATAACTTTAAAGGGACAAATAATTTTAATTGGGCAAATCATTTTAATGGGACTAATAATTTTAATATGACAAATAATTTTAGTATGACAAATAATTTTAATGGGAAAAATAATTTTAATGGGACAAATAACTTTAAAGGGACAAAAAATTTTAATGGTGCAAATCATTTTAATGGGACTAATAATTTTAATATGACAAATAATTTTAATATGACAAATAATTTTAATAGGACAAATAATTGTAATAGGACAAATAATTTTAATGAGACAAATAACTTTAAAGGGACAAATAATTTTAATGGGGCAAATCATTTTAATGGGACTAATAATTTTAATTTGACAAATAATTTTAATGGGACAAATAACTTTAAAGGGACAAATAATTTTAATGGGGCAAATCATTTTAATGGGACAAATAATTGTAATAGGACAAATAATTTTAATGAGACAAATAACTTTAAAGGGACAAATCATTTTAATTTGACAAATCATTTTAATGGGACAAACAATTCTAAAGGTACAAATAATTTTTATTGGACAAATAATTCTAAAGGTACAAATAATTTTAATGGGACAAATAATTTTAAAGGGACATTTTATAATGGGCCAAATAATTTTAATGGGACAAATAATTTTAAAGGGACATTTTTTAATGGGACAAATAATTTTAATGGAACCAATATATACCCGATCAATATGTATAATTTTCAAACTTAAGGTTTACTTTGTGGACACTATATTGTATACCGTGAAACATTTTTATTTTGTTACTTAAGAAAATTAGTCAGGCATTTCCCTGAACTTTTTTCATTTTTTTTTTCGGTTTTTTTGTTTTTGTTTTTTTTCCATTAGAGTATTTATATGTTGTTTACTTCCGACTCTTGTTAGTTCTATTCAAAAAGTTCTATATAAAGTTGAACATTTCATTCCTGGCTTTTGCCTGAGAATCTTAGATCATTATGAATAACGAGTGATAACAACATTAATAATCTCTTAATAAATTGGATCTCCTCACCTTCAAACAAATCCCATAAAGGCTGCTCATGAATGGCAGAGGCAAGGGTCAGTGACATTACCCTAGCAAGCAGGACAATGCCCTAGAGACACCCCATATGATCAGCGCCCAAGCCCCCTCTCCACCCAAGCTAGGACCAAGGAAGGCCAGGTAATGG
>NC_090754.1:30561454-30563954 GCF_036898095.1 Palaemon carinicauda | reverse complement strand
GAGAAATGGACGATAGGGGAGCGCACCTGGGTTTAAACGGATTCCTCACCTGGCGCTATGTCTACGCAGATCACTGACCCAGTCTCTGCCCGCCCCTTACTCTCTCTCTCTCTCTCTCTCTCTCTCTCTCTCTCTCTCTCTCTCTCTCTCTCTCTCTGCCTTGTCTTCCAATAAGAACCTTTGCTTTGTTATGGAGGTGGCCATATAGCGTATTTGAAGCAGCGGGACAGTCTATCGCGAGGGCGTGGTGTCAAAAGAGTGCTTATATGATCGGAAAAAATTTTAAATGCGGTAAACCTGTAAATAGAGCTTATTTATCCAAAATAGTTTATTGCTCATTGTGGATGAAGTAGAAGTCAATGAGAAAGAGGTGTAAAGCGGTTTTAGTGAGAAAAGGAATCTTGAATAGTATGCTGAAGGGATGATGCATGCTCATGGCACAATACTGATTGATGATAATAGAGATAAACTGCAGACATTGTTCCAAGATAGTTATGATAGGACAATAACGATGAATGAATATATGAGTGACAGTAACATTATTGTTTCAAATTAACGCTACAATGTTTAGAAATAAATATCAGCAAAGATGTACAGATTCATTCCTTTAAGGGAAATTAGTTTAAACTCGAAGATATATACAGTATATATATATATATATATATATATATATATATATATATACAGTATATATATATATATATATATATATATATATATATATATATACAGTATATATATATATATATATATATATATATATATATATATATATATCTGTGTGTTTGTGTGTGTGGTGGAGGTATTAAACCATAGTTAATTTTAAAACTGGTTATCGAGATTTGTTATTCAATGAAAAAATACGAGGGATTATGCAGACAAAAGAAAAAGATACAAACCAGCCTTTGTTTGTTAAAGCTCATTGCCTCCATCGTTGCTCATTAAATAAATATAAAAGGAGAGAAGGCCACTATCATTCAAGAAATCAGAGCCCAGATATCAGTTGTGCATGTTAATAATCGTAGCATGCACCCATTTTCTTTAATGATTCTGTAGTTTTACTGTTCTTTGTAGCCATCTATTTTTTCCGTCGCAAAATAGATGGTCAGTGGCTCTATCGGGACAATCTTAATCCTTTTGAACCTCGTCTAACGAGTTTAGGGTGTCATTTCGTGGAACCACAACTCGACCAAACGCGTCACTGTTGACGACAAGGATATCGTGTGGATCCTTGCTTGTTTCTGGGGTAAGTCTCTCTCTCTCTCTCTCTCTCTCTCTCTCTCTCTCTCTCTCTCTCTCTCTCTCTCTCTCTCTCTCTGCTGAAATAACCCCGTTATATTTGGTTGTAAGTCTTAAACGAGTTTCTGTCTTATTGTTTGATATAAAACAGCATGTGGGACGTGTGGCCGACCTCTTTACTATCTCGTTATTTTGAAGTTTCCCGCTCTTTTTACACCAACTTTGATCACTCTCTCTGATAACGAAAATATTTGAATGAATAATATTTGATGTAATTTATACGGTCAACGCCTACTCTTGACTAAAGATAAAGGTTTGGGGAGGGTTGATACTATTGCATAATACTACAAATTAAAACAAAAATCGCTACCGTGAAATGTGTAGGATCTTTTAGAAATTCCCATGAGGACTGTAATATCTACACTTTTGATGAGGATTTTGTAATGTGACTTATCATTCATGACATTGCATGAAATATCTAGCTTCTGTAATAGAAGATATAGAAGATAGATCTATCACCTTGATATCTATTACTTTGATAAAATCATTAAATGAAATATTTTGGTTCTTTGTTGAGAAACAGGCTACTATAATGAGGGTACTAGATGAGATAGTGAAAGAGATTTTAAAGATTGGGAAACAGCAGTATGGATTCATGAGGGGGAGAGGGACTGTGGATGCCATCTTTATAGTAAGGCAGTTATATGAAACCAGACCAGAGGGAAACCAGAAGCTATTCTGTGCTTTTGTAGATTTAAAGAATGCTTATGATAGAATACCAAGAGAAGTGATGTTTTTGCGCTTGAGGAAGAAGAAAGTCCCGGAGAAGTTGGTGGGAATGGTAAAGATGATATAATAAAGAATAAGGACAGAAGTAATAACATTGCTGGAGAAACTGAAACCTTTGAAGTCAGTGTTGGATTATACCAGAGGTCAGCATTAAGCCCATTTTTATCTGTTAGTCTTGGATTTGTCAAGTGAAGGAATCAGAAAGGAAGAGTTTTGAGAGTCTATATGCAGACGATTTGCTGATTACTGCTGTAAATGAGGAAGAATTACATAGAAGGGTGGTTGAGTGGCAAGAGACTTTGGAAAGGGATGGTTTGAGGGTAAATGTGGATAAGACTGAAGCTATTGCGAGCAGAAGGAAGGTCCTTAAGGACAGGATAGCCATACATGAAAGTAGAGGAGCAGTTATAAAACAGGTAGAACAAGTTAGATACTTGGGATCTACTATAAATCAGGTAGGAGGATGTGAGGC
>NC_090754.1:30546454-30551454 GCF_036898095.1 Palaemon carinicauda | reverse complement strand
ACTTTACTTAGGGAATCACTTTGCTTGTCAGGCACATCTGACCCTGTTGGTGTCTGGGGACTGATTGAAACCAAGCACCGCTCACATCAAATCCCTAAAGTCTGTTGAAACTTCTAACCCCTGATTTTCAGATGAGGTAGCCGGCTATATAACCAGACCTGTGTAATATCAATGTAGTTTATCAGTCCTACAAAAGGGCATTTGAGTTTGTTCGTTTACTAGATGGTCAAAGTGGTTTGTTGTCCTTCAAATGGTCAATTGAATAAATCTTCCCACATATTGTCAAGGGAGTTAATTTCTCCACTGATAGTTGAGGATATTTATCTCACAGAGGGTCAGAGATCATTCCTGCAGAGGCAGCTAATGTTTTTATGTTGATCAGACTGATATGAGTCTCTTTTTATAGTTTATATATGAAATAGCTGTTTTAATGTTGTTACTGTTTTTTAAATAATTTATTTTAACTATTCATTACTTCTCATACCGTTTATTTATTTTCTTATTTCCTTTCCTCACTGGGGTATTTTCCCTGTGGGAGCCCTTGGGCTTATAGCACCTTGCTTTTCCATTTAGGGTTGTAGCTTAGCTAATAATAATAATAATAATAATAATAATAATAATAATAATAATAATAAATGTTCAGAGAAACTTACACCCACCGAGATGGTCAAAGGGTTTCATACCTCACAGACAGTCAAAATAGGTCATCGCCCCACCGATGTTGAAAGGCACAAATCATATTCCAGGTATTTATTGGTTATCTCTAGTTCAAGTATGATACGGGTACAGAGGAAACCAACCGTTCCTCAACTTCATACTAACAGCGTAGCGGACCTATCTGCTTCATGCAAATTAGGTATCTTCCGGTTGGTGTCGAGTAATTGCTTGATATTAATGAACAATTTTGCATAGCAGAATGAGAAGTAACTTTAAGACTTGGTTCACTAAAATATTAAAGTTCTCTGTTGATAGCCATATAACCTTATGTAGTGGTTTTGCTGTTGGCCCTCTTATTCTTGTTTTTATTTTAAGAATTTGTCTGAAAACTATAAACTGAAGAGAATATATTTCTTCATTGGACATAGAATTATGAATCTGCATACACAATGCGAAATGTACATTCATTTATACAATAACACTTCCGTCGTCAGTTGATAGAAACAAATTAACCATACATATACAAAGGCGTTTACCATTTTCTTTTAAGAGATGGGTAAAATAAATGAAGGTCTGAAAATGTCCTTGCGGAGTCTTTAATGGAAGTGAGACTAAACGTGCTAAGTTAACACTTCAGAAAATAAAAAGACCTATCAAAGGTCTTACTTATTTTATCTTGGGCATTGGGCTTTATTATGACCCATTGCCATTTGAACCTGGTCGCTAAATATTGTTGCAAGGTTAAGAACTCTGCCCCTTGCGCTCGTCCCTTCTTCATTTTTTGTCGTCCGAGCTTGAACTATTACAATGAAACAGATTCAGCTACTTAGTATGAATTTTGAAATTCGATACAAAGAGGTATGTTAATCAGTTGTGTGTCATCTACCCTGTATAACAAAAGAGCAAAATATTGTTACCGATCTTAAAATATCTAGTTTTAATTGTTCAGCACTTCTCATGTACTTTATTTATTTTCTTATTTCCTTTCCTCTCTGGGCTATTTTTCCCTATTGGAGCCCTTGGGCTTATAGCAGTCGGCTTTTCCAACTAGGGCTGTATCTTTGCTATTATTAATAATAATAATAATAATAATAATAATAATAATAATAATAATAATATTAATAATAATAATAATAGAAGCAAAGATGTCGGAAAACGTCCTGGCCTCCTGAAATTCTTATTACAAATTAACAAACACTTAGTAAAGCTCCTCTTGCGTGAATGAATCACACCATCTAAGGGTAACAACTTCCCTTTTTAAATATAAAAAAGATTTTTCGATCATTGAAAATTTGGAAGATATTTTTTCCTGGCAACTGTCTATATTCAGGTCAATGATATAAGAATAATTTTTGATGAAAAATCTGTGGAACTTTGTTTTTGAATTTTTCTGGCCTTCAAAAGCCCCGTTTAAACCTACTGCTCCTCGTATCATAGTCTTTTTGTTTGTCGTAGTTTTTTATGTATATATGAGAGTATTTTTGCCAATCACACATTTGACTTCCCTTGTTTTTTTTTTGTTTTTTTTTTTGATAGAAACTGGTGTGAGCATCAACGTTTTACATTAAGGCACGATAATGCAGCAAAGTCATATAACATTAAATGAATTACTGTTGTATTAATAGAAACGCTTTGTGTCCGCTTCTATCTGTGCCCCACCCGGTTCTCCCAAATGGAACTCGGAGATTGGTAGAGGCTGGGCGTTTCTCAGAGTACGGGTCACACCAACAGGATTAAAGAGATTTTCGAGGAAGTTCCTCCTTAAATATAAGGATGCATTGTTATCTTACTCACATTCAGCCTTAAGAAGAAAATTGTGCGGTTTTCTCATTATAAAATCTATTTATGTTCTTTGCTGGGGAATTAACTTAGTTGAAACGAAACTTATCTGTTATCTTTTCTTGCCGCGGCAGAAATTCACTTGTTTAAACGTTTAAAAGAATGAGCGAGAATATTAGTGTAATGTTTCTTATTAATGCTTGGTATACAGTTTGTTCTTCAATGTTAGTAACCCTATATCCGGAGAAATAAACATAATTATTACGAAATCGTAGAATTTGTAAGCATTCTTAGGGTTAGGTTACTAGCCCAACACCCATTCCCTTAGTTGTTCAAGCCTTTATTTTTAGTCATGTTTTTTTCTTGTTGGTCTCTCGTCTAAGTACTGATTGACCTAAACATAATTAAATTCTCTGATCTCATGAGCAGCAGTACAGATGCATGTGTGCGATGTATTAGCCATAGGACATGTGCTGAACTATCATTACCCTTTTAAAAAATATAATTCTAAAAGAATAAATCTTCACACTTGCTAAATGTCAGTGTTGGTTAATCTAGAGTCCTAACGGACATATGTATACACTTTGATGGTAATGTCTTTACACCTATTAAGGTAGTGAACACTCTTGGGGTTTACGTTGATCGTTATGTGACGTGACACGAACACATTACAGAGCTATGCAAAAAAATTATGGATATATCAATCATAAACCGTATTAATGACAAGATGAATAGGCCTAGTGAAACAAAAATCCAAATTGTTCAGGGGCTAGCCATTAGTACTATCGATTAGTATCGTATTTAAAATATATGGTAGTAAGGAAATTATGCAGATCCTAAGGTTCAAAAACTGAAAAACCTTGCTGCAAAAATTATCTTGAGAAAAGTATGACCATGCCTCATGCTATATAAAAGAATCTAATTTGCTAAAAATAAGAGAAATATACTCATGAAAATTGTATCTTTGTGTTTGAGAGGAGGAGAATGCTAATCCATGATTTGGTTTTAAAGATACAGTTTTTAGGTGAAATTAGACAATTAACGGGGAATGAAATTATCTGTTAGATGAAAAAAAAATAGAGGTGTATTGGGGAGCCTCTAGGTTTACTTGCCGAGTCATCAGCAGCCATTACCTGGCCCTCCCTAGTTGTAGCTTAATGAAGAAGGATGCTTTGGCGCTGATATTATTTATATGTGGTCAGCCTCTAGGGCACTGTCACTCTGTTAGTTGAAAAAATTAATGGACCCCAACTGTGGAATAAATTGATGTCCAATATGAAAGAAACAGCTATAGTCCATTTGTCTTAGCGATGCATATTTGCACCGACTCGCAGCGGTGCCCTTTTAGCTCGGAAAAGTTTCCTGATCGCTGATTGGTTAGAATTATCTTGTCCAACCAATCAGCGATCCGGAAACTTTTCCGAGCTAAAAGGGCACCGCTGCGAGTCGGTGCATATATGCATTGCTAAAACAAATGGACTATAGTTTAGAAGTTTTTTTTTTTTTTTTTTTTTTTTAAACAAACTTAAATCTAATGGTTTGACTCAATATACATTATAATATAACTGATTTTTTTTTTATTGAATATTTTAAGTACAATGATCATTTTGAGGTTTATGGATTTCCGATTGTGGAATAAAGTCATTTATGTATTGTATATACTTCTATCATGTTTTATTGTACAATATTTACCTTTTCATTATTTAATCTGGCATTTAAAATATTGCTTATATCTAGATTCTTATTGGGAAACTAATATTAAATGGTAAAAACTGATTTTACCAGAATCATTTTTTATGGACAATAACTTTTACTGTTTTTATGATGCTATAACAACAGGGAAATTGCTGGGACTTTAGTGCATAATTTATGTTCCCTAGTGTACAGGTTCATTGTAAAAATAATGATCTTAAAAAACAATTGCATCCTGTAGTATATGTATAATTTATAATACCATTTTCATGCATGGAATAAATAATTTTGATTTGATTTAATCAATGGCACTTTAAGGTTAAGCAAAATGTACCCAGGACCTTAAAAGAGTTGCACTATCATCGTAATACATTTCCTTTCACTTTAGATTCTATTTGTTTTGCAAATTGTTGTGTTTACGTCACATAGGAAGTAAATTACTGGTTTCCTCAAAACGGCAGAAACATTCATCATATTAATCTACATTGCAATCAAATATAATACCCATTTATGTACGTTATTGTTAAACTCCTTGAGTGTGTTATAAAAGCAAGAATCCTTATGAGAAGAGGATCATAATACTATAATGCTGGACCCGACTTGGTCTCCTTGCTTTGCCAAGGAGCCAAGAATCGTAAGAATGAAGATAACGCTTTCAATATAGTAGGAAAGGATAAGGGGATTTCTGTAGATTTACCCTGCGAGTCTCGAGTTTTCACTAGCAGTAATGGAGACAGCAGTAGCAGTGGCCTGGTTTACAAGAAGCGAAACGCTGCTTTTTCCAGAGCTGCAACAAATGACAATGACTATAATCATGATGATAATAATGTTCTTAAGATATCTTATTTTAATTGTTCATTACTTCCCTTGCA
>NC_090754.1:30521454-30531454 GCF_036898095.1 Palaemon carinicauda | reverse complement strand
ACAGTGCAGTAGTTTACCCCTTGAGAGAAAAAGAATTGTTTGGTGATCTCAGCGTGTATGAAGTCAGAGGAGAAGGATCCAATGTATTACTGTCTGGCCAGTCAAAGGACCCCATAACTCTTTAGCGGTAGTATCTCAAGGGGTGGCTGGTGCTTTGACCAACCTAGTCGCAGAAACGATTTAAAGAGAAAGGGGAGCTATTAGATATCATTTTTTCATATACAGTATGCATGAAATAATAAATTAATATTACTAAAAATACAAAATAAGTCATGATACTTTCTTGTTATTGTTGGAACATCAAAGTAACATGCTTCCAATCAAATCAAACGGCAAATCTTATTCAGTTGCTTTGATATAAGATAACAAGTTTGATGAATATCAATGCAATTTTTAACATAAATCAAATTTTGCTTGTAAAAGAATAAAAAAATTTCTCGAAGCGTCAGTTAATCAGTTTCATAATAGAATAATGACGGAGAAATTATTGCATAATCATATCAAAGACAAACTGATTTCTCTGACGTTAAAAGATTTGTTTTAATAATAAAAAGAAAATTACTGAAGTATAGTTCAGAAATCACAAATTTATGCTGAAGTATAGTTCAGAAATTACAAATTTCTACTGAAGTAAAGTCCGAAAATGAAAGTGAAGAAATGAAAAACTTTTCATTGCCACAGATACACGGAAATGATGTCCGCTCCATTGAAATTACATAACAGGATACCTTCAATTATTGAGAAGTCATGAAGGTAATTGAATATTAGTTATGAAAAGAAATAGAACTTGACGGTGTCCCTTAAAGAAAGTTGAAGAGTGAATTGTATTCTGCAACAGCTTACCAAGGTACAGAACAGTGTACTGTACTATAGTCAATTTTTTTAGCGAGGCAGATTTGCACCGACTCGCAGCGGTGCCCTTTTAGCTCGGAAAAGTTTCCTGACCGCTGATTGGTTAGAATTATCTTGTCCAACCAATCAGCGATCAGGAAACTTTTCCGAGCTAAAAGGGTACCGCTGCGAGTCGGTGCAAATCTGCCTCGCTAAAAAAAATTGACTATAGTTCCACGCATGAAAAAAAAGGTACAAATGTCAGAAAATGACAGAGGTTACGATGAGTGAGACATGCGTATGGATGATAAGAGAAGACCACTGTTATTGATATTAGAAGGTACAGTTAGACACAGGAAATCTTGGTACACTTCGCTCTGAGGAAATGAACCCTGTTATACCCTTACGACGCGACGAGTAACCAAACAGGTTATGTAGCGAGAAATGGCAGAGGTGGTGGGCAGGGCTAAGTACATGAACTCTCCATGCAGTAGGGTAGTGATGGGGTGCACTTCCTCAGAGCGAGGTGTGCCAGGAATTCCTCTGACTAAGTCTTGAAGGAAGAAGAAGGGGACGATTGAAAGACAATCTCTAAGATTGCTGGATTAAGGTGGCAGAAAACACTAGCCTGGAAGAGTCGGCCGTGGGTCACAATTAGGCACTTGACCTGATAGATTAAGTGAATGAACACGGCGTTTCATGTGAATAAATCGAAGGAAAACGAGACTGTTACTTATACCGGATCAGGAAAGTCTCAAAGCAAAATACACCCGGGTTCACCTTCGCTAATAAAAAACCTTCCCTGCGTGAGTGAGGCACTGGCATCCTTAAGTTTACACCCAAATCTTACACAAAGCTCAGTGTGTCCTTATGTCTTCTTCTGTTGAGTTTTAAGAAAGATTTATCATAATGATAACCTTCCTTTATTAAACATGAGCTTGACCTTATAAGAATCCTCTTGTAAAGCTTTAAATACAGCTCATATTTATTGTGAAACATCCCTTGTCATTTCAGTGGAAAATAGAAACAAGATTTTCATCCAAGAAAACAGGAGTGAAATAAATAATGAGACTGAATTTTCTTATATTTTGAGCGATTAACACCCCCTCACAGCTGGCAAATCCCTGACATAAGGCGTCGGAGAAAATGTATAGAATGCATGGAGAGCAGAAGTAAGAGAAAGAAATGAGGAAATAAAGGGAGGGCGAGTAGAAAGGAGAAGAAAGAGACTCTGTAAAGAAATTAGAGAGAATAGAGGGCCGTTGGAAAAAAAAGGGCGTTGCTCGGTGACTCCAAGAGGAAAGATCATCGTGATTCAGTAGGGGTCAGTTGGGAGGAGCAGCGTCAGCAGATTTGTGTTTAATTTAGGATGGGGAGCGAGAAATCTCCCCTTCACCTCCCCCCTCTCTCATTCCCCTCTGGCCTACCCTTCACCAGCTACCCCCGGCGACCAAGGCGAAGGATACTAGCAAGGATTGTGTAAGAAATTTTGGATGGGAGCGGCGTAAGGAAGGTCGGGGCCTAGATACACTGCTACGAATTATCAAGTGTGAGGGAAATCACAATGTGTTTCGTCTCTTGTCTGACTTCTATATCCCTTAATATATATTTTACCCCAAATTTTTCTCGTCTTTTTATTTATTTATTAAGGACTAGCAATTTTTAAGTTATATTATTTTCCTTTTATATGAATATTGATTATACCTTATTTATTTGCAGGTGTCTTTTGAAAAAGTTCTGTAAATAATTTCTGCAGGAAAAATATAAGCTTCAAGAAACGTACAGTATATCGTGGTGATTTTAGTAATTTTGTTTCAAAGGTCCCAAGTCTCCTGTCTCTCTCTCTCTCTCTCTCTCTCTCTCTCTCTCTCTCTCTCTCTCTCTCTCTCTCTCTCTCTTGAAGAAAGCTTCAACTTGCCAGATTCTTACCTTTGCATTGGCGTGGCTGGAATATAAACCAGGCGAACGCTGAAAGAGATAAAATCTTTTACCTCCGATGCTTTGAAGTCTGCAACTTTTGTTGCGAGTTATTTAAGGAGTAAAAAGATACTGAATTAATCAGGCCTTTCAATCCTCGAATTACAAATAGCATGAGGAGAATGGACGTCAGGTTAAAGATTTAAGAAAGACAAGGTACGAAATATTACAGTTTCATTTTTTTTTTGTGATGAATCGTGGTTTCGCTTGCAAAAATAATACTCTTCAAAAAATCGTTATGTTTTATTTCAGAAAAGTTATGCATATTAGATGTTAGGTTTGGGTAGACGTGAAAAAATTATCAGCCGAATGTTGTATTTGATGCTTGTGATTTTGACACCAATAGTTTTAATTCCAAAGTGTTTTAAACTCCATGTTAAGGAGTATGGAGCCCCAGCTACTTCTTGCCCACTGTCTATCTTGCAGAGCTAACTGGAGACGCTAGTAAACGTCTTAAACCCCCCCCCCCCCCCAAACTGTTCACTCAAAATATGGTAAGCAGCTCTTCTAGGAGAAGGATACTCCAAAGTCCAACCATTGTTCTCTATTCTTGGGTAGTACCGTAGCCTCTGTACCATAGGTCTTCTACTGTCTTGAGGTAGAGTTTTCTTGCTTGAGGGTACATTCGGGAACACTATTCTATCTTATTTGTCATCAACTTGTTTTTTAAGGTTTTTATTTAATATATGTTATATCTTTCAATGTTACTGTTCTTAGAATATTTTATTTTATTTGTTCATTAGTTCTCTTCTAGCTTATTTATTTCCTTGTATAATTTCCTCGCTTTGTTATTTTTCCAGTTGGAGCACTCGGGCTTATAGTATCTTACTTTTCCAACTAGGGTCGTAGCTTAGCTAATAATAATAATGATGATGATGATGATGATGATGATAATGATCCTTTAAGACTCTAGATGTGCATCTTGGTACTTTTATTATTCAACTTTATTAAACAACTACTACTTCTTTAGTGATGTAAAGGCATCGTCTTTTGGAGGTTTCATCTCTTCTTAGGTTTTCCCCAGCTCTTAACATTTTCCACTTTTCTAGAGGCAACTTTAACTCCGATTGTGGCTCGAAAATAACATCTGAAACAGTAGAGATTATATCACCAAATTGACACACGCTATATATATATATATATATATATATATATATATATATATATATATATATATATATATATATATATATATATATATATATATGTATATACATATATATATATATATATATATATATATATATATATATATGTATGTATGTATGTATGTATATACACTCTTATATATATCATCATCATCATCATCATCATCAGCAGCAGCAGCAGCAGCTATTACTAGCTCACTGCATAGCAAAGGCCTCAGACATGTCTTTCTACTTGCGTTTGTGTATGGTCTTTCTATGCTAGTCCACACCTGCAAACTGTCTTGGTTCGTTAATCCATCGTCTTCTCTTCCTTCCCCTGCATCTTTTGCAATTTTTATGGGCCCATTCTGTTATTCTTAAAGTCCATCCATTATCAGTCATACTCATTATATTTCGTGCCCATTTCCATTTCTGTTTCTTACATGTGGCTTGAATATCCTCTACTTTAGTTTTCTCTCGTATCCATGTTGTTCTTTTTTTGTCTCCTAGTGTTATTCCCATCATTATACTCTCTATAGCTCTTTGAGTTGTAACTAGCTTATTTTCTAAGGCTTCAGTAAGGCTCCAAGTTTCTGATGCATAAGTTAAACTGGTAAAGTCATCTGATAAATACTTTTCTTTCTAGAGAAAGTGGCATTCTACGTTTCATAATATCATTTTGTTTGCCAAATGCTCTCCATCGCATGCTTATCGTTCTTATAATTTTAATCTCGTGTCCTGAGGAAACACTTAAACTGTCTGCCCTACGTACTTATATTCATTAGCAATCTCTAGAGGTTCGTCCATAACTCTTTTTTGTTGTCTTTGCATTTTCATTGAACATAATCTTAGTTTTACTCATATTCATTTTAAGTCCTAAATTTCTGCTTTCTCTGTTCAAATCTTTTATGATCTTTAGTAATTCCTTCCATGATTCATTAAACGCAGCTGTCTTCTGTGAATCTTAAGTTGTTAAGGTATTCCTTATTAATATTAAAGTTGTTAAGGTATTCCCCAATCTTATTTTTTTAAATATCCTCTAGGCATGCTGTGAATAATTTTGGAGATATAGGGTCTCCTTTCTCAATCGAAATTTTCTCACTGTAAGTTATTTTAGGATTGTTGTACTTCCTATATAGATATCTTCAAGTTTTTTAACATAAGATTCATCTATTTGATGTCTTTAAAGGGTTTTCATTTCTGCTGAGGTTTTGACGGAATCAAAAGCTCTTTTCATTATCTTTAAATATTATAAATTGTGGTTTGCCATACGCTATTGATTTTTCCATTAGCTGGTTAAACACATGGAAATAGTCTTGCTCTCTTGCTTGATTAAAGTCTAGCGGTCTTTCTATTCAGCTTAGTATGATCTTTGTAAATATTTTATATATTACAGAGAGTAAACTTATTGGGTGGTAATCATTAATTTATTACAAAATGCAAACTCCTTAGATACCACTTAAAGATAGCATTTCAAACCGGAAAGAAACTTTTACTGTAGTCGCATTGATCCCCATAACATCAAGTAAAGCTTACAAGAAGTTTACAGCCTTATCGACGTTCTGCCATGGCTGGCGGCGCCAGAAACTGTCATAAGTTCGAAAACTTTTTCTTCGTCTACCTCTTCTTCTTTACCTTTAAATCTTAAAATGTCTGGAAATGATAGCAAGGTGCCAGATGATTTTTCATTTGTTTCTTACTTTTTTGTTATTCAGTTCTGATACATTATTATCAATTTTATATCTATATTTTACTCATTACATTTGCTCTCTTTTTTATATATGTATCTTTGTCAGTTTTTGCTTGTTGGCCAAGTTGTTAACATAAGGGCCTACATTTGTTATGAACAACGGCAGTATTGATATCAATAATAAAACTAAAGCTTACAAGGATAGCCTACCGTTTGCCGCCAGACCTATAATCTTGCTCAGATCTTCACCACTTGAATGGGCAATAGTCACATCAACTTTGACGACTCAGCAGCTTGGGAGATTTCTGCCTTACAATAAATAAATCATGGTGGAAAACTTTTCTCTTTTTACAGCATCGGTTCATCGAAAAAAAAAAATAGCTACCAATAGGTTAATACTGTGGAATATAAAAGTTGTGATAGTAGGATTTCTTGAAACATAAGGAATGGGGCGTGCTGTTTTTCAACTTAAGCTACAGATATCTAGCCATTTATAACGTTTTCTTTGTAAGGCCCATCAGAGAGAACGAGGAGAAACAATTGAGAGGGGAGACTATTAGGTTTTTACAAACCCACTTTAATACGGCACTGAGATGTCTGCTAAATATTTTAGAATCGTAGCACTGTGGAATTTCTTGGTTTTGTTGATACGGTAAAACTAATCCAAGTGTTAATGCTCACACATGCATAGGTTTTCAGTAACAGTGTTGATTTGATATGTTTAAAAAATGTCGGACCCCAAAATCGAAGAATGTACAGCTCCACCCGTAATTATGGAATATGGAGTGAGCGGATGGTGATTGAGTGATTTTTTATAATTCTGCCGTCTAACAACAAAATACTATGAAGCTATAAGATACTGGTATCACTGTATATACATTAGATGTTTAGAATTTCATCGGTATATTGAATTTATTATTATTATTATTATTATTATTATTATTTATTATTATTATTACTATTATTATTATTATCAATATTATTATCATTATTATTGTTATTATTATTCATCTTCGCTCGTCCGCAAAGGCCTTCGGTCAGATCACTGACCAATAAAACAGGTCGGTGGTTAGATTTTGCCAATCGTCTCTATCTTGAGCTTTTGATTCAGTACTTCTCCATTCATCATCTTCGACTTCATGCTTCTTAGTCCTCACCCATGTAGGCCTGGGTCTTCCAAATCCTCCAGTGTCTTGCGGACCCCAGTTAAACGTTTGCTGAACTAATCTTTCTGGGGGAGTGCGAAGAGCCTGCCCAAACCATTTCCTTTTACCCCTCAACATGATCTCTTCCACATCTGGCACTCGAGTAATCCCTCTCGAGCCTTTGTTCTCAAATCTACTAGAACTGTTGGTGATTGTTTCATTGTCATTCTACGACCCATGGCCATACAGTAACACCGACCTCACTAAACTGATTCGTAGCCTGATTTTTATATGTAATTTCAGGCGATTTGATTTCCAAATTTTACTTAACCTAGCCATTTTCTTTTTTCAATCTTTCACTAAACTCCAATTCTAAAGACCCTGCATTGGAAATCATACTTCCTAAATACTTAAATGATTCCACCTCATTAATATTTTCTCCTTCCAATGATATTTCATCTTCTATTGCATGTCCGTTCTCATCATCTCTCTTCTATTCATTTTGAGCCCAACCACCTGTGATATATTTATGCATTCTGGTAAGCAAGCATTGCAAATCCTGTGGTGTTCTGCTAATAAGGACAGCATCATCGGCATACTTTATGTCAGGTAATTTACTATTACCAATCCAGTCCAATCCTTCACAGTCTCCTACTGTTCTACGCATTACAAATTCCATGAGGAGGGTAAACGACATGGGTGACAGCAAATTCCCTTGAGGTAGGCCTACTCCACTGTTCACTGGAAATTCTTTTGATAGGACTCCACTAACATTAACTTTTCACTTGCTATGCTCATGAACAGACTTAATCAAATTCTTATATTTAAGAGGAATTCCATAATAACGCAAAACTCTCCACTAAATTGGGCGATGCACACTATCAAAGGCTTTTTCATAATCCACAAATGCCAACAAAACTGGATTTCTATATTATACGCAATGGTGTATTTGATTTTTGTAATTACATGGTGAAATCCATGTATATTTGTAGATGTCTTTGTGTTGAAAAAGAGTACCTCCAATGACAAGATTGTTTGCTGAACAGAAACTTATGAAATGCGCTCCATTTTCATTTGCAACTTCGCTAAGACCCTCGACACCCATCACATTCTCTATCCCTTGATTATTCCTTCCATCTTAAGCATTGAAGTCGCCAATCACAATTTCATATATCATATTATTATTATTATTATTATTATTATTAATATTATTATTATTACTATTATTATTATTATTATCATTATTATTATTATTATTATTATTATTATTATTATTATTATTATTAATATTATTATTAACAAATACAAAACCGATAACAATGATGATAATAATAAGAGGTCTTCGTCGTACCTCATTCCATGAAAGGCCACCGAAACTAATGTTCTGTAAGTTTTCATTATCGAATGTCGTAGTTCCCTAGCCTGATGGTCTTTTGTTCGAAGAATTTCTTAGACATCGTTTGTTACTTAGGTTGTTTCTTCATTCGCCAAGACGATACAGCCATGCTGGAGAACGAAATTCATAACCTGTTATGGTTTAATTAATCTTACGAAAAGTACAATACATTACCTAGGATATAAAGAAAATTTAGTTTTAAATTATTAACTTAGATCAAATAGAATAGAATATTTGATTTAAATTATACTGATTTAGTCTTTGTAGCCATAGTTTTTTTTTTTCCATGGTATCATACATGGGCTTAGTTTTCATCACACTTCCAAAAGATATTTGGAAATTTCGTTTTTACTATGGTGCAAAGTTCAGAATTTTCTTTTTATTCACAATGCCGTTTCGCAAGCATTTCTCTATCTTTGTCTTAGGATTATAATTAAAGAAGAGAAACATCGTCTCATCACAATGGAAAAGTATGGCCCACCTAACCTTGACTTTCTTTCGGAAACTTGAGAAAATCCTGTCAAATCTGACCTTAATTCTCACACTGAATGACTTGGGGCAGTACGTGCGGAAAAAAGTTCTATTTCATACCGGGTGCACAGGCCAGGTCCTTCGCGTTAAAGCCTTCGACTTCCTTTGTCAAATCCTCTTTCGTTTGATGAAATCCTTCGGCTTCATTCCGAAGTGGTGTGAACTTACTGCCTATCTGGTTTGTATGTATATATATTTTTTTAAATTCATGATAGTAATTTATTAATATCAAATGTTTCATCAAAATGTCAAATTAAAGTTTATATAAAAATCAGAGATGTGTTTCATTTTAATATCCGAAAGAGAATCCTATTTATTTACATTTGGAGAAAGAGAATAATTTAAACTTTCCTTTAGTTTCTCTTGGCCCCCCCCCCCCCCCAAAAAAAAAAAAAAAAAAAAAAAAAAAAAGCTAGCCCACGACGTAACTTTCAACTCAAAAGCTGAGCAATAATTGTCCCGAGTAATATTTTGCGTATTCCGTGCAATATTGCCGAGGTTTTTACACATTCCGAGACGTGGAATTGCTCTGCATTGCTCAGCGTGGGAGTTGCAGTTCAATTATGCCATTATAATTCAGGAGACGAGAAAGGCTCTCCTTAAACTCGTTCTCTTTGGCTTTGTTTAATTGGAACTCAAGAGCCAAAAAGTTAAACCATTAAAATGTTGCGTTCATAAAGAAAACGTTGTAACAAGTTGCGTTCGGTGAGATAAATCTTCAAGAAGTGGGGTTCAGGCAATAAGAACTTAAGGAATTTGTATTTACGAAGAGGAATCTATTCGAATAACAATTGGGAAAATAAAGAATTTAGAACGACTTTGTAAGTTACTGTTGTAAAAAGTGATAATTGTTATGATACTATTGGCATTGATAATCTGTACATGTAATTTATGGTATTCTATCCTCCGGATCAATTTGGAGAACCTTATGATATATTTTCCCTTATTAAGCTGTAGAGAAGAATACCACAATCAATGCCGCATCCATCCCTCATTTACTTAATCATGAATAATCCATATGCTGTAAAGCTTCTGTAACATTAGTAGCTTCATATACATTCACAAAAGGCTCCACAACAGCGTTTCAAACTCCCTACATAAACCTATATGCTCTCTTACGCTCCCCATGATATTAAGTCCCTTCCTTTACACAAGATTTCACACCATGTTTCTAACCCTTTTCTATGCCTTTTTTATCTTCCCAATCTTTCTACACAACCGAACCACCTCAAATTACTTTAAACCATCCGTAGTATGGTGCCATTCTTAACGCTTTCTCCCACTATCAGTTCTTCTCGCCACA
>NC_090754.1:30376454-30516454 GCF_036898095.1 Palaemon carinicauda | reverse complement strand
ATGTATATACTTTCATTCCAACTAAAAATATACTCTATATTCTCATTTTTTTTGTATCAGTGAGACATTAAGAGTTTCATGCGTTTAGTCTAAGTAAATTCTTTGTTTTTCCTCCTTTTTTATATTTTTATATTTTATGTGTAAATGACACTCAACACTGTTTAAAGGTTAAAAGAGGAGATTTCGTATTCATCATAGTCCTTAAAAGATAGTTATACAATTTTGTGTTTAGATCTTCGTTACTTATTATATTTTTCTTACCACTTGACCTTTCGGAGGGGTTCGTGCTATACACATCTAGATGACTTATACATTTCTTACTGTTTACATTTTAAATAATTTTGCTATCAGTAAATCAAGCAATGACAATATACTTTCAATCACTTAATAAAAAATTTTTCAGATTATGAGTACCCAAATGCATTTTTTTTTTTTTTTTTTTTTTTTTTTTTTGTGTAGATTTTAGTTGCTCAGTTGACGATTTGAAAATGTCTTGTTTTTGCTTTTGTAATATTCATGGCGTTTAAAAGGCCAGTTCATATAGACATATTTATTATCATTATACAATCTTTTGGGAATGCAGTATCTGATCACAAAAATATTTCACGTCTCTGGAGCCTGTCGGAAAACATTGGTTCACATCACAAGTCTAAAGCCCTGTCCAAACCCGGAGTCCACACGACCGAGCATGCCCGACGGGCAAACAGTGATACCAGGCCGCAATAGTTAGTGAAAATGGAGGTTGATGACGTCGTAAGCGGGAAAACTAAAGGCAGGGGTCTGGCAACACTGTATGATGCCAGATCCCTGTCTGTGGTTTTCCCGCTTCTGACGTCATTAACCCCTCATTCTTACTAACTATTGTGGTCTGGTATCACTGTTTGTCCGTCGGGCATGCACGATCGTGTGGACAGGGCTTAAGAAATAGTATAGCATTTGATATAAAGTTCAAGTCAAAATTTAACTCCAAAACATTTAGGAATTCATTCAACGCTGGACTCAATAGAGGATCAATGATGTAATTTAAGAAATAAGTTACTTAACAAATAGAAACACTTGATCAAGTCATCATTTAGCAATTTTCTGAATACAAGATATTTGTAAATGAAAGAAATTCATTGTCAAGAGAATTATAGTAAATCGAACAGTGATCTGATTACTCTATATGGGTATTTTTTATAGCACATAGCATTATATTACTGAACATGAAATGGAACTCCTCTCACTATCTTTAGATTTCACTGACCGGGTTTATCACTTACAATTTACTGTACTTTTATCCCTTTCAACCTATTTTCCCATTAATCCATGATAAGACGAGAGCAACAGGGTGATTGAGAAGGATATTTTGTGTCCAGGAATTGCTTGTGATAGCCCTAATAAACCCTCTAGTACAGAAAAGGTTTAGGTATAAGGTTGAAGGTCACTCATGAGTGTCAGAGGCAAGGAACAGGTCATTACGTTGTCAAGTTAAATCCTGAAACCCAAACATTTTTACAAAGGATTAGCTTCCCCCCCCCCCCTCGAATAAGAAAAATAAGGAAATGACTGCTGATTACTCAACAGGTAAACTTATCGCGCCCCCCCCCCCCCCTCTTTAGCTCACAAAAGTTTAAAGGTAAACAAAAAACATTCTCGCTCTGCTTCAGTTTCTCGTATTCTGTTTTGTCTATTTACATGGTGTACTGTATGCAAGGGAGAGTTAGTTAGGGGTTTTAAATGAATACCATAGGAACCCTTTTTATTCCATTGAGAAATGAGATTTTTCATATATGGTTGGTTTTAGCGGATGTTAACAATAAAAAGCATTAAAAGTGTGTTTATCCAATAAATAACTTAAGAGTGAACATTTATAGAGAATTGTCATTCTTTATTGTGGGGCAGATAAGGAAAGTTACCTATTGTTGATTTACTAGCAAATAATGAGTTTTAAGCCTCTTGACTGTGAATAAAATTATGATAAAAGATACAAAACTCGGTATGAAAAGTACGAGTTTATTACTTCTTGGTATGCAGATGAAATTGCCTCATTTTCTATTCAGCTTGGTTTAAGGGGATAATTTTATCTACAGACATTTTTATTGGTTTTAGTCAAATTGTCTTTGAAGCCTTGGAGCCTCAAATCATCAGTTAATTAATTTTGTTTCAAATTCAATTGAAAAACTTGTGTACGAAGGATTAGAATATTGCTGAGGAAGTAAGTCTTCAAACGGGACAGTACTTTAGTTTTGATAAAAAAAAAAATTACCATGATTTTCATTGTCAAAGCCAAACTGCGAGTCTATTTAAATAAGCTCTTTTATATCAGGTGCCAAAGTAAGACTATGTCTTTATATCGCATTGTATCATAGATTCTACTAATGAATAGTAATTTGATTTTGAAAACGGTGTAAAAATGCCCTACCTCTGGTTATTAACCCCAAGCCAATCTATTTATTTCTCTATACAGTCATATCCTTCATAAAACCTACTGAATCACTAACGTATTCTTTATCGTGCAGGTCCCATGACGAAACTGTTTGCCTTGAGGGAGTCCGAACTGCCCGACCCGATGCGATACCTGCAGACTGCTGACCCAGACTGCGACGACGAAGAAGAAGGCGGTGACGACAGATCTGAACTCTCAGAAGACGGAGAGGGAGGCCGGAGGCGTGGCCGGGGAAGGGGACGAGGTCGCAAGAAGGCCGAGAGGAATAAGACGCAGAATGACATGGCACCGCCCATGGACGAGAACTCGATCCTCGACGAAGGTAGCAGGAGTCTGGGACATCCTCCGGCTCCCGTGCAGGAAGAATCCCGCTCCTTCGACAGTGGTGCTCCTATGACAGCTGCCTCGTCCCCGTCTGGTTCCTTAGTCCTCGTGCTGGCCCTGCTCTTAGCTTTCCTGCAGCACCGCGCGGCACCGCACTGAGCTAGAGTGAAGGGGACACTTTTCACTCAAGGCTTTCAATATCTACAATTGCCTTTTCTTGTTCGAACCGTTAAGCAATCGTTTGAACAGCTTTCATTCTTGTAAATTATTTTTCAACTTTTGAACAATTTGCAATGGCTTGGTTGAAAAATGAAGAATCTGTCAGTCAAATGCCTTCCTGTAGCTTGTTTTCTTTGACGTGCCAAAATACTGCATGGAATGCAGGAAAACATACGTACAGTCTCACCCAAAATATCTTCTACTCTTACAGTGAGACACATATGTGCTTCGGCCATATGCAAAGTTTTTTTTTTTTTATATTCTCAGTCCCCATAAAATTAAAGTTTCGATTGCTGATAATTTTTTAATGCGAACTGCATGTGAACTATAACGCTCGCATGATATCAAATTTCTATTCTGAAAGCATTAGGTACCACGTTGGTACTTGATCCTGGGACTGTGAAAGTTGATGCCGTCAAGAGTGGGCGATCTGATATTGGTGACACATCTGAAAAAGGAAGCCCTCAAGACCTTGTATCAGAACTTATAAGTATAGTGTCCATATGACAAATCCAGATGTAAATAGCGCAGACTAGTTAGCCCTTTCCTTATTTTATAAAGGCATTGCTGTAGTTTAATATAAAGAACTGAAACTAATTATCCTCTATTTACGCAGCCAGTGAGCTATAGGCCTATATATATATTTTCATACCTCATCCACTGCAAGCTGTAGTGAAGCCTTTTTTAAGCTGGTTAATGTTCGTATATCAACATTCAATCGTTTTCTATTCATGTTTGGTTACTGAAAATATGATATTTTATTGATACATCGAGTGACGTGCAATTTGACCCAAGTCTTGAAAAACAGACTCATTCCTTTGTATTTTGAAGGTTGTAAAAAAATTAAAAATTTCAAAAATTTTTATCACAAGCCTATGTTATTCATTGATTTTTTTTTTTAAATTCTTGAGCAAGATGAGTTAGAAGGTATACTTTAGTTAAGGAAATAAGTATAAATAATAGACATTACTAGGTGCAAATGCTTTGTTTATAATATTCTCAGTATTGTTAACAGTTTTGTTTATACGAAATGGAAATTTGCACTTTTCCCCCTTTTTTCAGTGGATGAATGAGTGCAGAAGATCAAGATAAAGTAAGATACTATAGGATCTGCACCATAGGTTTTCTATTTCTCTTTATGGTATTCCTGGTTACTTTCCTGACTTTTAGTGAGATATTCTTTGATGGTGCAATGTCAGGTAAATTCAGTACCCATGGATGTGAGCTGATATCTGAAAGATTGAAGATAATGATGGTACAGCTGAAAAATATTTGAATTTTTCCAAAATTTTGTCTTTTAAGGAAATTCTGGACGGTTGAAAAACGCTTGAAATATTAAGAAAATGACGAACTTTCAATGCTTAGAAACATTAAGAAAATGACGAACTTTCAATGCTTAGAAACATTAAGAAAATGACGAACTTTCAATGCTTAGAAACATTAAGAAAATGACGAACTTTCAATGCTTAGAAACATTAAGAAAATTACGAACTTTCAATGCTTAGAAACATTAAGAAAATGACGAACTTTCAATGCTTAGAAACATTAAGAAAATTACGAACTTTCAATGCTTAGACCTGATAATATTGTATTTTTTACACCTCTGCTGTGGAATTATGGCCACCATGTCACTCCACATCCTCAGGTTTGATGTTCACTGCCTTTTATTTCGTTAATTTCCCCATACTTTTATTATCGCCTTTTATTGTAACTTGTATAATTATTATTGTCGTCTTCGTGGTCTTAAAATTCTAAGACTTCATTTTTTTTAGAAATGTTAAGGTATGATGTCGTAATGTTATCATTATGTCACTTGGGATGGGATCTTAAAACAATTTGCTTTTTTTTCGACTAATGTGGAAATTTTGGAAAGAAAATTTTTCATGATGTAAAAATTTCTCAAGGAATATTTAATTATCGCTGAAGTATTCCATGTTCACACCCACAAGATAACTCTGCCGTATGGTCATTCTAAATTCAGTTTTCAATCTATATGAACCCACTTACTTGTCACTTGTCAGCATTCCAGTGGCGTAACCTTAACATTATTTCCATTAGTATTCTCTGGTTTAACCAAGTTTATTTACAGTAACCTCCTCTTTGTTGATGCACCTTTAAAAGACGAAGAAATCAAAAAAAATGTTTTTTGACAGACTCGCGTTGCACTGTCTTTGTTGCATTATGTTTTGATTAATGTGCCTAGGTCGTAAGGAGCTATATATTTTTTTGGAATAAATCTACATCTTTGGGGGAAAAACTGTATTGTGTGAAAAACAAAAATATTCAATGGTAGAGCTTAGAAAATATAGAGGAAACTAATACTGGAAGCAATAAACCACAAACTGTATTTATTTTTATGAAAAACAACAAAAAATAGAAATCTTTATCGGACAATGAAAGGCTCTCTGGGAAGACCTCGTTTTCTTGCATTCTTTAACATCGTGCTGTGAATACTCCAAATTAACCTTTTTTTTTTATCCTCCTCAGTACTAAAATTCACTCACGTTTTCGTCAAAATTACATGAACAGTCACAGCAAATTTGTGCAATAATTTATTTGGTATTATCTTTCCTAAACAGTTCAAAATTTCAGTAGCACCTGTTCATAAATCAATTTTGCCACCAGTTTTGGCCACTTGTGCGAAATTTTGCACCAAGGTGATTAAAGATGCTAGAAAACTTGCTCCTTTCAGATAGTCTTTACTGTCCTTACTGAAATCCTCAAAGGAGCTTATAATAATCTTGTCTTTTGTTTTAGCTTTTGACGCCATAATATGTGATTGTGAGAGTTTTAGTAATTCTGTGACGTGGAAAGATGAAATTTAGGCTTCTTCCCAGTCGCTATTTTTTTTCTTTTTTTCTTTTTAAGGTTTTTAGTGTAAATAGCGGCAGTGAATGAGAATTAGACACTACAATTATTAAAACTCACATACTGATTTAGCGTGAAGAGTCACATAACGACAGGTAATTAGGTAGAAATGATTAACGATGAATTATGGCACATTCTGGTTTCTTCATTGTAGATAACAGGTATAATGACATATAAAAGTTGCCTCTTGTTAGCTGTGAGATGAGAAAGAGTGAATGGTCTGAAAATATTCTTATCAATTATGTATGCCAGTAATATAAAAATGTCAGGTAATGCAAAGGACTCGCGAGACAGAGTAAACATATTCATACAACTGTTTTCAGAAGAAAATGTGTTTTTGCAGAACAATTATTTTTAAGTTGTTTAAAAGGGCTGTTTCAACTGTGAACATTCACATAACTTTGTTGTAAGTAGTGAGTCTGTTCATGAATAATATTTCGTTATTTGCGAGTCAGCAAATCAATTTGATGAAATTATCTGTGAATTCAAATTAAAGCATCAAGAAAATTTGAGTAGGTTTAAAGAAAATAACATTTGAAATTGAAGATAAGTAATAAAATTAGATATAAATTAACAACCTGAAATTAATAAGCTATAGCTTGTTTCAACTTTAAATGCCCCTAATATAAACGTTGCTAACGAAGCGTTTTAAAAGCAAATATAATAACTTTTTAACAACCTCGGTTCTCCTGTGAAGGGTACATACTCTCTATCTTCCTCTTTCTCTTTTGCTTTTTTCTTGGATAGAAAGTCGTCCTTTCTAAACAATGCGCATGCGCAGGGGAACACCTATCAATGGCTGTAGGTCTCCCATCAGCGGTGCTGCCACGGCTTTTCAAAAGAACACATCTATTCTCTGCCCAAAGAATGGGAAGCTTTAGTTCGTGAGTAATCGTAAACAAAAAATGAGCTTTGCTGTTATTTCGGTTATCTCAAACGGATGTGTCTTCTTATTATATACCAGCCAGCCTCTGGAACAGGCTTTCTCTCTCTCTCTCTCTCTCTCTCTCTCTCTCTCTCTCTCTCTCTCTCTCTCTCTAAAACTTGAGTTCTGCGGTTTGTTAGTGATAGTCATCTGGCTAGGATTGAATGTAATAGCGCAGATGAGTATATTGTGTACAAATCATCTCTATTGTTTAATAAAAGACCGTCGTGAACATTTTTGTTTCATTTTCCTTTACCCTAAACTTGGTATATTTTCCTCTCATGAGTGGAATTGTGAGTCCGTTATTGTCACTAATGGACGATAGTACTAACACCAATCAAGCCTTTTCATTTTTGCTTATGTGGCTATGATATTTATTCCTTGTTAGTTTAATATCTATTATTCCTTGTTAGTTTAATATCTACAATACCATTTTTAGGTTCGTCCGTATATGTCACACGGACTTATAGTTCATAAATCATATGAACTGTAATTCTGAAGTGACGCGAAATAAAGAGGAAAAGGTAGAGAAACTATTATACACCATAACAACACTTGGCTCATTCCATCAACAGCAGTCTGTCGTCCATCGCTGAATTGTTTTACAATGGTGATTTTCTTTCAAAATTTTATTCCGTAGTTTGTAGTGGTTGAGTGAAGGTGTGTAGACCAGTGGTTCCTGAGTGGTAGGAATCTTCTACGGTGTCAGTCATTTTGAACCAAAACCTGCAACGATTTCTATTGTCAAAACGGGTAGGCTGTACAGCCCATCGGCCGCGCGAGTGCCAGCCATCTAAACAGTACTTTTGACTGGAAGAAAGTCTACAGTATATCCGAACAATCCAACGTTTGATGAAAAGGAAAGCCGTTCGTATATAGTTTTAGGATCTACAAAGAAAGGTAAGTTTTTACGGTTGTCGGAAAGGAAATTAGTTATAAGTTTGTTTTGAAGCAGCTGGATAATTACTACTAATCGCCATGACGGTCCTGAAATTAGTCACTTTTGATTGGCCGATATTAAACCATGAACTGTAAGTGCGAAAGTCTTCGTTTGGTTGGAATGTACAGTAGTTTTGCGGACAGGTACTGAGGTGCCGATGTCACTCGTAGAAAACGAGAATTATAATCCTGTTTTCTTTTCCACAGACAAATTTGTTCTTTTTCTTCAATTCTGATGAAGTCAATGGGATAGGTCTTAGCCCAATGCTCTTGTCAATCGTAACTTAGATCACTAGACTTTACATACCTCGACCACCCATTTATTCACATGCCGACGGTTCGAAGCTCCATGCGCCATAGGTTACCGCCGTAGCGGCAAATATGAGACAGTTTTCTTACTTTAAGAGTTCTTTTCAGATCCCATACTGCAGAGAAACCCTATATTCAGTCGGTTTATCGTATACATTTAAGGGATTCGGCATTTCACACCGCATATTGCGTGCTTATTGCCAAACCCACGCTATTGACGTACTTAAAAAACTAGAAAGGCGTAATATCTTAAACCTTATGGATGTCTAGTGGGAGCTTATTATATAGTGTTAGGACCGCATAGTTGAAGCTCCAGAACCTGCAGTAGGCATATGGTTCCAATAATTTGAAACCACCTGTAACTATTCTCGTGTCGATTTGTTGACTGCACAATATGTAGCAAATCTCTTGGATATTTTAGACATCCGATTCTGATAACTTTGTGGGTTATTGTACATATTTTAACTCTATTCTTGCTTTAATAGGCAGCCTGTGTTAATATATTAGTATAGGCGTGATCTTTTCTCGGTGTAGGACATTATTTTCAGTCTTACTCCGTTGTTTTATTTATTTTGTTTTTCTTTAGGTAGATGGAGTTGCAATAGTCAATACTGGTAATAACACAGTAAATCACAGGTTTCTTTACATGATGTTCATCCAGGTTCATACAAGCAATATTACCAAGATATCTAGCAGTTTTTATTTTATTTATTTGGGCATTGAAAGACAATATAGTCAAGAGATAAGCCTAGATCACTTGGTTTACAAGATATGGGAACAAGAGTTGTATATATTTGAATATCGCCCAAGTGTCTTGGGTTGTAATTGTTTCCAACCACCATAAACGGTTTTATTTTCATTTGATTTTGTGTTTTATCCATTCCCTATGATGTGGCAAATATGATGGAACGTTTCACGAAACCTTGACGTAAAATTCAATATATGAATTGCAAGTCGATTGTGATATGAATAATAATCAGGTAAAAAAAAGAGATTTGCATATATTTTCATATACGCTGAATAACTTATTTTATACATATATTTTTTTTCAATAGAATGCAATAGGCGACCTATGAGCTAATGTGCATATTACCCCCATAGTTCTAAAAACCTTTCCGGAAGTAACCTATGTTTCTATTTGGAAATGCGAAATTAGTGAAGTCTTTTATTTCCTGCCAAATAATTATTAGATATTAAAATATCAAAGGTTAGGATAAGTTGGGTAACACTATTGAAATTTAGCATGTTTTTAAGATGTGATCCATATTTTAAGAAAATGTTTAAATAATTATGAAAATTTGACAAGAAAAAAAAATAAGTATTCAATTGGGACTTGCGCTGTTCTACTTAAAAGAATTCTTGGATCCTTTGTAGTTCCTCATGTTGTTTTTAATGTGTAACGTTTGACTGGAATGACTGTTAACCAATGCAGTCCTGAAAATGAGTTACCAGAGCCATTGATAAGATTCTTTAATTTCTAGCGAAACTGGAATTCGCTATGAAAATTGGAGAGCTCTGGCTAGTTTGATATTTTTCACTTTATGATTAAAGGTATTTATTATATAACTTGCGTTTCGATCGATTCAAATATGAGGTCCATTTCTTAGTCTAAGTCCGATGTTTACTTTTTCGAGACTGATAATGAGTTAGTGTGTAGTTTGACTTCGTTTTGGCCAGCTGCTCTGTGTATTGTATGACTATCGCTTTGGCCTTTATATTTTAACCAACTAAGAGCTACCAAATTTTTATGCACACGTTTCCGGATATTTTTATACAACAGCCATTTTTCCCACCCTCCCCTTCAGTTCCAGCATGACTACTATCGTTTCCAGAGGTCGTGTAATAGTGTTTTTTTTTTTTTTTTTAAATAACTCCTAAAATAACTGATGGATTTCCATGATATCAAAGCAGGGAGCGCTTCATATAATGGCCTAATTTTGGGAAATACTGTGCATTGCCAATTAAGTTTCATTAACTTTTTTACTTAAGAAAATGAGGCTTAAGCCAGTCTTAGCCACCCACACATTAGCAAAAGTGATGACGTCCCTCAGTGACGTTGTTATAAAGTTTCTTCCCCTGTACCTCCTATCCCCCGAATTGTTAAACTCCTGTTTAACTCCATAGATAATTGTCATATGACCTACCCCAAGCAATACGAAATTCTTTGTCAGTAAAAGATCAACATACCTGGTAATGTGATTCGTGACTTTAGACTTTACCTAAACATAAGACCAACGTTTTATATCTTACCCACTCACTTACATTGAAGATCAAGAATGAGACTTATGACAGGAGACGAAAGAAGCCATGCTAACCCTACACTTCGCACTTCAAGCGAGTGTTGGTAAAGCAATAGAAATATAGTTTTCTTTAGGTTAAGCCGTAGGACTCATTCTTCCATACAACACAGGTTACTCGATACACCAATTGCCAGGAAGAAAATGACAGAGAGCATTGTTTGATATAATTTATCATATAAATTTCACCAGAGAGAGTGGCTTGAATTCCTTAGAAGGTAGAATTCTAAAAGATGTTTCATATAAGGCATCGGCCATTTGATAAATTTTGAAATTATATATATATATATATATATATATATATATATATATATATATATATATATATATATATATATATTGTGTGTGTGTGTTCATACATACATAAGATTTATTATATTTCAACTTTTAGTTTTATATATTTATTTACGTTATAAGTACCAGTACCTATTTTTGTTACTTAAAAGGTATGTGACAAATATCATTGCGACTTTGTCACTGGAATTATACCAGACTTCAATTAATGAACCAATCATCCTTACTTTGAGAAATCCATTGACATTGTCTACATGCCAAGCTGATATAGTCGTATCAAAGTATTCATTAGCTTTGCTTTTCCAAAATAATGTTATCACCAATTGCTGGAAACCATAGATTTATGAGGGATGAAAAAAAAAAAAAACAAGAAATGGACACAGACATTTTACTCATCACTCTCAAGGAAATTTTTTTTTCTATTTCTACTAATGTTTTTATTTCATTTAGTCGCAAATCTAAAATTTGTAGGAGTCCGAGTAGAACATCTCTCGGTGCGATTCCACACCCCAGTTTTAAACCTCTTCTATTATGTTTGATAATTTTTGTTAACCATCTAATCATTATCTACCACCTTAAAACATTTTATTGCTCTTCCGGCTCATTTTATATGCGCAGTACACAGTCTTTCCTAACAGGGATTTACTCGGTAGCCTAATAGCAATGGGAATGAAGGAAAGAAGGCAAGAAGGAAGGGGGGGAGAGTACTAGGATAGCCATAGGTGTAAACACCGAAGGAGGGTTAGGGGAACCTCTGCGTCACAGTTACGTGATTAAGAAACACTTCTTCGAAACGCTCTGAAGGAAGGGAAGAAGTTCCTCTTTTTTTCTAAGAGTAAACGGATTAATTAAGCACATCTGTCAATTCATTGTACCACCAAAAATTAGGCCAATGTTTGAAACATTCATTGCTGTAGTTTCATGGAAATTCATAATCCGGTTTGTTAGATATTTGGGAAAAACACTATTACACGGCCTCTGGAAACGATAGTAGTATAATACTTACTTCGATGGCTGCTTTTCCGGTCCCATACTGCAGGGGAACCCCACTCTCTACAGGACCTCCACTGTCGTTTTACCGTGTTCGTTCAGAGTATTTAACATTTCTTATCACATATTGTTCATTTATTGTTAAATCGTCACTGTCAAAAGACTCATGAAATAAGAAAGTCTTCAGTTTCCTCTTGAAAGCCTTAATGTCTTCAATCATTCGAATGTTTCGTGGGAGCTTATATAGTCTCGGGGCCTCATGTTTAAAGGCTCTGAAGCCTAAAGTAGACATATATCTAGGTTCCAACAGTTTGAAGCCATCTGTAACTATTCTCGTGTTGACACGATTTGTTGGCTGCACAATATGTAGCAATTTTCTTGAAGTATTTTGGACGACCGGTTCAGATAACTTGGTGGGTTATTGTACATGTTTAAATTCAATTCTTGCTTTAATCGGTAGCCAGTGTAAATCGATTAGTATAAGGGTGATCCTTCCTCTAGGTGGGACGCCTTTTATCAGTCTTACTCCTCTGTTTATTGTTTTGTAATTTATTGAGTTGCACTTTTGGTAAATTGTAGTAAATAGAGTTGCATTCGTCAATCCTGGTAATAACACAGTTTATCACAAGTTTCTTTACAGAATTTTCGTACAAGTACTTTTTATAAACGCAATATTTCTTAGATGGTAACCAGCAGTTTTTATTACATTATTTATTTGGGCATTTAGAGACAGGTTACAGTCAAGAAATACACCTAGATCTCGAACTTTATTAGATATCGGCACCGAGTCTTTATTTATGTTCATTTGAATATCACCTAAGTTTCTCACGCTGTTTCTCTTGCCCACCACCATAAATTCAGTTTTGTTCTCATTTAACTTTAGTTGTTTAAATGTCATCCATTCTCTAACACTATCAAGAATTCGGTTTAGAGTTTCAGTTGTGTCATGTATATCATTTATGGAGAATTAAAATTGTGTCATCTGCAAAAAGTTTAAACTTCACGCCATGCCTTTGTAGCATTTTCGATAGAACAATAATATAGATGCAGAATAAGATTGGGCCAAGTACACTCCCCTGGGGTATCCCTCTGTTTAAGGGTTCATATGATGAATTAAGTGTTAAAAATTTGTACAAAGTAATATCTACCAATCAAGTAATCTTTTAGGTATTCGAAGGTTTGATCTTCAACGCAGATTGACCGTAGATTGTTTAGTAGCAGTTCATGCTACACTATCAAAAGCAGCACTGAGATCGAGCAGTGTTAAGATAACACATTTATTTTCATCCATCATTGCTAGCATATCATTTACAACAGAGCAGATGGCTGTCTCCGTAGAGTATAGTTTTCTGTAAGCAGATTGATTGTCAGGCAAAGCTTCTATTACTTCTAAGTGGCTGACTAGTTGTTCAAGAATTACTTATTCAAGCACTTTTGGGATAAAGGATAAATTTGAAATAGGTCTATATAAGCTTAATTTCTGGTAATCCAGTGCATTTTTCAGAACCGGTGTGACTACAGCCATTTTCTCAGATTTAGGAAACTTACATTCATCAATGCTTGAATTTGCTATTCTCATTATGTAGCAGCCAAAGCGGAGCAAAAACAATTTGAGGGACGTAATATGAATTATAGGTAATTTTGAAACTTTAATTTCCCGTAACTTACATATCCAATCTAAATTTCCAATTGGTTAGCATGTGCATTTATGACCATTATTATTGCTGCCAATCTCTTTTTTTTTTCTTAGCATGTGCATTTATGACCATTATTATTGCTGCAAATCACTTTTTTTTCCCCTCCCTAATTGTTTTATAGGAGGTGGGAGTAGGAAAACTCATGAACCGGTGGTTTTCCCCCCAATATTCTGGTCTGAGATAAGAGTAGCAAAAATACATGGTTCTTGTATTTGGCTAGAAACTAGTATCGTATGTTTTCCGAAATAGCTTTGTATTTCTATTTTTAGCAATTTACAGTTTGACATATTTTAAGGGAATATCAAAATAAAAAGACATTCTATAATAAAGAAGTTGACCTGCAGATGGTCCGATAGGCAGTTACTGGGTTTGCGTGCTTTCTGGTTTGTTGAAATAAATAAGTCTGGTCGGTTGGTTAATCCAGGGAACTGGTTAGAAGCTCTGGGTAGTAATACACCGGAGAGTAGAATGTTAGCCTTTGCGTTGATATTCCAGGTGTCAGTGACAATACCTGTTGGTACTCGGTGAGAATTGACTACTGTCAAACCACGGGATAGGTAGTTGGCTCATAACTTATAGTACCACGGTGTTGTTGTGTATAAAAAGGTTTGTAACACTATGTATGCTTTATATGAAACTTTGAATGAAAACAAATTATTTTGATTGACTTGATTAAAATTATGCTTAATTAACCTTAACTATAATTACGGTGATTATGTCTTAGGAGCATCATCTGGCTTCCATTTTAATTTCCTTAGTTTGTTAATAAATCACATTGTACAAAGTGTTCAGTTATTATCAGGACATTTCACATTCATTGCGATATCGCATATATTGTCGTTCACGTTAGATTTACATATCGGGCAACTTTTACAGTATTTCATTAATCTCATAAAATATATATATATATATATATATATATATATATATATATATATATACATATATAATATATATATATATATATATATATATATATATATATATATATATATATATATATATATATATATATATATATATATACGCACACACTTTAAAGCTTGCCAAATTTTATTTCAATCCATCAACCTATGTTAGGTTTTCAGGATATTGGGAGGTATTCATAAAAATGAAGGATATCCTTGTAAGCATACGGTAGCAAAAGGTAGAAGTATAAGCAAATCTTTCTTTCCATATTCATAATGATTACCTTTTACTTGCGAGGATATCCTCCAAGAAAAAGTAAAAGGTTGACTCGTTTTTCGGGAGCGCTTAGTTACATGTTGGAACTTGTAAGATTTCATTTGTGCTGTCAAGATAAGAAAGAGTTTATTTATAATACGTATTTAATGCCCTGTTTTTACTTGTATTTAAAAAAGTTTACGCATCAGAAAGAACACAGACGCCGCCACGCCTTCCCTAAAGCCTCGCTGGCGACAACTATCCCCCACCCCTTGCATTAGAAGTTCTTTGACCTCTTTTCAGCTCCCCCACCCGTTGCATTAGAAGTTCTTTGACCTCTTTTTAGCTCCCACACCCCTTGCATTAGAAGTTCTTTGACCTCTTTTTAGCTTCCCCACCCCTTGCATTAAAAGTTCTTTGACCTCTTTTTAGCTTCCCCACCCCTTGCATTAAAAGTTCTTTGACCTCTTTTTAGCTACCACACCCCTTGCATTAGAAGTTCTTTGACCTCTTTTTAGCACCCACACCCCTTGCATTAGAAGTTCTTTGACCTCTATTTAGCTCCCCCACCCCTTGCATTAGAAGTTCTTTGACCTCTGTTTAGCTCCCCCACCCCTTGCATTAGAAGTTCTTTGACCTCTGTTTAGCTCCCCCACCCCTGGCATTAGAAGTTTTTTTACCTCTGTTCAGCTCCCCCACCCCTTGCATTAGAAGTTCTTTGCCCTCTTTTTAGCTCACACACCCCTTGCATTAGGAGTTCTTTGACCTCTTTTTAGCTCCCCCACCCCTTGCATTAGAAGTTCTTTGACCTCTGTTTAGCTTCCCCACTCCTTGCATTAGAAGTTTTTTTACCTTTTTTTAGCTTCCTCACCCCTTGCATTAGAAGTTCTTTGACCTCTTTTTAGCTCTCACACCCCTTGCATTAGGAGTTCTTTGACCTCTTTTTAGCTCCCCCACCCCTTGAATTAGAAGTTCATTGACCTTTTTTTTAGCTTCCCCACCCCTTGCATTAGAAGTTCTTTGACCTCTTTTTAGCTCCCCCACCCCTTGCATTAGAAGTTCTTTGACCTCTTTTTAGCTCCCCCACCCCTTGCATTAGAAGTTCATTGACCTTTTTTTTAGCTCCCACACCCCTTGTATTAGAAGTTCTTTGACCTCTGTTTAGCTCCCCCACCCCTTGCATTAGAAGTTCTTTGACCTCTGTTTAGCTCCCCCACCCCTTGCATTAGAAGTTCTTTGACCTCTGTTTAGCTTCCCCCACCCATCGCATTAGAAGTGCTTTGACCTCTTTTTAGCTCCCCCACCCCTTGCATTAGAAGTGCTTTGACCTCTTTTTAGCTCCCCCACCCCTTGCATTAGAAGTTCTTTGACCTCTGTTTAGCTTCCCCACTCCTTGCATTAGAAGTTTTTTTACCTTTTTTTAGCTTCCTCACTCCTTGCATTAGAAGTTCTTTGACCTCTTTTTAGCTCCCACACCCCTTGCATTAGAAGTTCTTTGACCTCTGTTTAGCTTCCCCACTCCTTGCGTTAGAAGTTTTTTTACCTTTTTTTAGCTTCCTCACTCCTTGCATTAGAAGTTCTTTGACCTCTTTTTAGCTCCCACACCCCTTGCATTAGAAGTTCTTTGACCTCTTTTTAGCTCCCCCACCCCTTGCATTAGAAGTTCTTTGACCTCTGTTTAGCTTCCCCACTCCTTGCGTTAGAAGTTTTTTTACCTTTTTTTAGCTTCCTCACTCCTTGCATTAGAAGTTCTTTGACCTCTTTTTAGCTCCCACACCCCTTGCATTAGAAGTTCTTTGACCTCTTTTTAGCTCCCCCACCCCTTGCATTAGAAGTTCTTTGACCTCTTTTTAGCTCCCCCACCCCTTGCATTAGAAGTTCTTTGACCTCTTTTTAGCTCCCCCACCCCTTGCATTAGAAGTTCATTGACCTTTTTTTTAGCTCCCACACCCCTTGTATTGGAAGTTCTTTGACCTCTGTTTAGCTCCCCCACCCCTTGCATTAGAAGTTCTTTGACTTCTGTTTAGCTCCCCCACCCCTTGCATTAGAAGTTCTTTGACCTCTGTTTAGCTCCCCACCCCTTGCATTAGAAGTGCTTTGACCTCTTGTTAGCTCCCCCACCCCTTGCATTAGAAGTTCATTGACCTCTTTTTAGCTCCCCCACCCCTTGCATTAGAAGTTCTTTGACCGCTTTTTAGCCCCACACCCCTTGTATTAGAAGTTCTTTGACCTCTGTTTAGCTCCCCCACCCCTTGCATTAGAAGTTCTTTGACCTCTTTTTAGCTCCCCCACCCCTTGCATTAGAAGTTCTTTGACCTCTTTTTAGCTCCCCCCACCCCTTGCATTTGAAGTTCTTTGACCTCTTTTTAGCCCCACACCCCTTGCATTAGAAGTTCTTTGACCTCTTTTTAGCTCCCCCACCCCTTGCATTAGAAGTTCTTTGACCTCTGTTTAGCTCCCCCACCCCTTGCATTAGAAGTGCTTTGACCTCTTTTTAGCTCCCGCACCCCTTGCATTAGAAGTTCTTTGACCTCTTTTTAGCTCCCCCACCACTTGCATTAGAAGTTCTTTGACCGCTTTTTAGCCCCACACCCCTTGTATTAGAAGTTCTTTGACCTCTGTTTAGCTACCCCACCCCTTGCATTAGAAGTTCTTTGACCTCTTTTTAGCTCCCCCACCCCTTGCATTAGAAGTTCTTTGACCTCTTTTTAGCTCCCCCACCCCTTGCATTAGAAGTTCTTTGACCGCTTTTTAGCCCCACACCTCTTGCATTAGAAGTTCTTTGACCTCTTTTTAGCTCCCCCACCCCTTGCATTAGAAGTTCATTGACCTCTTTTTAGCTCCCCCACCCCTTGCATTAGAAGTTCATTGACCGCTTTTTAGCCCCACACCCCTTGCATTAGAAGTTCTTTGACCTCTTTTTAGCTCCCCCACCCCTTGCATTAGAAGTTCTTTGACCTCTTTTTAGCTCCCCCACCCCTTGCATTAGAAGTTCTTTGACCTCTTTTTAGCTCCCCACACCCCTTGCATTAGAAGTTCTTTGACCTCTTTTTAGCTCCCCCACCCCTTGCATTAGAAGTTCTTTGACCTCTGTTTAGCTCCCCCACCCCTTGCATTAGAAGTCCTTTGACCTCTCTTTAGCTCCCGCACCCCTTGCATTAGAAGTTCTTTGACCTCTTTTTAGCTCCCCCACCACTTGCATTAGAAGTTCTTTGACCTCTTTTTAGCTCCCCCATCCCTTGCATTAGAAGTTCTTTGACCTCTGTTTAGCTCCCCCATCCCTTCCATTAGAAGTTCTTTGACCGCTTTTTAGCTCCCACACCCCTTGCATTAGAAGTTCTTTGACCTCTTTTTAGCTCCCACACCCCTTGCATTAGAAGTTCTTTGACCTCTTTTTAGCTCCCACACCCCTTGCATTAGAAGTTCTTTGACCTCTTTTTAGCTCCCACACCCCTTGCATTAGAAGTTCTTTGACCTCTTTTTAGCTCCCACACCCCTTGCATTAGAAGTTCTTTGACCTCTTTTTAGCTCCCACACCCCTTGCATTAGAAGTTCTTTGACCTCTTATTAGCTCCCACACTCCTTGCATTAGAAGTTCTTTGACCTCTGTTTAGCTCCCCCTCCCCTTGCATTAGAAGTTCTTTGACCTTTTTTTAGCTTCCCCACCCCTAGCATTAGAAGTTTTTTTACCTCTTTTTAGTTCCCACACCTCTGGCATTAGAAGTTCTTTGACTTCTGTTTAGCTCCCCCACCCCTTGCATTAGAAGTTCTTTGACTTCTGTTTAGCTCCCCCACCCCTTGCATTAGAAGTTCTTTGACCTCTGTTTAGCTCCCCACCCCTTGCATTAGAAGTGCTTTGACCTCTTGTTAGCTCCCCCACCCCTTGCATTAGAAGTTCATTGACCTCTTTTTAGCTCCCCCACCCCTTGCATTAGAAGTTCTTTGACCGCTTTTTAGCCCCACACCCCTTGTATTAGAAGTTCTTTGACCTCTGTTTAGCTCCCCCACCCCTTGCATTAGAAGTTCTTTGACCTCTTTTTAGTTCCCACACCTCTGGCATTAGAAGTTCTTTGACCTCTTTTTAGCTCCCACACCTCTGGCATTAGAAGTTCTTTGACCTCTTTTTAGCTCCCACACCTCTAGCATTAGAAGTTCTTTGACTTCTTTTCAGCTCCCTTACCTCAAGCATTAGAAGTTCTGTGACCTCTCTTTATAGCTCCCACACCTAACATTAGAAGTTCTTTGACCTCTCTCTTTAGTTCCCACACTTCTAGCATTAGAAGTTCTTTGACATATATTTCTAGGTTCCATGCTTTTAGAATTAGAGCGTCTTCGATCTACATTTTGAGGTGACTGACTTCTAGCTTTAGAGGCTCTCTATTTTTTGGTGTCTTACCTCTGACATTAGAGGCTCCTCTTCGCTGTTCTCTCCTGTCTTCTAGTTTTCAAGATCTTCTTTCATTAGATTATCTGTTTCTTTCGATATTTCATTGTCTCTTTTCCTCATTTCGTCAGTGTCCTTCTAGATTTCCAAAGAGATTTCAGTGCCGCGAGTCCTCACTTCGTCAGATTCCTCAGGGAAATCGAAGGCATTTATTCTTTACCTATCTGGGCAATGAGTAAAGAGATGAATACCATCGATTTCTCCGCATACACTATGATGCCAAAGTAAATGACGAGCAACATGATATATTTACCAATGTCGTCTGGATATGTCCTTACTTCAATGGCGAATTTTGGGACAATCCTGTTGAACTACACGTCACTCACCGTTCAGTTGAACCATTCTGCCTCCATCCTCATTCCCCGCAATCCGTTTTTGCACCGATACAAAGCCTCGTACTTTTTCCAAGAGTCTCCTTTAATAAGACATCGTCGCAAAAGAACAAGCAAAGGATCCTTCAAGGCGCATACATTATGATCTTCAAAGCTCAGCTGCCAACGGAAGATCCCGTGTCTTTCTATAGGTCGGGCGATATAAAACGAACGATCGGCAACTTCGGCAGCAACCAAAACCATCTGTAGTTGATGGTGTTCCGAAGAAGTAACACATAGTTCTTACCGGCAGCTTCCTATTCCTCCAGAACGCGATCTCTGTGAGTTAAGTGAAATCCTTCTCCCAGTCATCAACTCATTTCCTCTTACTCCTATTGACACGCAATTCCTTGGTTAGATTTCGCCAGCTACATACAGATCATGTGAGGTGTTGCAGGCTACGTTTGAAAAAAATGAAGATCAGGTCTTCAGAAGTCATTTGAAGCTCGGGAGGAGTTGTTCAGGACTGCACCTGGAAATTTCAGTTCTGGAGTCATTTAGAAATCCATTTTAAGTATACGGCTATGTCCTTTGAAGACTTTTGGAAATTTGGGAAAGTTTTCTTCCGAAACCGTTCTGAGATTCCGTTTTAGAGGCATTCGGAATTCCATGCTAAATCTATGGCTATTTTTTCTGAAGCCATTTGGAAATCCGGGAAAGTTTTCTTCCGATACCGTTCTGAGATTCCGTTCTGGAGGCATTCAGAATTCCATGCTAAGTCTATGGCTATTTCTTCTGAAGCCATTTGGAAATCCGAGATTTTCTTCCGAATTCTTTTAGGACTCGCGAAAAATTCCATTCTTTTTTTACAACAACAACAACAACAACAACAACAAATTCGTCTTGTGTAGAGGAGGTCACTACTTGCAATTCTGATGCTCATTCTCAATTACCGTACTATTTTAGCTTAATTTCGTGATGAACAGTTTTACATATATAATAAAACCCATCTCTCTCTCTCTCTCTCTCTCTCTCTCTCTCTCTCTCTCTCTCTCTCTCTCTCTCTCTCTCTCTCTCTCTCTGTAAAATATTAATGATATCTATTACAGGGAGAGCGAACTTTGTGGAAATCATCTGTGATTCAGACCAAATTATTGGTCTGTGGGAATGTGGTATGTCAACGAGGGATAATGTGTTTACCAATGGTGTGTCACAAAGGACCGTCCAAAGGTGGATTCGTATGTGGAAGAGTTGTCCTTAATTTGTGGGGTTGGATGCGAGCTGAGGGCCCAGGGGAGTTGGTTAAATTGCTCATATGTGCAGAATTGTTACACACCAATTGCTGACATGCTATCTGAGGAAAATAAATTGTTACTGAACTCGTGAATTGTGTGGGGGGAAAGGTTTTCACTCTGAACAAAATTTACAAACTATCCCAAAATTCATTATTTTAGCCAATAACCTTTTTGTTGAAATGTTACATCGAATTACACAACAAATGGGTCTATACAACGTAATTATATTTTTGGAATCATTGCCGAAAATATTGATAATGATGAATCCATATTGAGTTATTTCAATCAAAATGTCTCCTTCCCCGTAACAGCTCTAAAACCTACTCAGCCATACCCAACACTTCACGCCTTGAGAGAGAGAGAGAGAGAGAGAGAGAGAGAGAGAGAGAGAGAGAGAGAGAGAGATTGAGATTTCAGTCTGGACAAAATACTTTGTCAAACTAAATTCGATCATTTTTTCATAAGTTGTTCGTGAAAATGGTATATCAAATGACACAGCAAATATACCATATATTTACAAGTTAGAATCATTATAATGATAGAATTAGGAACGTATGAAATTCTAATGAATTTACGTTCATACGCTTTTTCGTGCTTCTACCATCACACCTCTTGCAGATCCAACAAGTACTCCACGGCCCACCGTCGTCCCCGCCCCCGCCTGTTGTCCCCCACCTCCTTGTTGCCCCCCCCCCCTCCTGTTGTGCCCCCTTCTTGTTGCCCCCCTCCCGTCCCCCCTCCCTTCTGTTGTGCCCCCATCCCCTAACAACCAAACTCTTCTACACCTGAAATTCTGGAATCCATAGATATTGGGGGGGGGGGGGGTGTGACAGTGGGACCGGAGACGACAGGACATTTGGATTTGACTCTACCCCTCTCTCATTCCAGTATGACGTAGTGTACTAGAAGCCCCGCCTCCCAAAACCCTTTGTGAATAAAGGGGCGTGTACAGCTTTCATGTCAGTCTCTCTGGTTTACACACACACACACACGCACACGGTTTTTTTCAATAATTAACGTCTACTGTACTTGGAATAGTGGGGGCTTTAATGTTCGATTGAGGATATTGTGTAATATATTACATGGTCTTTCAACTCGAAATATTCGAACACAATTACAACTGAAAACTAACATTATCTCGTAGTTTCATTATTGCGTAAAATAACGTTCAGATACTCGTGAATTTCTTAGTTTCTTAAAGGCATCGATTATTTGCCAAGATCATCGTCTGTTACTTCTTCTTATCTCAAAATTCTATCATTACACCCTTAAGAATCCTGGTTTTCTTACAGAGTTAATTCAAAAGAAAAAAGTATATTAAAAAATTTATAGAAATTTAGGAATTTTTGAAATAATAATTGGTTATATTTGAGATAGGCATTTTTAGATAAGAGTAGATCATTGAAGGTAAATTTGTAAACAAAATATAGGATAAGATTTTAATTTTCAAATTCTAGAATCCTGTTCTTTAACACCTAAATTATGTTCCAGTTAAGCTGATTTTAGAGTACTTTGTTCACAATATTGTAGGTAAACTTAGATATGTAGGCTAGGCCTAGTTATGGACATTATTTTTCTTGGATGCATGTTACGACTTTTGAATTGGGCCAAGCAGCTTTTAATATTTGGGAAAAAAAATTCCAACATTGTTGATTTATGTGGACCTGTAATTTTATAAAATAGAATAGCGGTTCGTGGTCTCAACATATAACCTGTTCCTTTAATGCATGGTCAGCCCCGGCTGTAATGAACCCCCTGCACTTAGTATATTCCCCTACGTCCCCCTTATTACTTTAATTTGTATGCCTCTATATCCAATTTGTTTTACATCCAAGCATTTTAGCACTAATTCTACATACTTGAAACCCCTGTTCTTCTTCAACGAAACTTTAGGAAATATGATGGTAAAATTGGGCAAATTATTTTATATCTGCAAAATCATAAGGCTAGAAAAAAATAGCCACAGTAACTTTATTCGTCTTATTCATTCAAGTACACTAATCATTGAACAGTAGATTGTTTGACAACCGCCCACTCGTTTTGGTGACGCTAAGGCCCCTGGGTTCATCCAGTCTGGAACGGACTTGATGGTTCATGCACGTCCACACCAGTTCAATGGCACTGAGCTCCAAATGGGCATGTGGCAGAACAAAGACCTCGAGGCCGCACTGAATTATTGTATTGTCCACAATGTATTGAGGGTTTGGCCAATTCTGCTAGGATACTAACAACAGCTCTGGTTGTGGCACCATGTGGGACGGGTAGCCCGCACTGCTGTTACCAACAGATAAGGACCAATTTTTATATTTATGAGAGAGGGCAGAGACAGCTGTTTGTACTCTAAATTGACTTTGGCGTAACCGGAAAATTCTACCCAAAGAAAATCCACCCAGAGAAAATTCTACCCAAGTAAACAACAATTTAAAACAAAGTATCTTAAGACGAATGCATCACCAAATTAAGAGTTCTTAAGCAAAAAAGAAAAAAAAAATTACAAAAAAATGGTTGTTTTTAAGTAAACAACAATTTAAAACTAAGTATCTTAAAAATAATGAATTACCAAAATAAGAATTCTTAACAACTGACATTTAAATCATGTCCACAGCTTTGGACTCAACTCTTCAAAGTGCATATCATTGTTCGAAATACATTTCTCCCCCGTATCTTTTCCCTAATGCCGAATAAAATAGAAGAAACTTGAAAGAGATTTTTTGTAGCTCTTCTTCAGTTGTCCAAATATTTGTCCTTCAAATTGCATGGTGCACTTTGAAAAAGGAATCCATAAGTTTCTTTTAACAGTGTTTCCTAACAATTCTATACGTGGTTGTTTGTTATACTTTGGCCAATCTTCCTGGCTAAAGATATGGGAGATTGGCATAAAAACTTAGTATAATAATGACCCTAAGTTTGCTCTTAAAATTAAATGTTTTAATGCTCTGGCATTTCTTCCACCATCTGAAGTCATCGCTGCATTTGAATTGCTATCGGACGATAATGATATACCAGATGAGTTTATTTTTTTTTTTTTTAAAGCACCCGTACTGGCGAGGAAGAGGAACCAACCGCAGAAGAGGAGAATCCCTTTTCTCAATAGGTCTCTGGAATGTACGTACCTAAGGACAAAAACACACCTTGCTATAATTCCAACATTGTTTCGAAAGTACAGATAAGGAAGCAATTTGATGTTGTAATGAATACCTTTACTTTAAATGTTAAACTTTAATTATATAAAAACTCTAAACTTCTAATTGTGATATTTTTGTAACATTATTCAGTAGTACTATAAAGGAACGCGACACAAAATTGCCACTTTTCCGATATAGTTTCTCAGGTCACAGATGGAGATTTATTAATCGGCTTTCGTCAGAAAGTATCCTTTGCGGGCAGGTACTGGCAGCAACCACTTGCGACGAAAGTAACTTGCTACTTGGGTTCCACACCCAGATGAAGGAGAGAGAGAGAGAGAGAGAGAGAGAGAGAGAGAGAGAGAGAGAGAGAGAGAGAGAGAGAGAGAGAGAGAGAATTACAAACGCTATAACAGAGATGCCTCAAAGATCATAACCAGTCAAGGGAGACTAGGTGACATACAAAAGTATCATTAATTTTTTGTCAGCCAGAATGGAAGGTCACCCATCCCCATACAGAGCAACAGTAGGCAGGCTACTTACTGGTCAAGCACGAGAGATAGTTTATAATGTTTCGAAATATTTTGTTTCATAAAAACAGAAAGGAGATCCTGTTACTGGTGTTTCTAAAGCAATTTTATCGCATAGCAGAAGCAACCAATTCAAGCAAAACTACTATCACAGTCAAATTAACAGTATAGGAATTTTGAACAATGATTCCGTAAGCAGTTGCTACCAAATATATTCCCATCTTCTAAACTTGTAATGGTAGCGCATCTTACCATATATCAAAATTATATAAACCTTCAACAGCATCAAACAACAAAGGACAAATAGAATCATGGCTCTATCAAAAAAGCGAATCGCCAAGAGACAATATGTTAAAATGTCAACTTTTGGAAATGGTCGAGGAATGCTCCCTGAATATTGATAATGCTTACGCGATTGCTAAAATTGCAGTTAAAAATGGTCACAAAGTTATTCGTCTTCCTCTATACTTTTGCCAATAACATCCAGTGCAACATATTTGGGCACAAGTGAAGACTTTTGAATAAAAAAGAAAAAATCAAAATGTTAGATTTAAGGGTATGCCTACTTTTAAAAGAAGCACTGCATTCGGTGACAAAAGTAAATTAAGCGAATGCCGTAAAACAAGCCGAAAAATTACAGGAGGACGATGCAAAGCAAAATGTGGTAAGCGTTAAATATGTTGATTCTTTAGTAAGAAGTCTCGAGTCCTCTGATGAGGAATCTTCTTTAAAACTGTTACATTTTCATCTATATCAATAAAGAAGTTCTGGTGTCCCTGATGAGGAATCTTTAGAACTGTTACATTTTCATCTATATCGATAAAGAAGTTCTGGTGTCCCTGATGAGGAATCTTTAGAACTGTTACACTTTCTTCTATATCAATAAAGAAGTTCTGGTGTATGTCGAAAGACTAATTTCAAAATAAAAGTTAGATGTATGAAATTGTATGCTTTCTTCAGTATTATTATTATTATTATTATTATTATTATTATTATTATTATTATTATTGAAACTAGAAGCTTCAACCCTACTGGAAAGGGAAACAAATAAGGAAGGGAGGATATATAGATATACAAAAACAACCAGGCAAATGGGTATTGTATCATTAGAAAAATGTTAAAAACAAACTGATAAGAAAATATAGCTAGCATATTGACCTGCCAACAAAAATGATAAAATGACGATTGTAAGAGACAATATGACGAAAGAAAACTGTTACATTTCGGCTGTGGACTTCAGAGAAGATATTTTTTTTTAACAGGTGATCGATTCCACAAAGGAGATTACTACAAGAATTTAGTGAGGTGAGAAGGTATACTACGAACTCGAAAATATGGCACCGTGTGTTTGTCTTTAGCAAGGCCAATATAGAGGAGGTCAGGCGGTAAGGAGATTTACAGTGACTCACCTCTCTCAGCGGGCCTCAAATCACCCCCATGCGACCACTTGACAGGTGACACCGGGCCTCGTCTGGGCAGATGAGGCCCGCTAATTTGCCTTGGGCATTTCTCTCCGCCCGACCTCCTCTATATTGGCCTTGGTCTTTAGATACACCTCGACCTTCGTAAATCTGACTGAGTATGTTCTTCTAAGATTGGATTTTTCGTTTTCCGAGGTTGTCTGATTTCCGTTCAGCAGTCATTTTGACGACTTTATGGAGCCGAGATGCTGTGATCGGGTTAACCTCGATTTATATACACCCCAACACAACAGGGATCAGTGGCTTACTACCACGTACAAGATAACCAGATAAAAAGAAAGGGTGGGGGGGGGGTTGATTTGCGATCTGAGACGAGAAATTGCCATTGTAACTATCGTCCTTTTGTGTGGTCATCCCGATGAATTAAGGAACGCTTGACTTGTGTGCATAGTATTATACCAACGTCTATCTATAGATCTTGTATTATACAACATGCAAATTTTACACGCGGAATGTGTCTCGAGTTCGTTTTAGAAAAAAAATTACACATAAAAGATGGCCGTATCGAGCGTGCTTTTATCACTGTACTAGAATAATAATAGCAAAGAAGAATGAAACAATAAATGGATGAAGACATAACATCAATAAATTATACCAGTAGATGAAACCGTGCATGTATACATATGTAACCTAATAATTTTGTGTTGGGCCTGATTAAAAGCAATTGATTAATATTTGTAAATAATGAGATACTGCGCAAAAACTATGGGGGTAGCTTGAAACCTAAGGGGTAGCTTAAACCCGGTTTCAAATTATCCCCTGGGTTTAGCTTGAAACCGGTTTAAAGTTACCCCCGGTAGCCTGGAACCGGTTTCAAACTACAGGGAGTTCAGATTTGGAGGGGGTAATTTGAAACCGCTACACCTGGGAGTAGTATGTTTGCCTTTGCGTTGATATTCCAGATGTCAGTGACATCGCTGTTGGTACTCTGTGAGATTTGACTACTGTCAAACGAGGGCATAGGTAGTTGGCTCTGACGTATAGCACCACGGTGTTGTTGTGTACAAAAAGGTTTGTGAGCACTAATATGCTTTATATGAAACTTTGAATGAAAACAAATTATTTTGATTGACTTGATAAACATAATTATGCTTAATTAGCCTTAAACTAAAATTACGGTGGAAACCAATCATGATTGAACTGTACTTACATTCTGATTATGTCTTGGGAGCATCATCTGGCTTGCATTTTCATTTCCTTAAAGTGTGTTAATAAATAACACCGTACAAAATGTCCAGTTGTTTTCAGGACATTTCACATCCATTGCCTTATCGCATATATTGTCGTTCAGGTTAGATTTACATAGGCAACTTTTTTTCAGTATTTCATCATTCTCGTAAAATGTGTGTGTATATATGTATATATATATATATATATATATTATATATATATATATATATATTAAAGCTTGCAAAATTTTATTTCAATCCATCAACCTATGTTAGGTTTTCAGGATATTACACCGTAGATTACACACTTTTATAACGATATAGCGCAACGTAGTCGTCCATTTCCTATAATTATATATTTGACTCGAAGCATTCCACATTTCTTTTAAATCCATCAAATATCAATAAAGATATACTCGCGTATATTTTCCTTTTTTCAGCACATTTTCAGGTCTTTAGTGTTACCCTGCTCTCACCTACGTTTGAATTTTATTTGAAAATGCAACTAGGATCTTTTTGTCGATTATAGTTCTTCATATCTAAGAGAGTGGATAAAATGTACAAGAATTTAAACCTATGATTGTGCCACAAGGTCTGGTAAAACGTAGTTTACCTTGAATCTCTGCCGCAAGAACATGGGAATTGAAGGAAAACTATAGAAAACCTTAGTGTAAAAAGTATCTCTCTCTCTCTCTCTCTCTCTCTCTCTCTCTCTCTCTCTCTCTCTCTCTCTCTCTCTCTCTCTCTCTCTCTCTCTCCAACAATAAGCAGAGGAAATATCAGACACTTTAGTTAATATAGGCAGAAGTAAAACTAAAATAGATAATCGAGGAAACTCGCAAAACCACAGAATAAAAGAAAAAGAATTAAGAATTCCATCAGAGGCATAATTCAATGATCAGTTAGTAAACTAAATGGAAAACTTATTTAGGGCAATGATAACTAGTGAGGAACTAGACGTCTTAGGTATTACCAAGTCTTGGTTTTGTAAACATCGATGCCCTCCCAACATATTAATTCCATTGGCAGATTGAATATTTTTTTTTTGGGCGGGGGGAGGGAATTTTGTCAATAAATATATAAAGGGGTATGGATGTGGTTTGGGGAACGATAACCTACATATTTAGGTGGAGGTAAAACTCTGTCTCTCTTCGTGATATCAGAATTCATTAGTGAATGCTAAATTTGCCAGTTTCACCTGTTAAAATAACATTTTCATTTCTCGTGGCTTATTTTTAACTTTCCGCTAGCATGTTTTTTTTTTTCTCGTTATTGAGGCGGGCATAGGATTTTATTCACTTTAATTAAAATCCTTATAGGGACGCTATTTTATATCTTTTCAACGTCCTGTTTAATATATGCACAAAGACCACTTTCTTCTTCACATCCTCCATCTCGAACAAACACCGAAAGGCTAAGTATTCTGTTCCCTGGTGCAGACGAACCGCACGGGTAATAACCGCTCGTGTGAAGACATGCTCATTGACATGGGGGAATCTCCCGCACGGTTTCAAACCGCTCGTGTGAAGCGAGCTTAAATGTTTATTACAGCTTTTCGCTTGATGTTAAAATAGATTTCATAGCATCCGATTCCTATTTTATGGCTGTTTTTTAAGGATTGAACTAGAGTGCGTGCAAGGTTGTAAAGTTTCAGACGTCTCATTACAGAAAAGAAACTTGACAGCATTTGTAATAACCCGTGATTACTCTCATTTAGATTATCAGTAAGAAAATCCGTAAAAATCAGTGTTGTGTAACTTTCGTTTTACCTTAATCTAGAGATTCATGTTAAACGAAATCTTAGAGAAGTTTAAAAGCAGCAGCATCTCTTAAATCATAAGATTTCCAACTTTAGATTAAAGAAAGAAGACTGGGACATACTTAATCTTTTTGTCCCACTCTACTGTGTGATGTATTACTGTGTCAAAGATTATTGTGTATGCTGTTAGAAAAACTTTGACACGAAAAACTAAAATTGCATTGCTGCTGTGAACCGCAGAAGTGCTTGTTAATGTTTTCCTCACATCTTCGTGAATCGCAAAACCATACACTGCATAAAACACTTGAATAAAATGTTAGATTTCTTCCACATAAAAATTGTCTCCTTAAGTTTGCACTTCACTGGAACAAATTATTTTTTTTAATATGCTAGTATTCGCCTCATTACTAATTGCATATTGATTGTTTAATTAAAGATATATACAATTATAATATACTGAATATTTATTTTCAATTTCTCTCGTATAAAAACACACATTTATAATGATGGCTATTTTTCAAGAAAGACACCAAACTATATTGCAACAGATGAACCCTTGTCGGAAAGCACTAATTCTTGTTGGAAGTTAATTACCATTTCGTTTGCAGTTGTTACCAAAATCAAAGATTAATTTTGGTGCATATATGTGAATTTTCATATTGTTCCTCCCTCTAAATAGACGAAATATGCGGATTCTTTCTAGTTTTAACTGAAAATTCACATGTGTAATGGAAAAGATAATCTAAATTGAGACACTGTTTTTTTTTTCTTAATATTCTTCTAATACTTGAGATTTCGAATAGCCAAATGTCTTTAAAGTTATGGAAATTCTTAGTGCATACCAGCACTAAAAAGGTTTGTTGGCATGTGGCAAGCAGAGTTATAGCAAACGACAATGCTCCCCATGCTGCTCTTAATTAAGGGTTGCAGAGGAACACACTATAATTTATATGTTGACCTAATCGGAACGAAGTTGTTGAATGAAAATTTTATGACACAATAATCAAGATCTTATAGGTTAGTCTATCGGGAATCTTATAAAAGGTGCCTCAAATATACATAAAATTCTTCCTAATGAAAGTATTCCCTGAAAGCGTGAGGTCAAAAAGTAATTTAGGTATACATTAATTTGTTGTCCGCTTTTGGCTGTCAGGAAGAATCTGATATTAGTCGGATTTACACAATGGAGAATTGCTTAGAAATTACCCAAGATACCTAGTCAACTTTAATGTCATAATTAAGCAAATGGAGAAACTTAAGTCTCGAAATCTGTCTCAATTTCATGGAAACTTTACTACCCCAACCCATGTGCTGTCATTTGATTTCATGGTAATAGTGTGAATACACGAAAAAAAACTATGTAGATATTGAGATGCTTAATTTCCCTTTTTATCAAACCTTCACTTACAGAAATAGGGCAATACTGCAACACGACAGGTTTCCAATTAGTTTTCTTTTGCTAAAAATTGGGAGCTTTACCTATCGAAGTTCGTAGTTTATTAAAGATCTCTTTAATTAAGTGAGCCGATTATTACCTAACCTTATCGAAGTTCGTTGAGTTTATAGAAGACCTCTAGTTAACCGAGCCGATTATTGATAAAGGCCTAGACACGAATCCGTGAAATTAAAGTTTAAATTATTAAATTTAGAAGCTGTGGAAGCCTGGGGCTATTGAATTTATGTGCATGTGGTAACGGTTGCAAAATATTCCTTATAAACAGGTACAAAACATTTCTCATAAATATTAGTTAAAATGCAGTAAGTGGAAGGTTTACACAGTGTGATCGGACCGAGAATGATTGTAAAACTTTATTGAAAGGGAGCAAAATACAGTATCTGACCATTGAAAGTGAGTTCTGAATTAAACGTAAGATACCATACATTATCTCTTTATTTCGTCTGCCGTTACAGACTGTTGTTCACCAATAAAATATTACAATAGCGTCGGTCAAGGGTGGTATTTTGGCAGAAGACATTTGAAACCCAAACCATATTGGTAAAATGTGCACTAACGCTTAATATAAGAGTAAATTGAAGGTAGACTAGTAAATCATACGAAGTAGGTACACTAAAAGAGGTTGGTAAAATGACACCATAACATGTACAGTCAAATCCAAATGCTTGTCGTCTCCGGTCCCCCTCACCCCCAATATCTATAGATTCCAGAATTTCAGGTGTAGTAGAGGTTAGTTGTTAGGGGATGGGGGGCGCAACAGGAGGGGGGGGTGGCGGGGGGGGGGTGGCAGGAGGGGGGCAACAAGGGGGGGGGACAACAGTCGGGGGCGGGGACGAAGGTGGGCCAGGGAGTCCTTTTTGGATCTGTGAGAGGTGTGAAGTAGGAAGAGCACGAAAAATTGCATGAACGTAAATTCAATAGAATTTAATACGTTCCTGATTTCATCATTATAATGATTCTAACTTAGTTATATGGTATATTTGCTGTGTCATTTGCTATACCATTTTCGCGAACAACTTGTGAAAAAATGATCGAATTTAGTTTGACAAAGTATTTTTTCCCGACTGAAAAATCTTTATTAACACTAAAGCTAGGAGTCTCTCTCTCTCTCTCTCTCTCTCTCTCTCTCTCTCTCTCTCTCTCTCTCTCTCTCTCTCTCTCTCTCTCTCTGTAAGATATGGTATTCCATTAATAATCCTCAACAATTGATTAGAAAATGTGATGCCTGTCATGTCCCAACACATCCCACATGTGCTGAAATACAGCAAAAAATAAAAAATAAAGACACAAAGGTATTCTGCTCAACATGCTTAGTCTGGATAGAAAATATAATTAAGTCGAGACTAAATCTGCAAATAGTTGAAGATAAAGAAGAGGAAGAAGAAGAAACAGAAGAAGAAGAAGAAGAAGAAAAAGAAGAAGAAGAGAACAATGAACAGGATATGTGTAAGGATGCAGAAGAAATCATTGATATAACCTATGATGCCATCCAACAACATACTTATGAAGAAATAAATTACCAGATGGAAACAAATAATAGACCCAAGAGACTCTACCCGGACCTACATAATTTTAGGGAAGAGCAAGAACAAGAAAAAATAGAAAAGAAGGATATAGTCTGCAATATGCTGAAAAGAGGGAATTGCAGATTTGGCGAAAGATGCTACTACAAGCATCCAAAGATATGCCATAATTATGAAATATATGGTAAATGTGCGTATTTAGACGGATATGGAGACGAATGCAGAGATCTCCATCCAAAAATATGCAAAAACCTAAAAGAAGGAAAAGGATGCATTTACAACAAAAAATGTAGATATATGCATCCTGCAACCATGAATGAAAGTAAGAAAACTCAGCAAACTGAAAAGAAAAATGAAAGCAAAAAAGAAACAAAAAAAGAAACAAAAAAGCAGGCCGTGTATAAACCGCGCTTTGAACCAAGAGCCCCAAGATATGAGGGCTTTCAACCCAAACCTGCACATTTAGAGCCCAACTACAAAGAATGCATCTATAATGCCAGGGGCTGGTGCAGATATGGGGACAGTTGCAGGTATACACACACAAATAAATATGAAGGCGAAAGAGCAAATATAATAGAAAAGTTGGATTTTTTAATGGCAGAATTCCGGGAAATGAAGAAAAGAACATCATATCAGAACAGGAAGGAAGCATGGGAGAATCCATATTATTACCAATATTAAATAATGGGGATGAAACACAAACCATAATAGTAATGAATGCACAGGGTTTAGTCACGAGTAACTCCAAAAGGAAAATAGAGTTCTTAGAAGAACTAACCCAAATTGAAAAAATAGATATATTAAATATAAGTGAAACATGGTATTCCCAAGAGACTGGCAGTGATGACCAGATAAAGGGTTTCCAAACTTATAGATCAGACAGAAAAAATAGGAATCAAGGGGGAACCGCAATATATGGAAGAGACATAAATCAAGGAAAAGTATGTGAAAAATACAGCAACACAGAATGTGAATTGATTGCGGTAGAATTTGAATTTGAAAAACTAATGAATATTGTAGTTTACAGACCCCCAAACACTAAGGAGTTTGACATAATAATAGAAAAAATAGATGATATATGTAGAAACCATAAAGACTGGAATATACTCCTATCCGGAGATTTTAACTTTCCTTTCGTGGATTGGAAAGAACGGATAGAAGAAAGTGGTTGTATGTATACATATAAAAAAGATAGTAATAGTAGCGCAGAAGATAAGAGGCAATTTGAAAAGCTTCAAGATATGCTATTAGAACATAATATGCAACAAATAAACCACATTCCAACAAGAAAGGAAAATGTCCTAGATCTAGTATTTGTGAATGAGGTGAATTATGTTAAAGAAATAATAGTGTATAACACGGGAATTTCAGACCACAATGTCATAGAATTGATAGTTCATTCCAAAGCAAGTGATCACAGAATTAATAAAAGCACAAAACTTTGGGATGGATATGGAAAATATAACTTTTACAGTAAGAATATAAAATGGTCAGAAATAAATGAAGAACTGAATAAAGAATGGAAAAATGTATTTATAAGTGATAATATACAGGTAAATACGGATATACTGTACAAAATACTGGAGAAAATTGTTGAAAAATATGTACCTAAAAAAAACAATAAACAAAAGACGTGCATACCAAGAGACAGAAGGATCTTATTTCAGAAAATTAAAAAGTGGAAGAAAAATCTTGCAAAAGAAAAAAATGTGTGGAAAATGAGGGAAATAAAATGTAAGATAGAAAATGCAGAACAGAAGATTATACAGTCGAAAGAAAATGAAAAAAGGGACTTAGAAGAAAGGACACTTCAAAATATAAAAAGAAACCCCAAAGTACTTTACTCCTATGCAAAAAAGATGAATAAAAGGAGAATAGAAATAGGCCCTCTAAGAATTGAAGGACGGCTAACGAATGAAAAAAAGGAAATATGCAACATATTAGCAGAAAAATATGAGAGTGAGTTCACGCCAAGAATTGCGAATGAGAATAATGAAACAGAAATGAGAGAAGAAAATGTTGAATATCTAACGGATATAGATATTAATGAAGCAGATATTGTCACGGCTATAAACGAAATTAAAAATGGATCGGCAGCCGGACCAGATGGAGTTCCAGCGATTTTGTTAAAAAAAAACTGCAAACACTATCGCGAAGCCACTTGCAATACTGCTAAGACAGAGTATAGATATGAGCGAGATATATGTTAAACATAAATTAGCTTATATAACCCCTATCTTCAAAAGTGGATCAAGACTAGAGGCAAGCAATTATAGACCTGTTAGTCTAACATCACATATTATGAAAGTGTATGAGAGGGTAATAAAAAAGAAAATAATGAACCATTTGGTCAAAAATAATTTGTTTAATATGGGTCAACACGGTTTCGTACCTGGAAAAAGTACACAGACCCAACTGATAGCTCACTATGAAAACATATACAATAATATGATAAATGAAAAAGACACAGATGTGATCTATCTAGATTTTGCAAAAGCCTTTGACAAGGTAGACCATAACATATTGGAGAAAAAAATGAGAAAGCATAATATTGTGGGAAAGATAGGAAAATGGGTAAAAGAATTCCTGCAAAACAGAAAACAGATAGTGGTTGCAAATGACGAGAAATCAGATGAAGCCCAGGTAATATCTGGTGTGCCCCAAGGTACGGTATTAGCTGCACTGCTATTTGTTATTATGATCTCAGACATAGACTGTGATGTTGAAAACTCCGTAGTGAGAAGTTTCGCCGATGACACAAGAATAAGTAGAGAAATTACTTGTGATGAAGATAGGAACTCACTACAAAGAGATCTAAACAAAATATATGAATGGGCGGAGATAAATAGGATGGTATTTAACTCCGATAAATTCGAATCAATAAATTATGGAAACAGAGAAGGAATGGTGTATGCATACAAGGGACCTAATAATGAGACAATCACAAACAAGGAAGCAATTAAAGACCTTGGTGTAATTTTAAATAGGAATATGTTATGCAACGACCAAATAGCAACACTGTTGGCTAAATGTAAAGCAAAAATGGGAATGTTATTCAGACACTTTAAAACAAGAAAAGCTGAACACATGATTATGCTTTACAAAACGTATGTGCGTAGTACACTCGAGTACTGCAATGTGATATGGTACCCACACTACCAAAAGGATATTGCGCAAATAGAGAGTGTACAAAGGTCCTATACTGCTAGAATAGAAGAAGTTAAGGACCTTGATTACTGGGAAAGACTGCAATTTTTAAAACTATACAGTCTAGAAAGGAGAAGAGAACGCTACATGATAATACAAGCATGGAAGCAAATAGAAGGAATTGCTGAAAACATCATGGAGCTTAAAGTATCAGAAAGAGCAAGCCGAGGTAGATTAATAGTGCCAAAAAGCATTCCAGGTAAACTGAGAAAGGCGCACAGGACATTAATCCACTACGCACCAGCATCGATAATGCAGCGACTATTTAATGTGCTGCCAGCTCATCTAAGAAACATATCAGGAGTGAGCGTAGATGCATTTAAAAATCAGCTCGATAAATACCTAAGATGCATCCCAGACCATCCAAGACTGGAAGATGCAAAATACACTGGAAGATGTATTAGCAACTCTCTGGTGGATATACGAGGTGCCTCACACTGAGGGACCTGGGGGAACCCAAACAAAAAATAAGGCAATAAGGATAAGGCTCTCTCTAAAGGCGTAAAGTGTGAGCTATGGCTGAGTAGGTTTTAGAGCTGTTACGGGAAAGGAGACATTTTGATTGAAAGTAACTATATGGATTCATCATCATCCTAATATTTTCGGCAATGATTCCAAATTATAACTACGTTATATAGACCCATTTGTTTTGTTAATCGATATAACATTTCAATGAAAGGTTATTGGCTAAAATAATGAATTTTGGGATAGTTTGTAAATTTCGTTCAAGTGAAAAACCTTACTCGTGTACATTCACGAGTCCAGTAACAATTTTTCTTGAGATATCATATCAACAATTGGTACATAACAATTCGCATATATGAGCAGGTATTTCAGGGAAGACAAAATGCAATATTGTAATTGCTAGGAGTTTTTTCTCTCTCTCTCTCTCTCTCTCTCTCTCTCTCTCTCTCTCTCTCTTTCTCTCTCTCTCTCTCTCTCTCTCTCTCTCTCTCTCTCTCTCTCTGATGTCGACTTAAACACAAAAAATAAAAAAAGAATATTTTTTTTTTTTAAATGTTCATTTTTTGAGCACCAGTCCTTTAAGTAATGCAAGGGTATTTTTTGTGAGGGTTCGTTAATGAACAAGTGACTTGCTAAAATGATCGCATTATATGCAGGAAGCAAGCTATTCCTTAACTTATAAAACAATAGTGGATGGATAGTGTAAAGTTTGGGAGAGAGCCAACGCACTGAAAGAAGGAACTTAATGGGGGAACTTTACACCTTAAGACACTAACATCCCAGCACATTTAAGTTACGGGGAAGGCATGGTGTAAAACGACACTCTTCGGTATAATGATATGAGATGTCAAGTATAATTATCATAGATTTTATATTTATTCAGCAGGTTGTTGTAAGCACGTGTAGCGTGATGTTTGCCTTGTCTGTCTTGTGTAGAGGAGGTCACTACTTGCAGTTCTGATGCCACATCACCTGACATGTGGGGTGATGCTTATTCTCTATTGCCGTACGATTTTGTTAGCTTAATTTCGTGACGAAAAGTTTTACATATATAATAAAACCCACCTCTCTCTCTCTCTCTCTCTCTCTCTCTCTCTCTCTCTCTCTCTGTGAAATATTAATGATATTTATTACAGGGAGAGCGAACTTTGTGGAGATCTGTGATACAGACCGAAATTATTGGTCTGTGGGAATGTGGTATGTCAACGAATGATATTGTGTTTACAAATGGTGCGTCACAAAGGACCGTCCAAATGTGGATTCGTATGTGGATGAGTGGAGGAGTTGGGATTAATTTGTGGGGTTGGATGTGAGTTGAGGGCCCAGGGGAGTTGGTTAAATTGCTCATATATACCAAATTGTTACATACCAGTTGTTGACATGCTATCTTAGGAAAATGAATTGTTACTGGACTCGTGAATTGTGTAGGAGTAAGGTTTTCACTCTGAACAAAATTTACAAACTATCCCAAAATACCTTATTTTAGCCAATAACCTTTTTGTTGAAATGTTATATCTAATAACACAACGAATGGGTCTACACAACGTTATTATAATTTGGAATCATTGCCGAAAATATTATGATAATAATGAATCCATATTGAGTTACTTCCAATCAAAATGTCTCCTTCCCCGTAACAGCTCTAATACCTACTCAGTCATACCCCACACTTTACGCCGAGAGAGAGAGAGAGAGAGAGAGAGAGAGAGAGAGAGAGAGAGAGAGAGAGAGAGAGACTCCTAGCTTGTGTTGAGAAAGATTTTTCAGTCGGGACAAAATACTTAGTCAAACTAAATTCGATCATTTTTTCACAAGTTGTCCGCGAAAATGGTATAGCAAATGACACAGCAAATATATCATATAACTATATGTTAGAATCATTATAATAATAAAATTAGGAACGTATGAAATTCTATTGAATTTTCGTTCATACAATTTTTCGTGCGTCTCCTACCATCTCACCTTTTACAGATCCAACAAGTACTCCCCGGCCCACCGTCGTCTCGTCCCCGCCCCGTCTATTGTCACCCCCCACCCCCCTACCCCCACCCCACTCCCCCCACCCCCACTCCCCCCACTCCCCCCACCCCCACTCCCCCCACTCCCCCCACCCCCCAACCCCCAACCCCCACCCCCACCACACCCCACCCACACCCCCACCCTCTTACAACCAAACTCTTCTACACCTGAAATTCTGGAATCTATAGATATTGGGGGATGAAAATGGGGGGGGGGGGGGGACGGAGACGACAGGACATTTGGATTTGACTCTACCCCTCTCTCATTTCGGTATGACGTAGTGCACTAGAAGGCCCGCCTCCCAAAAGCTTTTGTAAATAAAGGGGCGTGTACAGCCTTCATGTCACTCTCTGGTTTACTCTTACACACACACACACACACGCATGGTTTATTTTTTATAATTAACGTCTACTGTACGTGGAATAATGGGGGCTTTAATGTTCGATTGAGGATATCGTGAAGTCATTTAACACGTAATATTCTAACACAATTAGAACTGAAAACTAACTTTATCCCGTAGTTTCATTATTCCGTAAAATAACGTTCAGATACTCGTGAATTTCCTAGTTTCCTAAATGCATTGATTATTTTCGAAGATCATCGTCTGTTGTTCCTTATTATCTCAAAATTCTAACATTACACCCTTAAGAATCCTGGTTTTCCTACAGTCAATTTAAAAGAAAAAAGTATATTAAAAAATGTTATAGAAATTTAGGAATTTTTGGAATAATAATTGGTTATATTTGAGATAGGCATTTTTTAGATATGAGTAGATAGTCGCATTTGTGAACAAAATATAGGATAAGATTTTCATTTTCAAATTCTAGAATCCTGTTCTTTTACATCTAATGTTCCAGTTAAGCTGATTTTTATAGTACTTTGTTCACAGTATTGTAGGTAAACTTAGATATGTAGGCTAGGCCTAGTTATGGACATTTATTTTTCTTGGATGCATGTTACGACTTTTGAATTGGGCCAAGCAGCATTTAATATTTGAAAAAAAAAAAAACACAAACTTATTTCTAACATTGTTGATTTATGTGGACCTGTAATGTTATAAGATAGAATAGCGGTTCGCGGTCTCAACATATAACCTGTTCCTTTAATGCATGGTCAGCCCCGTGGCTGTAATGAACCCCCTGCACTTAGTATATTCCCCCACGTCCCCCTTATTACTTTAATTTGTATGCCTCTATATCCCGTTTGTTTTCCATCCAAGCATTTTAGCACTAATTCTACATACTTGGAACCCCTGTTCTTCAACGAAACTGAAAGAAATGTGATGTGAAAATTGGTCAAATAATTTTATATCTGCAAAATCATGAGGCTAGGGGAAAAAATTGCCACAGTAACTTTATTCGTCTTATTCATTCAAGTACACTAATCACTGAACTGTCGATTGTTTGACAACAACCGCCCACTACCACTCGTTTTAGTGACGCTAAAGGCCCCTGGGTTCATCCAGTCTCGAACGGACTTGATGGTTCATGCACGTCCACACCAGTTCAATGGCACTGAGCTCCAAATGGGCATGTGGCAGAACAAAGACCTCGAGGCCGCACTGAATTATTTTATTGTGACTGTCCACAATGTATTGAAGGTTTGGCCAATTCTGCTAGGATACTAACAACAGCTCTGGTTGTGGCACCATGTGGGACGGGTAGCCCGCACTGCTCTAACCAACAGATAAGGACCAATTTTTATATTTATGAGAGAGGGCAGAGACAGCTGTTTGTACTGTAAATTGACTTTGGCGTGACAGGAAAATTCCACCCACGAAAATTTCACCCAAAGAAAATTCCACCCAAAGAAAATTCCACCCAAGTGAACAACAGTTTAAAACAAAGTATCTTAAGACGAATGCATTACCAAATCAAGAGTTCTTAAGCAAAAAAAAAAATGTAAATCACCAAAAATGGTTGTTTTTAAGTAAACAGCAATTCAAAACTAAGTATCTAAAACATAATTAATTACCAAAATAAGAATTCTTAACAACTGACATTTAAATAATGTCCACAGCTTTGGACTCTGCTCTCTAAAGTGCATATCATTGATCGAAATACATTTCTCCCCCGTATCTTTTCCCTAATGCCGAATAAAAGAGAAGAAACTTAGAGATTTTTTGTAGCTCTTCTTCAGTTGTCCAAATATTTGTCCTTCAAATTGCATGGTGCACTTTGAAAAAGGAAATCCATAAGTATCTTTTAACAGTGTTTAATAACAATTCTATACGTAGTTGTTTGTTACACTTTGGCCAATCTTGCTGGCTAAAGATATGGGAGATTGGCAGAAAAACTTAGTATAATAATGACCCACAGTTTGCCCTTAAAATTGAATGTTTTAATGCTCTGGCATTTCTTCCACCATCTGAAGTCATCGCTGCATTTGAATTGCTATCGGACGATAATGATATACCAGATGAGTTTATTGGTTTCTTTGAAAGCACCCATATTGGCGTGTACCGACCGAGGAAGAGGAACCAACCGCAGAGGACCCCTCTTCTCAATAGGTCCCTGGAATGTACGTACCTAAGGACAAAAACACACCTTGCTATAATTCCAACATTGTTTCGAAAGTACAGATAAGGAAGCAATTTGATGTTGTAATGAATACCTTTACTTTAAATGTTAAACTTTAATTATATAAAAACTCTAAACTTCTAATTGTGATATTTTTGTAACATTATTCAGTAGTACTATAAAGGAACGTGACACAAAATTGCCACTTTTCCGACATAGTTTCTCAGGTCACAGATGGACATTTATTAATCGGCTTTCGTCAGAAAGTATCCTTTGCGGGAAGGTACTGGCAGCAACCACTTGGGACGAAAGTAGCTTGCTACTTGGGTTCCACACCCAGATAAAGGAGAGAGAGAGAGAGAGAGAGAGAGAGAGAGAGAGAGAGAGAGAGAGAGAGAGAGAGAGAGAATTACAAATGCTATAACAGAGATGCCTCAAAGATCATAACCAGTCAAGGGAGACTAGGTGACATACAAACGTATCATAAATTTTTTGTCAGCCAGAATGGAAGGTCACTCATCCCCATACAGAGCAACAGTAGGCAGGCTGCTTACTGGTCAAGCACGAGAGATTGTTTATAATGTTTCGAAATATTTTGTTTCATAAAAACAGAAAGGAGATCATGTTACTGGTGTTCCTAAAGCAATTTTTTTTCTCATAGCAGAAGCAACCAATTCAAGCAAAACTACTATCACAGTCAAATTAGCAGTAACGAAATTTTGAACAATGGTTCCGTAAGCAGTTGCTACCGAATATATTCCCATCTTCTATACTTGTAATGGTAGCACATCTTATCATAGATCAGAATTATATAAGCCTTCAACAGCATCAAACAACAAAAGGACAAATAGAATCATGGCTCTATCAAAAAAGCGAATCGCCAAGAGACTATGTTAAAATGTCAACTTTTGGAAATGGTCGAGGAATGCTCCCTGAATATTGATAATGCTTTCCGATTGCTAAAATTGCACTTAAAAATGGTCACAGTTATTCGTCTTCCTCCACACTTTAGCCAATATAATCCAGTGCAACATATTTGGGCACAAGGGAAGACCTATGAATAAAAAAAAGAAAAAATCAAAATGTTAGATTTAAGGGTATGCCTACTTTTAAAAGAAGCACTGCATTCGGTGACAAAAGAAAATTAAGCTAATACCGTCAAACACACCGAAAAAATTACAGGAGGACGATGCAAAGCAACATGTGGTAAGCGATAATTATATTGATTCTTTAGTAAGAAGTCTCGAGTCCTCTGATGAGGAATCTTCTTTAAAACTGTTACATTTTCATCTATATCAATAAAGAAGTTTTGGTGAATGTCGAAAGACTAATTTCTAAGTAAAAGTTAGATGTATGAAATTGTATGCTTTCTTCAGTATTATTATTATTATTATTATTATTATTATTATTATTATTATTATTATTATTATTATTATTATTATTATTATTATTAGCCAAGCTTCAACCCTACTGGAAAGGGAAACAAATAAGGAAGGGAGGATATATGACTGAAATTGACGAGGTACTCGCAGGAAGGGAGGAAAGTATAATGGCAGCAGCTTATGAAGAATGTGATGACGGAGGCAATCGTGGCATGTGTGGGCACTGTGAGTCCTATGTCGATGATGGGATGCAATGCGATCAATGCCGAAGATGGTACCATGATGAAGTAGCTTGCTCTAACTTAAAGGATGGTTCAAGTACTCTTTTAAAAAGCAGGAACATCATTTATAAATGTCCAAAATGTGTTGAGTCTGCATGTGTTGATGACATGACGAGACTAAGCATCATCATAGAAGAGATGAAGGTAAATGTACAACAACAGATGTCTGGTTTTATGGATATGATAACTGCTCAATACATTGAGGTAGTAGGTTGGCCAAGGCACCAGCCGCCCGTTGAAATACTACCGCCAGAGAGTTATGGGGTCCTTTGACTGGCCAGACAGTACTACGTTGGATCCTTCTCTTTGGTTACGGTTCTTTCTCTTTGCCTACACATACGCCGAATAGTCTGGCCTATTCTTAACAGATTCTCCTCTGTCCTCACACACCTGACAACACTGAGGTTACTAAACAATTCTTCTTCGCTCAAGGGGTTAACTACTGCACTGTATTTGTTCTGTGGCTACTTTCCTCTTAGTAAGGGTAGAAGAGACTCTTTAGCTATGGTAAGCAGCTCTTCTAGGAGAAGGACACTCCAAAATCAAACCATTGTTCTCTAGTCTTGGGTAGTGCCATAGCCTCTGTACCATGGTCTTCCACTGTCTTGGGTTAGAGTTCTCTTGCTTGAGGGTACAATCAGGCACACTATTCTATTTAATTTCTCTTCCTCTTGTTTTGTTAAAGTTTTCATAGTTTATATAGGAAATATTTATTTTAATGTTACTCTTCTTAAAATATATTATTTTTCCTTCTTTCCTTTCCTTACTGGGCTATTTTCCCTGTTGGGGCCCCTGGGCTTATAGCATTTTGCTTTTCCAGCTAGGGTTGTAGCTTAGCAAATAATAATAATAATAACAATAATATGCGTCAAGAAATTGTCGAGCTGAAAGAGAAACTTATGGAATACGAAAAAGAGAATGTGACCAAGACTACATATGCAAGCAAGTTGAAATCAAGAAACACTTTGGTTATAAAATCTACGGAGGAAAATAAGAAGGCTTCAGATATCAAGAAAACTATCATGAAGAAGATAACCACGAATGTCGAACAGGTCAAAACCTCTAAACAAGGCCACTTGGTAGTTAATTTTGCGGATAAAACTGGGTTAGAAAAGGCTAAAAATGACTTAGAAGAGGTCAAGAATGACATTAAGGTAGAAGTAGATAAAAAGGATCTACTTAAACCGAAGATCAAGGTCTGCAATATTGATGAAAATGAAGATGATATAATTGCCAGTATAATGGAGAAGAATGAATGGTTGAATGATATATGTGAAAATGAAGAAGACTTTAAATTGATCAGGAAGTTTAAATCAAGACAAAGCGGTAAATTACACGTCATTATAAAGTGTAGTCCAACTATCAGGAAAGTCTTCCGTAAAAGAGATGATAGAGTATATACCACGCTTGGAGGATGCTGTAAAATCTATGATTCCTACAATGTATTTCAGTGTTATAAATGCCAAGAATTTGGTCATACTGCTGAAAATTGTAGCAAGACTCAGGTATGTGCCAAGTGTAGCCAGGATCATCGAACCACGGATTGTAATGTAAATACGTTAAAGTGTCATAACTGCACAATGAGGAATTACAATGATACGAATCATAGGACATATGATGATAACTGTAAAGTATACAAGGAGGAGCTTACCAGGATAAAAAATAGAACCGATCATGGAGTCTAGCCCATTGGTTAAGTGTGGTCTGATAAATATTCAATCGGTGGGGAATAAAACCTTAGAGATTAGAAATCTTATAAACGAAATGGAATTAGATTTATGCTTATTAACGGAAACTTGGTTGCAGGGAAATATTAGTGATAACTCAAAGATTCAGGAGATGACGCCGTGTACTCATGATTTCTATCACGTACCAAGAAAGAACAAAACTGGAGGAGGAGTGGGTGTCTTTGTGTCGAAAACTTTCTCTAGGGTTTCTATCATGAATGAAATGGTATTTGAAACGTTTGAATATATCTGTTTAAAACTGACAAGAAACAATAAGGTATTGAATATAATATCATTATACAGACCACCAGCGAGTAATATGACTAAATTCATTGAAGAATTTAGTATTCTTGTGGGTGTGGTGGACGATATTAAAAATACATTAATTGGTGGAGACTTCAACTGTTGGGTAGATGATGAAAATGATAATAAGGCTAAAGAACTCAAGGAAGTATTTGAGATGTTTAATTTAATAAACAGTGTTTTGGTATCAACGTCAGTAGGTGGTCATACACTCGACTTGGTCATATGTGGAAAAGACTCAGACCTAATAAAAAACCTTGAAGTGGAACCAGACTTTGAGATCTCAAAAACACATAAACTCATCACCTTTAATGTTAATATAAATTGCACCAGAGTATTGAAAAAATGGATCACATATAGGGAACGGGAAAATTTTGATGCTGAGAATTTTATTGAAGCTAGTGTAGCGCAAATGTCTTGTGTGAACACACAATGTGAACATATGGTAGACATAGAATGTGTTGGGTGCTATACCAAGAAATACAACGACAATTTTGGAAAAATGTACGATACCATGTGTCCCATAAAGAACAAACAAATAATGGTACGCGAAAATGTTAGATGGTATAATAGTGAACTATTAAAGGCAAAAAGACACAGACGTAAGATGGAAGGTAGATGGAAAAGAGCCAAATCCTTACAAGCCAGAAATCTATATAATAAGGCCAGAAATGACTATAACATCCTGTTAGAAAAAACAAAAAGAAAATTCTACAACGGCGAATGTAAAAAAAACTAATAACATGAAGGACTTTCATAAAAACCTTGATGATTTGATGGGATTAAAGAAAAAATGTCTTGCCTGACAATGTTTGTGCAGAGAGTTTTGCTATATTCTTTAGTGAAAAAATTGATAAAATCTATAGAGGCTTCCCCCAAAATCACTTGGAGGGACAGTCAGGTATGCCAGTGAAGGAGGGAAAGAAGTTAATAAAATTTAGAGAGATAAATATGTGCGACTTGTTAAAGGTTATGAGAGAGATGAAGAATACATATTGTGGAAACGACCCTTTCCCAAACAGTTCAATAAGTGAAGCTCCAAACAAACAAGTCGTATATAATATTTACCTGAACATAATTAACCTAAGTATATCGCAATCCTGTTTTCCTAGCTGTGAAAAAACTGCGTTGATCAAACCAATTTACAAAGGGAAAGGTGATGTAAACGAGCTAAATTCATATAGGCCCATTTCAAATTTATCCTACATGTCAAAGCTTATTGAAAAAGTCATAAGTGAGCAATTGTGGGCGCATATTGACGAGTTAAGAGGTATTCCCGGAAAATCAATCGGCCTACAGAGCTAATCATTCTACAGAAACTACTTTGTGCTCAATAATGAATGATATGATAGGTCTTCTTGATGGGGGAAAGTGTGGAATTTTAATTATGTTAGATCTTAGTGCTGCTTTTGACACTGTTGTGCACGAATACTTACTTGACGACTTGAAGTCTATTGGAGTGACTCAGGAAGCACTGAAATTTTTGCGAAGTTACTTAGTGAACAGGAAGACTATTGTAGAAGTTTCTGGAAACCGATCCAATGAGAGAATACTTATGAAGGGTGTACCACAGGGTAGTGTCCTGGGCCCTATCTTGTTTAACATATATACTATCGAGCTATCACACATCTTGAAAAAACAAAAAGTGGGTTTTAAACTATATGCAGATGATACTCAGTTTTACCTCTCAATTTCAACAACACAAGATACAGGGAAGAAAATTGATGAGATAATGACTGAAATAAAAACATGGATGCAGAGGAAAAAGCTCAAATTAAATGATGATAAAACAGAATGTATGTTTTTCGGCACAAGGGTGGCTTTGAAGAATTACCAGTTAATTCAAAGTATAAAAATTGGTGATGCTGATGTTGGGATTGTGCCTGTTGTGAAAAATTTGGGTGTACTGATAGACTGTAATTTGTCAATGAAGGACCAAATTGTGAACACAGTGAAAGTGTGTAACTATCATCTGAGAAACATAGCATTTATTAGAAAATATTTAACAGAGGGCAGTACAAAAATTTTAGTGGTGAGTCATGTAATATCAAGGCTTGACTATTGCAATTCTCTGTACTACAAATTGCCCAATACACTACTAAGGAAGCTTCAAAATGTGCAAAACCGGGCGGCTAGACTGATAAAAGGCATTAAATTTCGGGAGAGAATAACTCCTGCACTGATCGATCTACATTGGTTACCTGTTAAGGCTAGGATTGAATTTAAAATTTGCTTGTTGACTCACAAAGCACTTACAGGTGATAAGCCTAAATATCTTCGTGATTGCTTGATCCCCTACCCTGAAGCTACCAGCGCCACTGTAAGAGTTAGACATGCAGATGACCCACATAGACTATTCGAAATTAGTGTGAATCATGCAATAGGAGGAAGAACGTTCAGTTATGCTGCACCGAGACTCTTTAACGACCTTCCACTCGATGTCAAGAATAGCACAAATGTGGCTGCCTTCAAGAAAAACCTGAAGACTTATCTTTTTAGAAAGTGTTATAATAGTGACCTGAAAACTATTAAGCCTGAATACAAATGCTAGCGAAATAACTGATAACGATACAGAGCAAAATATTAACTGGAAAGGAATTATTTTTTTCATACACCAAGGCCCGCCTGAACAGACCTTTAGTGTTTGATGGAGGGCGAGAAATAAACCTCTAAAAGTAAAAAGTAAGTAAAAGTAAGTAGATATTATACAAAAACAACAAGGCAAATGGGTATTGTATCATTAGAAAAATGTTAAAAACAAACTGAAAACAAGAAAATATAGCGAGCATGTTGACCTGCCAACAAAAATTATAAGATAACTATTGTGAGAGACTATATGATTAAAGAAAACAGTTACATTTCGGCTGTGGCTTTCAGAGAAGATAATTTTCTCAATAGGTGATCGATTCCCCAAAGGAGATTACTACAGGAATTTAGTGAGTGAGAAGGTATACTACGAAGTCGAAAAATGGCACCCTGTATTTGTCTTTAGATAAGTCTCGACCTTCGTAAATCGGACTTAGTATGTTCTTCTAAGATTGGATTTTTCGTTTTCCGAGGTTGTCCGATTTCCGTTCAGTAGTCATTGTGACGACTTTATGGACAAGTGATGTTGTGATCGGGTTAGGCTGGATTTATATACACCCCAACACAACAGGGATCAGTGGCTTACTACCACGTACGAGATAACCAAATAAAAACAAAAACAAAGGGGGTTTGATTTGCGGTCCGAGGACGAGAAATTGACATTGTAACTATCGTCCTCTTTGTGGTCATCCCGATTAGTTAAGGAACGCTTGACTTGTGTGCATAGTATTATACCAATGTCTATCTATAGATCTTGTATTATACAACATGCAAATTTACACACGGAATGTGTCTCGAGTTCGTTTTAGAAAAAAATTACACATAAAAGATGACCGTATCGAGCGTGCTTTTATCACTGTACTAGTATAATAATAGCAAAGAAGAATAAAACAATAAATGGATGAAGACAACGTCAATAAATGATACCAGTAGATGAAATCTTGCATGTATACATATGTAACATAATAATTTTGTGTTGGGCCTGATTAAAAGCAATTGATTAATATTTGAAAATGAGATACAGCGCAAAAACGATGGGGGTAGCTTGAAACCAAAGGGGTAGCTTAAAACCGGTTTCAAATCATCCCCTGGGTTTAGCTTGAAACCGGTTTCAAGTTACCCCCGGTAGCCTGAAACCGGTTTCAAACTACAGGGAGTTCCGATTTGGAGTGGGTAATTTGAAACCGCTACACCTGGGAGTAGTATGTTTGCCTTTGCGTTGATATTCCAGATGTCAGTGACATCGCTGTTGGTACTCTGTGAGATTTGACTACTGTCAAACGAGGGCATAGGTAGTTGGCTCTGACGTATAGTACCACGGTGTTGTTGTGTACAAAAAGGTTTGTGAGCACTAATTATGTATGCTTTATATGAAACTGAATGACAACAAATTCATTTGATTTAGATAAACCTAATTAAGCTTAATTACCCTTAACTATAATTACGGTGGAAACCAACGATGATTGAACTGTACTTACATTCTGATTATGTCTTGGGAGCATCATCTGGCTTGCATTTTCATTTCCTTAAAGTTTATTAATGAATCACATTGTACAAAGTGTTCAGTTATTTTCAGGACATTTCACATTCATTGCGATATCGCATATTTTGTCGTTCACGTTAGATTTACATATCAGGCAACTTTTTCAGTACTTCATTATTCTCATAAAAAATATATTTATAGATAGATAGATAGATAGATAGATAGATTTTAAAGCTTGCCAAATTTTATTTCAATCCATCAACCTATGTTAGGTTGTTTTCAGGATATTAAACCGTAGATTACACACTTTTATTACGATATCGCGCAACCAAGTCGTTCATTTTCTTGAATTGTATTTCTATAATTTGAAGCATTCCACATTTCTTTTAAATCCATCAAGTATCAACAAAGATATACTCGCATATATTTTCATTTTTTTTAGCACATTTTCAGGTCTTTAGTGTTACCCTGCTCTCGCTTACGTTTAATTTTTATCTGAAAATTCAACTAGAATCTTTTTGTTGATTATAGTTGTTCATATCTAAGAGAGTGAATAAAATGTACAAGAATTTAAACCTATGATTGTGCCACAAGGTCTGTTAAAACGTAGTTTACCTTGAATCTCTGCCGCAAGAACATGGGAATTGAAGGAAAACTATAGAAAACCTTAGTGTAAAAAGTTGTTCGTAACGTACAAGTCTCTCTCTCTCTCTCTCTCTCTCTCTCTCTCTCTCTCTCTCTCTCTCTCTCTCTCTCTCTCTCTCTCTCTCCAACAATAGGCAGAGGAAATATCAGACACTTTAGATAATACAGGCAGAAGTAAAACTAAAACAACAGACAATCGAGGAAACTAGCAACTTCACTGATGAAAAGAAAAAAAAAATAATTCCATCAGAGGCATAATTCAATGCTCAGTCAGTTATAAAGAAAATGGAAAACTTACTTGAGGGCAATGATAGCTACAAAAAAAAAAAAAAAAAGTGAGGAACTAGACGTCATAGGTATTACCAAGTCTTCGTTTTGTAAAAATCGATGCCCTCCCATTATATTAATTCCAATGGCAGATTGAATATTTCGGCGGGAAATTTCGTCAATAAATATATAAAGGGGTATGGATGGGGTTGAGGAAACGGTAACCTATATATTTAGGCGGAGGAAAAACTCTGTGCCCTCGTGATATCAGAGTTCATTAGTGAATGCTAAATTTGCCAGTTTCTCCTGTTAAATTAACATTCATTTCTAATGTTTAATTTTTTACCTTTCCGCTAGCATATTTTTCTCGTTATTGAGGTGGCCATAGGATTTTATTCACTTAAATTAAAATCCTTGCAAGGACACCATCTTATATCTTTTTAGCATCCTGTTAATTATATGCACAAAGACCACTTTCTTCTTCAAATCCTCCATCTCGAACAAACAACGACAGGCTAAGTATTCTGTTCCCTGGTGCAGACGAACCGCTCGTGTGAAGACATGCGGGAATCTAGCGCACGGTTTCAAACCGCTCGTGTGAAGCGAGCTTAAATATTGTTACGGCTTTTCTCTTGATATCTAAATAAATTTCATAGCATCTGATTCCTATTTCAAGGCTGTTTTTTTAAGGATTGAACTAGAGTGCGTGGAAGGTTGCAAAGTTTCAGACCTCACATTACAGAAAAGAAACTTGACAGCATTTGTAATAACCCTTGAGTACTCTCATGTAGATTATCAATAAGAAAATCCGTAAAAATCAGTGTTGTGTAACTTTCGTTTTACCTTGATCTAGAGATTCGTGTTAAAAGAAATCTTATGGAAGTTTATAAGCAAAACATTTCCAGCTTTAGGAATAAAGAAAGAAGATTGGGACATACTTAATCTTTTTGTCCCACTCTGCTGTATGATGTATTACTGTGTCAAAGATTACTTGAGTATGCTGTTAGAAAAAGTTTGACACGGAAAACTGAAATTGCATTGCTGCTGTGAACCGCAGAAGTGCTTGTTAATGTTTCCCTCACACCTTAGTGAATCGCAAAACCATACACTGCATATAACACTTGAATAAAATGTTAATTTCCATTTCGGCTGCAGTTTCATAATTTTTCACCAATAAAATATTACTATAGCGTCGGTCAAGGGTGGTATTTTGGCAGAAGACGTTTGAAACCCAAATCATATGGGTAAAATGTGCACAAACGCTTAATATAAGAGTAAATAAAAGGTAGACTATTAAATCTTCGAAGCAGGCACACTAACAGAGGTTGGTAAAATGACACCATAACATGTACAGTCAAATCCAAATGTCCTGTCGTCTCCGGTCCCCCTCACCCCCAATATCTATAGATTCCAGAATTTCAGGTGTAGTAGAGTTTGGTTGTTGGGGGGGGGGGGGGGGGCAACAGGCGGGGATGGGGAAGACGGTGGGCCGGGGAGTACGTGTTGGATCTGTAAGAGGTGTGATGGTAGGAGAAGCACGAAAAATTGTATGAACGTAAATTCAATAGAATTTTTATACGTTCCTAATATTATCATTAAAATGATTTTAACTTAGTTAAATGGTATATTTGCTGTGTCATTTGCTATACCATTTTCGCGAACAACTTGTGAAAAAATGATCGAATTTAGTTTGACAAAGTATTTTTGTCCCGACTGAAAATCTTTCTTAGCGTAAGCTAGGAGTCTCTCTCTCTCTCTCTCTCTCTCTCTCTCTCTCTCTCTCTCTCTCTCTCTCTCTCTCTCTGCGTGAGTAGGTTTTAGCGCTGTTACGGGGAAGAGACATTTTGATTGAAAGTGACTCAATATGGATTCATTATTATCATAATATTTTCGGCAATGATTCCAAATTATAATTACGTTGTATAGACCCATTTGTTGTGTTAATCGATATAACATTTCAACGAAAAGGTTATTGGCTAAAATAATGAATTTTGGGATAGTTTGTAAATTTTGTTCAGTGAAAAACCTTACTTATGCACAATTCACGAGTCCAGTAACAAATTTATTTTCTTAAGATATCATATACAATTGGTATATAACAATTCGGCAAATATGAGCAAGTATTTCATGAGACTAAATGCAATATTGCTGTAATTGCTAGGTCTCTCTCTCTCTCTCTCTCTCTCTCTCTCTCTCTCTCTCTCTCTCTTTGATGTCGACTTAACACTGAAAATTGAATTTTTTTTCAAATTTTCATTTTTGAGCACCTGTCCCCTAAGTAATGCAAGGGTATTTTATGTGATTCGTTAATGAACAAGTGATTTGCTAAAATGATCGCATTATATGCAGGAAGCAAGCTATTCCTTAACTTATAAAACGATAGTGGATGGGTATTGTAAAGTTTGGGAGAGACCCAACGCACTGAAAGAAGTAACATAATGGGGGAACTTTACACCTTAAGACACTAACATCCCAGCACATTTAACTTACGGGGAAGGCATGGTGTAAAACGACACTCTTCGGTATAATGATATGAGATACCAAGTGTAATTATCATGTATTATTTTATATTTATTCAGCAAATTGTTGTAAGCACGTGTAGCGTACTGTTTGGCTTGTTTCTCTTGTGTAGAGGTCACTACTTTCACGAGTATCTGAGCGTTACTTTACGCAGTAATGAAACTACGGGGGCGGGGACGACGGTGGGCCGGGGAGTACTTGTTGGATCTGTAAGAGGAGTGATGGTAGGAGAAGCACGAAAAATTGTATGAACGTAAATTCAATATAATTTCATACGTTCCTAATTTTATTATTATAATGATTCTAACTTATTGTTATATGGTATATTTGCTGTGTCATTTGCTATACCATTTTCGCGAACAACTTGTGAAAAAATTATCCAATTTAGTTTGACAAAGTATTTTGTCCAGACTCTCTCTCTTATATTTTGGAATCATTGCCGAAAATCTCTCTCTCTCTCTCTCTCTCTCTCTCTCTCTCTCTCTCTCTCTCTCTCTCTCTCTCTTATATTTTTGGAATCATTGCCGAAAATATTATGATATTCATTCATCCATATTGAGTTACTTTCAATCAAAATGTGTTCTTCCCCGTAACTGCTCAAAAACCTACTCGGTCATACCCCACACTTTAAGTTAGAGAGAGAGAGAGAGAGAGAGAGAGAGAGAGAGAGAGAGAGAGAGAGATAGAGAGAGAGACTCCTACCTTGCGTAAAGATTATTCAGTCTGGACAAAATACATTGTTAAACTAAATTCGATCATTTTTTCACAAGTTGTTCGCGAAAATGGTATAGCAAATGACACAGCAAATATACCATATAACAATAAGTTAGAATCATTATAATGATAAAATTCGGAACGTATGAAATTCTATTGAATTTACGTTCATACGATTTTTCCTGCTTTTCCTGCCATCACACCTCTTACAGATCCAACAAGTACTCCCCGGCCCACCGTCGTCCCCGCCCCCGCTTGTTGTCCCCCCACCCCCGCTTGTTGTCCCCCCACCCCCCACCCCTTAACAACCAAACTCTTCTACGCCTGAAATTCTGGAATCTATAGATATTGGGGGGAGGGGGGGGGGTGAAAATGGGGGACCGGAGATGACAGGACATTTGGATTTGACTCTACCCCTCTCTCATTCCGGTATGACTTAGTGTACTAGAAGGCCTCCTTCCCAAAAGCTTTTGTGAATAAAGGGGCGTGTACAGCCTTCATGTCAGTCTCTCTGGTTTACTCTTACACACACACACACACATTGTTTTTTTTTTTCAATAATTAACGTCCACTGTACGTGGAATAGTGGGGGCTTTAATGTTCGAGTGAGAATATTGTGTGATCTTCCTAATCGGGTAGTTGCAGTACAACTTCAAAAGTTCAAAGTTGGAGCAAATGTTTTTATGTTGACTAGTCTGACATGAGTCTTTTTATTGTTTATATATGACATATCTGTTTTTTACGTTGTTAATAGTTTATATAGGACCTATCTGTTTTGACGCTTTTACTGCTTTTAGAATATATTGTTAATTTATGCTCATCATTTATTTATTTCCTTATTTTCTTGCCTCACTGGGCTATTTTTCCCTGTTGGAGCCCTTGGGCTTATAGCATCTTGCTTTTCTAACTATGGTTGTAGCTTGGATCATAATAATAATAATAATAATAATAATAATAATAATGATAATAATATATTACATGGTCTTTTAACACGTAATATTCGAACACAATTAGAACTGAAAACTAACATTATCTTCATTATTGCGTAATGTAACGTTCAGATACTCGTGAATTTCCTAGTTTTTTAAAGGCATTGATTATTTTCCAAGATCATCGTCTGTTCTTCTTATCTCAAAATTCTAAAATAACACCCTTAAGAATCCTGGTTTTCCTACAGAGTCAATTTGAAAGAAAAAAAGTATATTAAAATGTTATAGAAATTTAGGAATTTTTGGAATAATAATTAGTTATATTTGAGATAGGCATTTTTTAGTCATGAGTAGATCGTCGAAGGTAAATTTGTGATCAAAATATAGGATAAGATTTTCATTGTCAAATACTAAAATACTGTTCTTTTACATCTAATGTTCTAGTTTAGCTGATTTTTAGAGTACTTTGTTCTCATTGTTATAGGTTAGCTTAGATGTGTAGGATTAGTTATGGACATTACTTTCCTTAGATATATGTTACGACTTTTGAATTGGACCAAGAAGCTTTAAAAAAAAAAAAAATTCTAACAGTTGATTTATGTGGACCTGTAATGTTATAAGATAATGTTATATAACCCGGTTCCTTTAATGCATGGTCAGTCCCGTGGCTATAATGAACACTTCGTACTTGTATATTACTTTAATTTGTAGGCCTCTGTATCCCATTTGTTTTCCATCCAAGCATTTTAGCATTAATTCTACATACTTGGAACCCCTGTTCTTCTTCAACGTAACTGAAGGAAATGTGATGTTAAAATTGGGCAAATAATTTTATATCTGCAAAATCATGAGGCTAGGGGAAAAAAATGCCACAGTAACTTTATTCGTCTTAATCATTGAAGTACTGTACAGGTCTTCAGCATTCTCGTCATCGATAATGAAAGGTCCAACAGGCTCCTGGATATTTGCTGACGACCAGCGATAATCATCGAACTGTCGATTGTTTGACAGCACCCGCCCACTCGTTTGGGTGACGCAAAGGCCCCTGGGTTCCTCTTGTCCCGTCTTCAGCTCTACTTTTGTGATTAAATGCAATGACGAACGGACTTGATGCTTTATGCACGTTCACACTCGTTTAATGGCACCGAGCTCCAAATGGGCAGGTGGCAGAACAAAGACCTCGGCTACACCGAATATTATATTGTTCACAATGTATTGAGGGTTCAGCTAGTTCTGCTAGGATACCAACAACTGCTCTAGTTGTTGTACAATGTGGGACGGGTAGCCTGATTAAGTCCAATTTCTATGTTTATAAGAGGACAGAGGGGGCTGTTTGTACTCTAAATTGACTATGGTAACTTACAATGTAATGACTGCGGCTCTGATAATGATGGCATAAACTGTATTGTTAGCAAGCATATTAACAGCTCCCCTGTCATATCTGTTGGTAGTTTACATAGACGAGATATACAAATGGACCTTCAACAAAACTGCTGGATGTGCCAGCTGCTACCACCACAAACCTCTCAATCTATGTCCAGCCGGTACCTATCAGTTCTGCAAGGCACTAAGGCAGCCTATTTGATGTCTTTTAACTCCTTCCATACTGTGGCTCATCCTGGTTGTGAACCAAGTCTCATCTATGTAAACTACCTCTCTCCCTTCTCTGTGGTTAAAGCCCAAGCCCAAGCACTGGGACCAAAATTGTTATTCAGCGCTAGCAACTATTTATAAAAGGAAAACTTAACGGCTTCTGTATCGAAGGTCTGCTTTGGTTTTACTCGGAGTGCTTAGAAACGGTAAAGTTAACTCTTGGCGAGAGAATGGCGATACCAGAAGTTAGAAACAAGAAAATTACAAGATTGTATGAAGAGATAGATGAAGAAGTACTACAGAACACATCAGGATTAGAGGATTAATGTAAAATAATAAAGACAAGCTATGTCATCTGTGCAAATACTATTTCGACCATAAATTTAAACGGAACCTACGAAACCACTGTTACAGGAACATATTAAAAGTATAGTAAAAAAAAATGTTGAACTTATAAGGACAGGCAGTGAGTGTAGATTAAAAAAATAAGTGTCATTAACCAAGCGATTGTGACGAAATAAGGACAGCCAAGTAATACTTAGATCTGAAAGAGCTGAACAGACCCATGGTAGCCCATTAAACAGAAAACGATAGACGCCCCCAAGGGAGAGGCTCAAATGATGAAAAGTTATATCATGAGCAAGAAAAGAGCTAAACTTGGGACGGATACTGTTATGAGATCGGCATTGTCCCTCGTCGATGTCGCTTACTATCTCACAGTGCACTGTAATGTTACTACATTTAACATCACATTGAAGAAGGCTACGTGATAATTGTGTCTTTTCAATTGTAGATATTACTATGGAATTTTATAGGGATAGAGACTTTTCCCATCAATCTCTGAAATTTTCACTTGAATATGTGAATTATTCTAGGAACAATTTACTCCACCAAAAATAACCATTCAACCCATACCAAAATAAAAGTTTGCTGTGGCTTTTCTATGGCAGATATCAAAATGAAAATTGGTATGGACAAAGTAAATGTAGTTCACATAACACCCATCAAATCCTGTGAAAATTATTTGTATATCTGTAAAACTCTAGGAGTAGTTTGCTCCTCCTCACTGATTTTTTCTCTAAAAGTCGTAATTTACGAACAAAAGTGACAGCCAGGGCATGCCTATAGCAGGTATGAACATGAAAATTGGCAGAAACAAAGCTTATATATATCTAAATTATCCCTTAGAATTTTATTTTAGTATATTTATTTGTATAGGAGTTACTGATTCCGCCGCCGAAAATATCAGCTGCTCCCACCCCACCCCCTCACCCTCGCTCCCAATTCTATGGTTACAGGGAATGACTGAGCTACAGGTTGCGTGAGGGATCTTTAAAAAATGGCATTTCATATAAGGTCACTCTATTCGTTAGCGACAAAAATGACGAAAGCATAAAGTCAATGGAGAACAGGAAAAAGACGGAAAGAGTAGACGTAAGGCATAAGGAAATTTGATAGGAGGAAGGAGCCGAATGGGTATAGGTACTGATTAGGAGAAAGGTGACAAGGGAATACCTGGTGAAACCTATTAACAGGGGCACAATAAATAGAAATGAGGAAGGAATAGGTATGTAAACAGAGTGTTCTAGGTAATTGCTATAGATGGAGTATCTTCAAGGGCATTCATAAAAGACCTTAGGGTAGACAGCGACGCTATTAAAGGTTAAAGGTGTCTTGTTTTAGTTCCAGTATCATGAGAATAGAAGATCGCCAGAACGTTAGCCATGCAAGCCCAACAACCTCTCTGGTGCCCAAAAATAGCACTGGTCTCCCCAGTAAACAGCTGGGATCGATCTGCTGCAATGCGAATGCTAGGCAAATACGTTACCACTGTACTTTTACTGGGGAATACTGCAGATCAAAACATAGGTCTAGAAAAACAAAATCACAAGGTCTACTCAAGATCAGTTTAGTCAGATTAAAACTCGAGATGCCACGTCTCTGGAAATTTGTGACGTCACCAGGGACGAGACTACAGGGTTGACCCTATTCGGGTGATGAGTATACATAAAAATTCTCTGTTATCGGGGTATATATTGTATAGTAAAAAACTTTTATATATTTATATATATATATATATATATATATATATATATATATATATATATATATATATATATATAAATATATATATATATATATATATATATATATATATATATATATATATAATGTGTATGTTCAATTCAAGTGGTTATTTCACGCGATATATCAAGACCAATTGAATATAATGGTTTTCATGGTGTAATAGATTGCGCTTGTCAGTTGCGGTAGAATTTTATGAACATCCAATTGTGTGTTCAATTTTTGATTCCCATGAACTTTATTCTTTTTTTTATATATGCGTAATACAAGGCCAACTCATTTTTTTTATTCAAATAAAAGAAAAATACCAAATGATTCGGGTATTTAGCTAAATACCGAACTATTAATGTTATACTTTCATAAACATGTTTTATTCACGTATTTGAGGTCGTAGTAAATCGTTTGTTATTAATGATGCAGATTGCTATTCATTACTATTACTATTAATTGCTAAGCTACAACCCTAGTTGGAAAAGCATGATGCTATGAGCCCAAGGGCCTCCAACAGGGAAAATAGCCTAGTAAGGAAAGGAAACTAGGAAAATGAAATATTTTAAGAACAGTAACCACGGTAAAGTAATTTTTCCTATATAGACTGTAAAAATTTGAGGAAGAGAAAAAAAGATAGAATAGTGTGCACGAGTGTACCCTCAAGCAAGAGAACTCTAACCAAAAACAGTGGAAGGCCATGGTACTACACAAAACACTCCAAAATCAAACCATTGTTCTCTAAACAATGGTTTGATTTTGGAGTGTCATTCTCTTAGAAGAGCTGCTTGACATGGCTAAAGTGTCTCTTCTTCCCTTACCAAGAGGAAAGTGGCCACTGAACAATTACAGTGCATTAGTTAACCCCTTGGGTGAAGAAGAATTCTTTGGTAATCTCAGTGTTGTCAGGTGTATGGGGACAGAGGAGAATGTGTAAAGAATAGGCCAGACTATTCGGTGTATGTGTAGGCAAGGGGAAAATGAACCGTAATCGGAGAGAAGGATCCAGTGTAGTACTGTCTGGCCAGTCTAAGGACCCCATAACAAACTAGCGGTAGTATCTCAACGGGTGGCTGGTGCCCTGGCCAACCTACTACCTACGAAGTAATTATTTCCTTTAGATATAGCCCAATACTGTAATGATGAAGAGGCCGAGCATTAAGATGGAGTAATAGTGTTACAATAATGGTGGTGCTCGAATTTTATAGTTATTATATTGTTAGTTATTTTTTCTACATTTTCGTTTCTAATATATGGTTTGTATTTCCCAACTTTTAAGGAGTGGGGCTGGTGAGGGACCTTGGTTTCTTATTAATTTTTCTCAACTTCTGGGCTAATTCAAGAATACTTCTCGATTCCTTAGTTTTTTAACCTTCCCGTTTTGCTAGTCGGCTAAGAGATCTATTTTCCAGTATACTCTGTAAAGGGGAAAATATCTATTAACTGTATAAGGCAGAAAATATCTCTCTCTCTCTCTCTCTCTCTCTCTCTCTCTCTCTCTCTCTCTCTCTCTCTCTCTCTCTCTCTCTCCTTCCTTAAGTACTTTACGTGTTTCTAAGATTATAGTTGTATAGGTAAACTGTCATTGGCTTTACGATTAGTATGCAATTAATCTTGATGTGATTATAAATATGAAATCTAATATAGTTATCGGAACTAGTATAATAAGTCACAATAAACTGCACATTTTCCCGTTTTATGGATGCACTTCTTATGAAACCTCGAGAAAAAATTAAATAAACTACATTTAGTATGAAATTCGAACCCATTCTTAGAAGGAGGAGGATTTCCACACAATATTTTATTACCAATATCAAAACTCATTCAAACATGCATTTGTCAAATTTAGATATAGGTTGACTTGTGTAAAAACTTATTGGTAATCATTTCATTGAGCAGAAGTTATTTGTTATAAAAGTAGACGTATTCACTATATCCTCAGTCATTATTATCTTGCTTCGTAAATAGTATATATTTCCTTGCTTAAATGGGTTGGTGTGTAGCATATTGTTCACTTGCCATATACAGTAGCGAGTGACGTCAGACACCCTGCGCAGACCTCGGTTAGTTTTGGAACGAAGATGTGTACACCTTTTATTCTATAGAACTTGGTGTGGGGAATATTGCGGATTTAAAGAAATTTTAGACTGTTTAGATCAATAGAGAAAGAAGTTGTAAGAGCTTAGATAAAATAGAAATTATCATAACAGGTGATTGTAATTGCAAAACAGGAATTAATTGTATACGACCACAACCACGAAGAATTGTCAAAAGTAGATATCTAAGTAAAATTATCAAAGCATAGGGCTAAAGATTAGGCGAGGGCAAATGGACAAGAATAGAGAAGGGGAAGTAAAGATAGGCGCCCACATAACTGACCAGTAAGGAAAGCACTTCCGAATTTGAGCAAGTAAAGATGACCATTCCCTAATGGGATCAAGTATAGTTAAGCACTCCTGCTAGGAGCGAGCACGCATATTATTATGGTTTCAACTTTAAACACACTATATTATTTTTACGTTAATCTCCTTAAGATATAAGAAATATTAGAATCGTAGATTATATTTTTTGAAGTGCACATTAAAATAAAAATTAAAAAACATTGAAATTTGAAGTAGAGTCCCGAAATCATACACGTAAAAAAAATTGATTAAAATTATATTTTCTTGACGTTCTTGTTTCATTCGCTCTACATGAATTCGGGCAAATAAGAGTTCAAAATTTTTCGTTCACATCTGATCATCCGTTTTATCCTCATTTTGTGTTAGTTCCAGTATCTCTGTACTCCTTGTGTATGAACACCGGTAGTCCTGTCAACAAAATTCAAGGAATGGTTAACAGTATGATGCGCGAATCCAAGGTCCCTTTCAATGTTCCTTCATGCTTTCCATTGATCCATGTGAATAATTGTTCCAGGTATAACTACTTTCCTTGTTATCGGCATCAGCGTTTCGGCATTGCGCGAGTCGACTATCTCTATATAACCTAGGGTTGGTGATGAAGTAGGATCAACTATTCCAAATACCCATAGTGGATTCTGAGGAGAACGTCCCCTATGGTGCTTTGATTTATGTCTAAAAGAAGATTCATCAATTTGTACCGTTGTGCCTGGTCTACCAAACTTGATAGGGTTGTTTTCAAAATGATTTAACGAAAAAAGCTAAATATGTTAATAAGTGTAACTCTTGAAACATTCAATAACTGTATGGTTTGCAAAACACTCGGTGCTTGACACCAGTAGAAGATTCCTCTTATCCAGTTTAAGAAAGCTTTGAGCGATGAAAAAAGAATCTTTGCAAATTGATTCGTAGTGCTTATATTTACTGCATTCCTGAACTTGGCACATCCAGACATATTTGTCTTGAGTTGAAGAAAGTTTTGTCTATTTCATTAAAATGTTACATTGAATGCAATTCAGTTCGGCTTTTAAAAGATTGCTGCTTCATCCAGTTAATCGCAGGAGTCGGGTCCTCAACCAACAGTTGCTTAATTTGTTCATACAAAAAATGGTCCATGTTAGGAATGATTTCCTTTAGACTTTGAGGTATATCATACTAAAAATTAAAATGCTACCTTCTAAGACAATAAGCAAGGGTTTAAAAATCCATAAGAAGAAACAACCCATCAGAACAGCAAAAGCTATATCCTCAAATAAGAAGAGCAAAGAACGCGTTTAAGCATCTTATTAATCGAGTAAGTGTTGAACTATTGAAAAGAAAACTCAACCCGTCAGAACAACGTAAATAATTATCCCAAATAGATAAAAAAAAACAGCTCGTTAATGAAACTTAATAGAAATGTTAATTTACGCGAATTTAAGCAAGTAAAGATAAGCACTCCCTGTTCGGTTTAAAACAAACTCTTCTTGTTGGCACGGGCCTTTTCCTCGGTCGACCCGTAAGCACTCCCTGTTCTTCTGGGGTGCTAATCTTAACTTGATCCGGATGGGAAGAAGGTAATATTGGATATGGAAGAATAAGTGAAGAGAGAGAAGCAGGAATTAAGAAATTCTCTAATGAAGCTAAGATCTAAGCACCATATAAGGATTAGAAGGAATTGAAATACAATTGTTCACTGTTCTATAAGAAAATATGATGACTTAGCAAAACTATCAACAACCACAAAAATTTAAGGCAGCATCAATTGAAATTGTATAGAATTTTTTTTTTCCAAAGAACAGATACACAAAAGAGCAGAGAGGAGGCTGCGATATACCAAAAATTCACCTTAGAGGCGAGACAGAAGTAGGCTACTAAAGCTACAGGAAAAGCCAGTAGTAGCGGAGTGCCTAGTAAAAGGCGATACCAAAGAGCATGGAGATAGAAGTAATAAAACTGTAGAAAAGCTTAATAACAATGAAAAAAATATAAGCTGCATCCTTTTGGGACTTCAGAATAAAATAACGATAAAGGAAATGTACCGTATGCAGTCAAGAATGGAAATTTAGTGATTATGTGCAAGATATAGGGAAGGAGTTGGAAGAATTTTACTTGGATCTTTTCAAGGAAGAAGCAAGTAAGCTCAGCCGAAACACAACAGTTGATCAAATACAACCATTCTATTCGATAAGTAGGAGAAACAAAAGAAGGCCAGATATCGGGGGTAAATGGTTTAGAATATGTATAAAGATATGAAAGAATGATTGTTTTTCATAGATATGTTGGACCAGGACCCACTTACGAAGTAGTAGCAACCGCTGGGGAGTACAGTGGAATGGGAATATCATCTTTAAATAAAGGTAAACGAAATGAAGCAGGCTAAATAACAGAAGAGGATGGTTTATAAATACAATAAGCAAAATATTTCGAGAAAGTGAATTAAAATAGCGGAAATGAATTGAAAGCCAGCAAACTCAAGTGTTGGGGGAAATGGAAGGAAATGTCACATAGATCATTTGATGAATCATTGACTATAAGAAGTACTGGGGGCCTTCTACGTATGTGGTTTGGAGATTAGCTCAAAGACTTCGACAAACTTCGCATAGCATTGCATCAAAGATCTAGGAAAAATACGAATAGAAAGGGGTATCCTTGATATATGGAAAATTAATTAGACAAGAAGAACTAACTAGAAGGCATAAAATTACAAGGTGAAAATGTAAGGTACAATATTATGCTCTTGTGCAAAGAGATATGAATACCATTTCAAGTAAAAACTCTTAGACGTGGTCCTGTATATTTTGTGTAGTCAGAATGTCCCTATCAGCATCAGAAAGGAAAGAGTCTAAGTAGCAAACTGGCAATAGCTAACTTCCATAACATAAAAACCGCGAAAATTTTTGCCTTCTAGACCCAAGTCGTCAGGCGTGTTATTATGTAACTAGCTAGGAAGGTAACTGAAGACAATTTCTATTGGGTATGATACTGTACATGATAAAGGTGGTTATAAACGAAGGATAGAATAATGGAAAGATTAAATGGAATTCATGACGCATAAAATTTGGTGGTTTTGGAGATACGGCACTAGAAATAAGAATTGCAATTGCTGAAACCGTAATAATCCTACTATCTGCTGATTTGGATATATGGGAAGAATAAATAGTGAAGAAATAGAGGAACTGGAGGGATGAAAGGTATAATATGATTCACAATAATGAAAGGAATGCTATAGGATACTAATCGATTCACATTGGCTGCCGATTAAAATAAGAATTTAATTTAATATGTATAGTTAAATACAAAAGTCCTGTCGTCTTCAGTCCCCCTGTCCCCCCCAATATCTATAGATTCCAGAATTTCAGGTGTAGAAGAGTTTGGTTGTTAGGGGGAGGGCAACAACAGGCGGAAGCAGGACGCGGGGCGAGGGGGGAGGGGGGGGGGGCGGGGGACCGGTTGGGGAGGACGTTAGGAGTAGTATTAATCCTCCTAGGTTAGGAAGGAGGAAGTACTGTACTACTTGTTAGAGCTGTCAGCTGAGTGATGGCTGGGAAATCACAAAAAATTTGTGAACGCAAATTCAATATAATTTCATGGTTCTTAATTATATCATTATAATAATACATAACTTACAATTATATAGTATATTTGATGTGATCTTTGCTATACCATTCTCGCGAACAACTTTTTTTTACAAAGATAGACATTTTGATTTAAAGTAATTCACTATCGAATAATCAGTATCATAATATTTTAGGCAATGATTCCAATTTATAATTAAGTTGTATAGACCAACTTGTTGTTATTTGATATAACATTGTAACAGAAAATTTATTGGCTAAAATAATGAGCTTTGGTATACTTAGGAAATTTTGTCCAGACTGAAAAACCTTCCTTACAGGGTATACCCAATTCACGAGTCCAATAACAACTCTTTTTTTTTCCTTTGATAGAATATCTACAATTGGTATGCATCAATTCAGCATATATGAATATGTATTTCAGGAAACACTACTGTTTGTGTGAGCAGGCAATCATCAGAGGGCAACTTCAAATAATTTTCATATTCCTTTATATCCTCCCCTAGCTTTCAAATTCCAAAGGTTACGTATGACATTGGGAGAGGGTAAATGTAAATTGTTATAATAGCTATAGTCAAAGTAAAATAGTACAAAACCCATGATTTTTCAAATCGGGTTTTAGCTTAGCTGATAATGATAATAATAGTGATAATGAGAATTATATTCTTTCCTTTTGGCATAATGCAACGCGAAAGCAATCTTGCAGTTACGAGGTCAATAATAATAATAATAATAATAATAATAATAATAATAATAATAATAATAATGATAATAATAATAATGCCAAGTGTAGGTTATATCTACCAAATTCCTGTGCGATTCCAGGCAATTCACATATTGCCTTAAAAGTTCAGTCATTTTACAAACTGTCAGGATTTATATATTGACTGTAACATATATGCCAAGTTCTTGTCCATTATCCGTGGTATCACCAATAGAAACTGTAATATTATAGTAATTCTTAACAATAATTTGCCTACCTAACTTTAGTACTGAAATTTGATGGTCATGCTACTTTTTTTTTTTTTTTTGTCTTAAATCTGTTTCAATTGATGGTTTTAACTACTATAGTCACATCTACAGTAGAAGCAAAATAGTAGTTCAAACTCTATTAAGTTTAGGCAAAGTCTCTTACGTTTATCTATTTACTTTGACTATACAGATAAAATTTAGATTATCATCCATTTTCTTACAATTCGGGTATTGCTAATTGTGCATGATTGCCAAATTTATATTTCTACGGTCATGATCACACTACTGGAAACCCTGAAATTTCGTCTGACTTCAAACTTTACGTCACAACTATCCCCTCTCTGTGTGCTTACTGAATTTTACAAAGTTTCCCTTTAAATTTAATCTATTTAGGCTTAAGTGCTTTAATTATTCACAATAAACATTATCATAGTTTTGCCAATTAAGTTTTGGCTTCAAATAGCTATTTCCAAAATACGATCTATATCTGATGCTTTGGTTTGATTTCATCACTGAAAATGGACACGGCCATGAAATGCACAAGTATGGTTTTAGTTTGGGTACACTAGATGCTGAATGGCTTCATAGGATCTAGCGTAGGGCTTGCCAAACTAGTCCTATAAATCCAATACTATAGAGTGCTTTCAATGACGTCACTGGAAATCGCCGGCGGCCATACTGGAGGGCATACAAAGCGAAAACATGGCGGCTGCTACAGCGAATATGGACAATGAGAGCGACTTTGTCAAACAATTGTCAGGTGATGATAAGCGTTTTTACAAGCAGAAACTCGATCTAATTGATGGCCTAGATCCATACCAGATGCAGAATTCATTCAGTCAAAATATTGATGATTTTCCCAGTATTTCATACATTGATATGGTGAACTACTTGGTACTGTCGGCCAACCCAGAACATGAGTGGGCATACATTTCCATTGAATAATCTGCTTCCAAAATTTGTTGTTTTTCCCTTTAATGCTTTTAAGTCCAAAATTAGATAAACACTGGGCCGATGAAGAGAGTGTTTATAATTATAATGCTAATATTGATCATTTAGCCTAACCTTGTGTATTATAATTTTTTATTGTCAAAATGTATGTAAAAGTTTTGCATTATTATGTCAAATCTTTATCAGTTCATGCCTAACCATTGTGTTTGTGTTTGGTTACAAATGCTATAATTCCTTATATACATATAAACATATGATGGACAAACTCTATTGTAATGCTCTTGGATGATCGTTTTGCCTCCTTGCAATTAAATGCGCAAGTTTAATTATTTTTTCGATGTTTCATATATAAGCTGAAGACCCCTTCGGATTAAACCAGCCTTCAGATATTATTATTATTATTTATAATCAATGTTTATTCATCACATAGGCCTGTATGTCTGCACAATTTAATACACAAATTAAAATAAATTTAAATATACACTTAATTATATATAGGCATGAGCACCTTGGCGAAAGAGAGACCTAGGTAAGTAGCCTTTGTTAATATAGCCAATATGGGCGCTTTTAATTTTTGTTTTGTAAATCTGAGATGCCCCTTTTGATGTTTAAAAATTGAGATGCCCCCTCCCCCACACACACTACACACTGAACTGACGATGATACTTGTGAAGTCACCCATGCGATGGGATATAGCATGTTTACACAGGAATAATGATACTTTTAGGGCCTAGCCGAGACTGACCTGATATGAAATGATCAGAACAGATACGTGCGCAGGGTAGTGAGGATTCACGAAGATCGGCCCGTGATATTCTGGTCAACCACAAGTCACGTCTGCTCTTGGATAATTCCTCTGTATCTTTGTCCTGATTCTGAATAACTGCCGGTATGCAGTAGAAACTCTTGTCATCTCTTCGTCCTCGATTCCCACAGCCAACAATAGCGCAAAAACTGGGCATTGTGTGAATGTGAATGTGATGAAATGGCTAAATATTCAACAGTTCAACCATAGCTATTCACTGAACGCGTCTTTGTATGCCCTCCAAGATGGCGGACCGGAAGTTTGATGACGTGTATTGAAAGGACTCTATAGAAAGCGTGGTATTTGGTAAAGTAACATAGTTTCCCTTTTATAGTTTTCTTTTATTCAAAGGGACACTAAAGAAAATGGATTTTATTACATTGCTGTAGAATTTCTATATTAATTTTGTTAGTTTCGATATGTTGATTAGCCAAAAAGTTAAGTAATGTGTCAAATATTTTTGAAAAGTACATCAATCGAAATGAAATTATATCGGATTTGTTTAGATTTTAATCAGTTTTGGAAATAAATTACGAATTGGGTTTATCTCGATTTTAAAAGTATCTACGATAAGCTGTTAACAGAATTCAGTGACTATGCATTTTAATTATAATGTGCATATATTTCAGTGTTCAGGAATATGATCAGCAAAGCTGTACTAGTTAGAGCCACACACGATAGCGGTTTTCTGTGATCGATCAAACGAAAATCTCGCACCGTCAGTCTGTCACAAATTCACGCTGGCCAGAGTGATGATAAAAACTGGCCAAACCCCAGAACCAGACATGAATTGACGTATCTGAGGTCTTTGTCCTGCAGTGGACTAGAAACGGCTGCATTTGTTGTTGTTCAGACCCTTTCAGCAGTGCATTTACTGTTTTTAAAGTTTTGTCTCCTTTTCTGTATTTATTAGAGATTGTTTGAGAGTTTCAAAGGTGGAGTTCTGTAATGTTTCATTCTTGATTTAGAGAAAGCAGACGAAATAGCTGTGAAGCTCTTGCTGGATTTCATTCTTTGGCTAATATACCCAGTGGTGCATTCAGCAGGTGGCTTTCATCATTATATTTATATTTCTGGGTCTGAATGGGCTGTTTCAGCGGATACCCGGTGGTAAAATGCATGTCAATCTATAGAGTACTGGCAGGGGTTAGTCTGAAGGCACCAGTAATTATGAGACAGGCTTAATTGAGTTCGGCGTCAACTTTATGGGAATGACATGACTTTTCCAGATTGGTGAGCAGTATTTGGCAGTGGAGTAGTTGAGTGCCGGAGCTGTTTATCTAAGTGTTTGAGGGTTTGTTCCCCAATTTGAATTGGCAAGTTTGCTAAGAAGGTTATTACTGGTAGCTACCTTCTCTTATACTTTCCTTACATGCTCCCAAACAGATAGTATTCGGTCTAATGTGACGCCTAAATAAACAGGGTAGCTATCATTTTTCAGGTTCTTGACATTCCATGTGATCAACTTTTTTTTTTTTATTTTTTTTTTTTTGCCTGGTAGTTTTTAAGAAAGGTTACTGCAGCTATTTTTCTTAGCGCTTTCTTATCAGAGTTCAGTTTACCGATTGTTTTCCATGCTTTCTTACTTATCGAGTAATATCTGTGCTTTTATCAGCTCGTGCCATCTCTCCTTTTTCTCGTTCGCTACAGAGACCAACAAAACCTCTCTAGTTCAATGGTGTCTTGTGCAAACGGGTCTTAATCCTACGCTTTCATATAAGCAATGTAAATATCTCTACCTTGGTATGCAACACATGGGATATAATTATTTCTGCTTCCTCTTCGAATATGTTTCCTTGTTACTCTCCATACAAGTTTAAAAAAAAATAGTTGTCTGATACAGTTTCGATGTTGTCATCCAGCTCTTATGTAAAACATTCCCACTTTTCTTTCCGGAGGTTGAATCTTGGTGTATGTTGAGAGACTCGAGAGCTCTGATAACTGGTCTGATGTTAACAGCAATAGGTTTGTGTTGGAATTTTAGAATTGCGCCTCAGACTGGTTTTTCAAAGGTTGGGTAGTGACAGGACGACACAAAAATGCCAGGTCATGAAATAGATTTGTCTTTTCCACTATGAAGAATAGTTAGGTTGTTATTTAGAGCCCATTATTCAACAGCCTCTCCGACAGTGTTATTCCCATATGTTGTTTAGACTATTGAAATCACCAATCTCTAAAAGATGCCCCGTTTCCAAGGTTGTGATTTTGAGGCCATTTAAATGGTATAGGTGGTGGTTTGTACACAGACATGACGTTGATGTTTTTATAAAGTCTCTTTTAGGACTATCTGCATCAACTCATCCAATAGGTCAACAATATTCACGATAAAGGCTTTTTCTTTCACGTGTATAGGATTACTGTGGACAAGGGTTTGGGTAGTAGTAGGCCTATAGGCTAATGCCAAATGCACGCATGGCAATTTTGGTGGTGCCGAGTCCTTGTGTCTCTTGAGGACATAAGATGTCCACTTTAAGACTGCTGATAATTTCAATTTTTTCTAGCTTCAGGTTCGACATTTAACACGGCCGATGATTTATCTTTTAACAACCCCGCAGAAGATTCAGTAGTTGATTTATAATAAGGGTGAATTGGTGGAGAAGCAGCTGTAACATGGCACACAACTAATACTAGAATCTGAATGCGATTATTATTTGAATCATAATTAGAATATTTATAATGAGAAAACTATAAAATAAGCAGGTAGATTCCACTATGAGAAATATTCATCAGAGTAAACCAAATGGACGAATTGTTGTTCCCCTATTGTGGAGTAAAGGCGTCTCATTTATTGTTAAAAAAATGAAAGGCTGTCAAAACACCACCTTAAAGACAACGTTAAGAAACTTGATCATCAAAATTATTTACAGTAGGTGGACCAGACTAAAAGGAATAATTGAATGCTGATTTTTTTTTTAGCCTATACATGATTTATTGTAAAGATCGGGGTAGTGAAACCTCGGTACTCCTCTTTACATTGCATGGCCATTTTAAAACCCGAAAGAGATGCTAAAAAAAAAATGTAGGATAGTGTTTTTTATTAAGATTTTAGCAATGATGTTTCTTTGTGCCACCATTTAACCATATAATTCCTCTTTTTCACACCTTAGATTTAAAAATAAATTGCTATTATTTGATCTTGAGGAAGCCTTCAATATGTTGTCCTTGGTTGAGAATGATCAAGCTGAATTGTTTTCTTGGTATAAGAAGTGTTACCCTGTGAGATTTTTCTTTAGTAGTTTTTCAAAATGTACATTTGCCGTTTGGCTTTAGATGTAGCCCATTTTTATATATGTAATTACTGTATTAAAATATTAATTTTGCAGCCTTCTGGGAATTCCAGGTTAGCATAGTTAGAAGAAAAATTATTTATCCCTTAATTTGCATGGACAATGGAGCTATTACTGCAAATACTATAGAATAATTTGATTGAGTATAACTTCCTGGTAGCCTATTATTTAAGCCTTTAAATTTTATATTCATAAGCTGTTACCAATGAAAATATTTTTCAGGAACAAATTGATAATTATGCAGAGATCAATACTGCTAAATTGATTGGATTAACTTTGACAAACACTGAAATTTTCACTAACTAATTTTTCTTAATTCTGAAGCCAAAACCAAAAGATCTATTTTACAGGCAATTGATCGTGCTTGATATATTTGGATTTAATATGGCTTTTATTTAATTATTGTAGATTAATTATTGTAGATTTATGCATCAGCTGCAATGTCAAAATAAATTAGATTGGACCGAATATTAGCTCTAGATGTCCAAATAAAATGGCAAAATATATGCAAGCAAACTAACGGGGCTCCTAGAAAATTTCCAGGTTCTAAGGTACTTTATAATGGCAGCTTTAATATTGTCTTTGCAGATGGGAGTTGTGAATTCTGTATATATTGTTGACTTGCAGCATATTGAGATAGGTAAGCTCAGTTTTGTGCATGCTAAAAATGACTGGTCAATAATCAGTTGGAAAGTAAATCCATGCCTTCTCTTGAACTACATGCCTTAAATCTGGGTGTTGAGTGTCACCATGTGTATAAATAGACTTGGTTGGCTCTTTTTGTTTAATGCCATAGAAAAATTAGAACATTATTGTTCATCTAAATTAGACGATTTTTATAAGCATTCTCCTTTTATTCTAAATAGGATTGATAGCATACAGAGGTCATGTGTTCTTTCCAGCCAGTTAACCAAACTAAATTATTTGGGATACTAATAAAAAAACTGTTACATTCAGGATTTTATTATGTTCTTGCTGAACTGAGACAAAATTATTATATCCCCAAACATTTTTCAGGTGTCAGGAAGGTTCTTAAACAGTGTGTGCATTGTGGAGAATTCATAATACAAAGACTACATCCATATTCAGAAGATAGAATAAAGAAGACACAAGACTTTGCCCGAGTTGAAATAGCAACATGCGTTGCTAAATAATCTTCAAATCTAAGATATTCTCTTCGTGAATAGTGATGGATATTCTATCTTGGACCTTTCTTAGTCCTTTTTGCCAGGATTGATACGGTGAGTACCAAACATGAAGGGTATATTTTATGGTAGTCTTTGTTGTCCCCTTTTTTCATTTTTTTCCTACCATAATCTAATATTATAAATTAAATTTCCTTTCATAGGTTTGCTACAGCATTTTTCTAGTCCTGATTTAAGTGATTTGTTGTTTGCACTCTTCTTGAAATGGATCTATATAATAATTTACTTACGTATCGTTAAGGAGTATATAAACCTGTTTCTGCTTATCAGCAAGACTAAGTTTATATATAACCTAAAATTGTTATTAAATATATAAAAAAAAATTTGTTATTTATAAGCAAAAAAAAAAAACTGAAAAAAAAATCTTTGGGTAGTAAAACTATTTTCCGAAGTCTGACGTTGTTTACCTTTCTTGAGATATTTTTAGCTCCGTTATACTTACAGCAGGTAATTTATATTAACATTTATTACATAGTTTTTCTTAAATTTTTATAAATTTTAATGATTATTTTATATATTCTAATGACATAATTCAAATGTATTATGTTGAATACAACATATTAAAAAATTCATTTTATAACATTAATTTTTCTTTTTAACATTCATAATTACATGCAGGCGAGGTAGAAAAGCTGAGATAACCAGGTGGATGACATCAGATCTTAAATCTTTCATCAAATTAGTTCATAGATTATCATTATTTAGTTTATAATTTTTTATTCCAGGTAAAATATGCCAGGTGTCTCATAATGATTTTTCAGCTTATCATGGCTCAAAATAAAGATTTATAAGATAGTTATCAGTCCCGTAATATCATATGCGGGAGGAACTTGGGCTCTTAACAGAAAAGAAGAGAAACCGTTAATAAGAACAAGGATGAGGATGGTGAGATGGGATTGCTGGGGTATCACTATTGGAATGGAGGGCGAGTCAAGATATAAGAAGAATGTTTGGTATATGTAATGTAAAAGGTAAGGCTAGGGAAGCTCGTCCGAGATTCAATGGCCATGTAATAAGAGAGGAGGTGGAACCAATCAAGAGAGCCGAGAACATGCCAGTGGTGAGGGACGAGGAGTGTGGGCCATTAGCGGATCAGATGGATGGATTTGGTGGGGTTAAGGAAAGAAGAATGCAAGGAATAGAAATGGAAAAGTGGACTCGAGTGGCCAACCCTACAATGACATTATTAAGACTGAAAGTAGAGAGAGAAATGGCACAGTTCCCGAAATTTTGGTACTAATGGAGTAATCGAGAGTCAGTCAGTGATGTAAGTGCACATAGGTCATACAAGAGCGAGATTTGTTCTTCGTGAAGGTCACAGTTGAGAAAGCAGACTCGATGCTGTAAGTATAGCCAAAACTGTGAAGAGCAGGAAAATTAGCAGGGGATAATTTTTTTTTTTTTAACCAAAAGGGTTCTAGTGTACAATTACACAGTACTGCTTTTAAGTTCCTTAGCTCTACAGTCTCCTAGAAATTTATTAGTTCAAGTTGGAGTTTTGATGCATCTACTTATTTGTCTCTAAAAAGGAGTTTTTTTTTCTCTAAAAAGGAGTTTTGAATAATCGGCAGTAACTTTCCTGACACAGTCATCAAAGTGTACCTTGAAGATGTTGACCAGCTCCTCTATAAATTGAACATATCTGTTTCACCCTTTTTGCTACAAAAGTCTGGGGAAATAAAGAAGTTGGCACTGAATATCTTTATTAAAAAAGCTTCAAATTCTTCTGAAAAGCTCATACTACTGAGATAAAGTGGAAGACCTGTCATTTTGCCTTTGTATATTATCATTGAGATCGTTCAAATGTGACAGTCTGCAAAAAAAAAAAATCCTAACAATTTCCATTTTCTTGGCATCTCCCAAAAATACCTTTGACTTTGCATTGTTTTGATAATTGAGGAAAGTCTGATTCCTTCTTAATTGACCAAAATCACTCCCAACCTCTTCCCTCACTCCTGACCTATTCAAGAATACAGGATGATATTGATAAGGGGCCCAAGATGACACCAGGCAAATCAAGAAACACTGAACTCGCTCCATTTAAGTTCGATACTACCTCGTTCCCAATAAGTAATGCCTCCCAGCTTATGTATCACATTTTCTGTTGTTGCTATTGCATGGAAAATTCTAAACTTTTATTCAAGCCCCATGCCTGGGAGAATTAATAGGATAATTATATATGTACGATAGACCAAAACTAAGCTTACAATCAGTCGAGGAAATTAACTTTCAAGAATCCATTGGCAAGACCATTTATTTTCATTATAGTTTTCTCATCCTGGAGCCGGAGATGCAGATACAACAATCAGAAGGACCGGACTTGGACCGTGAGCTGTCAATTGAAATAGCCTGGCAGCTTAAAGAATCATGAATGCTTTACCTTTAGTTTTGCTTGCAACTTTAAGACTTAAGTGTGGTGAATGTTATGCTACATGTTATCTTTTTTGTTAATAATGATCTCTTTAGATGTAATTTTCTTATAAATTCCACTTATTTCTATATTGTAATGTTTCATTTGTTTCAGTTCTGTATGATGTCAACGTTCAGTTGTTTTAAAGAGATGACGATGCCAATTCTGGTTTTGACCACCACAGTTAATGTCACTCTAGAAGCGTAGTGTCATCAGTGGACTCAGTGCAGCGCAACGTAAGTATTACACAAGGGTCTTAGCAGCATTCTTCTTGAACCAAGTTGCTCTTGCTTTATATCCACCTACTTTACCTCTGCTCCCCACTTCCTTTCTTATAATCCCCTTTCGGGGGTAGTCTTTATAGCTTTCCTCTGACCCCAGTTACGCTGGCTTTACCTCCATTCCCAATATCTGTCTTCCCTTCGCAATTAACGAATAGTGCCATCAGTGGTGTGCAATGTTGGCACTACACATGGATTTTTGCAGCATTTCTTTGATATCCAGTCCACATCAATGAATCATCCATTAGCAAGTTTTCATTAAAGTGAGAAATGCCAATTCGCATGGTTATCGTTTGTTATCCATGCTGCTGAACTTTTTGTTAAAATAATATCGATGGTGGAAATTATACATATAGTTATTTTGGCAAGAATTCAAACTATTTGGGATAGCCTCTTTGGTAAATACTTGTACAAGCGAGAAATAAAGTATGTAAATAACCTTGAAGTTTATTGATGAATATTATAAAAATAAATGAAATATGGGATTAAAACATTTTGACTAGAACTGCAAACGAAATAGTACAACATAGCAAAAGCAACTGACACATATTTGCAATGCAATGATGCAGTTACCAGTACTTTCTTTTTCCTTTCAGGATAGTATGAAGTTGGAACATTATCCAGGGTAACCTAAGTGTTCTTGTATGGATGGCAAGACCAATTACCTTATGCTGGTAAGGTGGGCCTCTTCCCGTCCCTTTTGCTAGTGATGTGGGCTTCTTCCCGCTAAGCTCGTTCAGCGGGTTTCTTCCTATCTTCCTGCTTCACTCGTGAAGTAGGCCTCTTCTCGCTTTGCTCACCCCGCTTCGATGGTGAAGTAGTCCTCTCATCCCAGGCCTCGTCCTCTCGTCCCGCTTCGATGGTGGAGTACTCCTTTCATCCCACTTCAATGAGGAAGCGGGACTCTCTCTTTCTTTGCCGTCCCGCTTTCACTGATGGAAGCGGGGCTCTTTGCAGTGCCGCTTTCACTGGTGGAAGCGGGCCTCTTTTTGCCGTGCCGCTTCCGCTGGTGGAAGCGGGCCTCTTTTTGCCGTGCCGCTTCCGCTGGTGGAAGCGGGCCTCTTTTTGCCGTGCCGCTTCCGCTGGTGGAAGCGGGCCTCTTTTTGCCGTGTCGCTATTGCTGGTGGAAGCGAATCCCTTTTTGCCGTGCCGCTTTCGCTGGTGGAAGCAAGGCAGTTTTTACCTTGCCGCTTTCGCTGGTGGAGGCGGGGCAGTTTTTGCTGTGCCGCTTTCGCTGGTGGAGGCGGGCCAGTTTCTGCCGTGCCGCTTCCGCTGGTGGAGGCGGGCCAGTTTCTGCTGTGCCACTTACGCTGGTGGAGGCGGGCCAGTTTCTGCCGGGCCGCTTCCGCTGGTGGAGGCGGGCCAGTTTCTGCCGGGCCGCTTCCGCTGGTGGAGGCGGGCCAGTTTCTGCCGGGCCGCTTCCGCTGGTGGAGGCGGGCCAGTTTCTGCCGGGCCGCTTCCGCTGGTGGAGGCGGGCCAGTTTCTGCCGGGCCGCTTCCGCTGGTGGAGGCGGGCCAGTTTCTGCCGGGCCGCTTCCGCTGGTGGAGGCGGGCCAGTTTCTGCCGGGCCGCTTCCGCTGGTGGAGGCGGGCCAGTTTCTGCCGGGCCGCTTCCGCTGGTGGAGGCGGGCCAGTTTCTGCCGGGCCGCTTCCGCTGGTGGAGGCGGGCCAGTTTCTGCCGGGCCGCTTCCGTTGGTGGAGGCGGGCCAGTTTCTGCCGGGCCGCTTCCGCTGGCGGGAGTCGGCCTCTCTGTGCCGTGCCACCTTTCGCTGGCGGAAGCAGGCCTCTTTCTGCCGTGCTGCTTTTGCTGGTGGAAGCTGGCCTCTTTTTGCCGTGCCACTTTTGCTGGTGGAAGCAGACCTCTTTTTGTCGTGCTTCTATTTGGCATGCTACTTTTGCGGATGGAAGTGGGCCTCTTTTTGCCGTACCGCTTGCGCTGGAGAAAGCGGGCCGCTTTTTGCCTTACTGCTTGCGCTGGAGGAAGCGGGCCTCCTTTTGCTGTGCCGCTTCCGCTGGTGGAAGCGGGTCGCTATTTGCTAAACCGCTTTCGCTGATGGAAGCGGGTTGCTATTTGCCGTCCGCCTTTCGCTGATTGTTGCCATCTCGCTTTTGCTGATTGTTGCCATCTCCCTTTCGCTGATTGTTGTCATCTCCCTTTCGCTGATTGTTGCCATCTCGCTTTTGCTGATTGTTGCCATCTCGCTTTTGCTGATTGTTGCCATCTCGCTTTTGCTGATTGTTGCCATCTCCCTTTCGCTGATTGTTGCCATCTCCCTTTCGCTGATTGTTGCCATCTCCCTTTCGCTGATTGTTGCCATCTCACTTTCGCTGATTGTTGCCATCTCGCTTTCGCTGGTGGAAGCGGGCCTATTGTCGTGCCACTTTCGCTGGTGGAAGTGGCCCTCTTTTTGCCGACTGCTTTCGCTGGTGGAAGCAGGCATCTATGCTGTGCCACTTTCGCTGGCGTAAGCGGCCCGCTTTGTGCCATGCCGCTTTCAGTGGAAGCGCTTTGTGCCGTGCCGCTTTCAGTGGAAGCGGGCATTTTTTTGGCGTGCCACTTTTGCTAAAAACGCTTTTTCTTGCAATCCCGCTTTTGGTGGTTAATGCTGTCCCACTTATGCTGGTTGATGCCGTCTCGCTTTCGCTGGTAGAAGCGGGGGCATTTTGTCGCGCCGCTTTCGCTGGTGTGAGCGGGCCTCTTTTTGCCATCCCACTTTTGCCGAGTGGTGCCGTCTTTCTTTCTCTGGTGGAAGCGGGCGCCTCTGTGCCGTGCCGCTTTCGCTGGTGGAAGCGGGCCTCTCTGCGCCGTGCCGCTTTCGCTGGTGGAAGCGGGCCTCTCTGCGCCGTGACGCTTTCGCTGGTGGAAGCGGGCCTCTCTGCGCCGTGCCGCTTACGCTGGTGGAAGCGGGGCTCTCTGCGCCGTGCCCCTTACGCTGGTGGAAGCGGGCCTCTCTGCGCCGTGCCCCTTACGCTGGTGGAAGCGGGCCTCTCTGCGCCGTGCCCCTTACGCTGGTGGAAGCGGGCCTCTCTGCGCCGTGCCCCTTACGCTGGTGGAAGCGGGCCTCTCTGCGCCGTGCCGCTTACGCTGGTGGAAGCGGGCCTCTCTGCCCCGTGCCGCTTACGCTGGTGGAAGCGGGCCTCTCTGCGCCGTGCCGCTTACGTTGGTGGAAGCGGGCCTCTGTGACATGCCGCTTACGCTGGTGGAAGCGGGTCAGTTTCTGCCGTGCTGCTTACGCTGGTGGAAGCGGGCCAGTTTCTGCCGTGCCGCTACGCTGGTGGAAGCGGGCCTCTCTGTGCCGTGCCGCTTACGCTGGTGGAAGCGGGCCTCTCTCTATGCCGTGCTGCTTACGCTGGTGGAAGCTGGCCTCTCTCTGTGCCGTGCCGCTTATGCTGGTGGAAGCGGGCCTCTCTCTGTGCCGTACCGCTTACGCTGGTGGAAGCGGGCCAGTTTCTGCCGTGCCGCTTACGCTGGTGGAAGCGGGCCAGTTTCTGCCGTGCCGCTTACGCTGGTGGAAGCGGGCCAGTTTCTGCCGTGCCGCTTACGCTGGTGGAAGCGGGCCAGTTTCTGCCGTTCCGCTTAGGCTGGTGGAAGCGGGCCTTTCTGTGCCGTGCTGCTTACGCTGATGGAAGCGGGCTGCTTTCGCTGGTGGAATCGGGCCTCTCTGTGCCGTGCCGCTTACGCTGGTGGAAGCAGGCTGTTTACGCTGGTGGAAGCGAGCCTCCGTGCCGCTACGCTGGTGGAAGCGGGCCTCTGTGCCGTGCCGCTTACGCTGGTGGAAGCGGGCCTCTCTCTATGCCGTGCTGCTTACGCTGGTGGAAGCTGGCCTCTCTCTGTGCCGTGCCGCTTATGCTGGTGGAAGCGGGCCTCTCTGTGCCGTACCGCTTACACTGGTGGAAACGGGCCTCTCTGCGCCATGCCACTTACGCTGGTGGAAGCGGGCCTCTCTGCGCCGTGCCGCTTACGCTGGTGGAAGCGGGCCTCTCTGTGCCGTGCCGCTTACGCTAGTGGAAGCGGGCCTCTCTGTGCCGTGCCGCTTACGCTGGTGGAAGCGGACCAGACTGCCGCTTATGCTGGTGGAAGCGGGCCTCTCTGTGCCGTGCCACTTACGCTGGTGAAAGCGGGCCTCTCTGTGCCGTGCCGGCCAGACTCTGCCGCTTACGCTGATGGAAGAAGTCCTCTCTGTGCCGTGCCGCTTACGCTGGTGGAAGCGAGCCAGTTTCTGCTGTGCCGCTTGAGCTGGTGGAAGCAGGCCTCTCTGTGCCGTGCCGCTTACGCTAGTGGAAGCGGGCCTCTCTGCTCCGTGCCTCTTACGCTGGTGGAGGCGGGCCTCTGTGCCGTGCCGCTTACGCTGGTGGAAGCGGGCCTCTCTGTGCCGTGCCACTTACGCTGGTGAAAGCGGGCCTCTCTGTGCCGTGCCGGCCAGACTCTGCCGCTTACGCTGATGGAAGAAGTCCTCTCTGTGCCGTGCCGCTTACGCTGGTGGAAGCGAGCCAGTTTCTGCTGTGCCGCTTGAGCTGGTGGAAGCAGGCCTCTCTGTGCCGTGCCGCTTACGCTGGTGGTTTCTGTGCCGTGCCGCTTACGCTGGTGGAAGCGGGCCTCTCTGCGCCGTGCCACTTACGCTGGTGGAAGCGGGCCTCTCTGCGCCGTGCCGCTTACGCTGGTGGAAGCGGGCCTATCTGTGCCGTGCCGCTTGCACTGGTGGAAGCGGGCCTCTGTGCGGTGCCGCTTGCGCTGGTGGAAGCGGGCCTCTCTGTGACATGGCGCTTGCGCTGGTGGAAGCGGGCCTTTCTCTGGGCCGTGCCGCTTACGCTGGTGGAAGCGGGCCTCTCTGGGCCGTGCCGCTGACGCTGGTGGAAGCGGGCCTCTCTGGGCCGTGCCGCTTACGCTGGTGGAAGCGGGCCTCGCTGCGCCGTGCCGCTTACGCTGGTGGAAGCGGGCCTCGCTGCGCCGTGCCGCTTACGCTGGTGGAAGCGGGCCAGTTTCTGCTGGTAGAAGCGGGTTTCTATGTGCCGTGTTACTTTCGCTGGTAGAAGCGGGCCTCTGTGAAGTGCCGCTTACGTTGGTGGAAGTGGGCCTCTCTGGGCCGTGCTGCTTATGCTGGTGGAAGGGAGCCTCTCTGGGCCGTGCCGCTTATGCGGGTGGAAGCGGGCCTCTCTGGGCCGTGCCGCTTACGCTGGTGGAAGCGGGCCTCTCTGGGCCGTGCCGCTTACGCTGGTGGAAGCGGGCCTCTGGGCCGTGCCGCTTACGCTGGTGGAAGCGGGCCTCTCTGGGCCGTGCTGCTGACACTGGTGGAAGCGGGGCTCTCTGGGCCGTGCCGCTTACTCTGGTGGAAGCGGGCCTCGCTGCGCCGTGCCGCTTACGCTGGTGGAAGCGGGCCTCGCTGCGCCGTGCCGGTTACGCTGGTGGAAGCGGGCCAGTTTCTGCTGTGCCGCTTACACTGGTGGAAGCGGGTTTCTCTGTGCCGTGCCGCTGACGCTGGTGGAAGCGGGCCTCTCTGGGCCGTGCCGCTTACGCTGGTGGAAGCGGGCCTCGCTGCGCCGTGCCGCTTACGCTGGTGGAAGCGGGCCTCGCTGCGCCGTGCCGCTTACGCTGGTGGAAGCGGGCCAGTTTCTGCTGTGCCGCTTACGCTGGTGGAAGCGGGTTTCTCTGTGCCGTGCCGCTTACGCTGGTGGAAGCGGGCCTCTCTGTGCCGTGCCGCTTACGCTTGTGGAAGCGGGCCTCTCTGTGCCGTGCCGCTTACGCTGGTGGAAGCGGGCCTCTCTGTGCCGTGCCGCTTACGCTGGTGGAAGCGGGCCTCTCTGCGCCCGTGCCGCTTACGCTGGTGGAAGCGGGTCAGTTTCTGCCGTGCCGCTTGCGCTGGTGGAAGCGGGCCTCTGTGCGGTGCCGCTTGCGCTGGTGGAAGCGGGCCTCTCTTTGACGTGGCGCTGGTGGAAGCGGGCCTCTCTGTGACGTGGCGCTTGCGCTGGTGGAAGCAGGCCTCTCTGTGACGTGCCGCTTACGCTGGTGGAAGCGGGCCAGTTTCTGCCGTGCCGCTTACGCTGGTGGAAGGGGACCTCGCTTTTGCTAGTAGAAGCGGGTTTCTATGTGCCGTGTTGCTTTCGCTGGTAGAAGCGGGGTTCTGTGAAGTGCCGCTTACGCTGGTGGAAGCGGGCCTCTCTGTGCCGTGCCGCTCACACTGGTGGAAGCGGGCCTCTCTGCTCCGTGCCACTTACGCTGGTGGAAGCGGGCCTCTCTGTGCCGTGCCGCTTGCACTGGTGGAAGCGGGCCTCTGTGCGGTGCCGCTTGCGCTGGTGGAAGCTGGCCTCTCTGTGACGTGGCGCTTGCGCTGGTGGAAGCGGGCCTTTCTCTGGGCTGTGCGGCTTACGCTGGTGGAAGCGGGCCTCTCTGGGCCGTGCCGCTGACGCTGGTGGAAGCGGGCCTCTCTGGGCCGTGCCGCTGACGCTGGTGGAAGCGGGCCTCTCTGGGCCGTGCCGCTGACGCTGGTGGAAGCGGGCCTCGCTGCGCCGTGTCGCTTACGCTGGTGGAAGCGGGCCTCGCTGCGCCGTGCCACTTACGCTGGTGGAAGCGGGCCAGTTTCTGCTGTGCCGTTTACGCTGGTGGAAGCGGGTTTCTCTGTGCCGTACCGCTTACGCTGGTGAAAGCGGGCCTCTCTGGGCCGTGCCGCTTACGCTGGTGGAAGCGGGCCTCTCTGGGCCGTGCCGCTTACGCTGGTGGAAGCGGGCCTCTCTGGGCCGTGCCGCTTACGCTGGTGGAAGCGGGCCTCTCTGGGCCGTGCCGCTTACGCTGGTGGAAGCGGGCCTCTCTGGGCCGTGCCGCTTACGCTGGTGGAAGCGGGCCTCTTTGGGCCGTGCCGCTTACGCTGGTGGAAGCGGGCCTCTCTGGGCCGTGCCGCTCACGCTGGTGGAAGCGGGCCTCTCTGGGCCGTGCAGCTCACCCTGGTGGAAGCGGGCCTCTCTGGGCCGTGCCGTTTACGCTGCCTCGCTTTCGTTGGTAGAAGCGAGTTTCTTTGTGTCGTGCCGCTTACGCTGGTAGAAACGGGCCTCTGTGCTGTGCCGCTTACGCTGGTGGAAGCGGGCCTCTCTGTGCAGTGTTGCTCTCGCTAGTGGAAGCGGGACACTGTGCCTTGCCGCTTACGCTGGTAGAAGCGGGCGTCTCTGTGCCGTGCCGCTTACGCTGTTGGAAGCGGGCCTCTCTGGGCCGTGCCGCTTACGCTGGTCGAAGCGGGCCTCTCTGGGCCGTGCCGCTTACGCTGGTCGAAGCGGGCCTCTCTGGGCCGTGCCGCTTACGCTGGTCGAAGCGGGCCTCTCTGGGCCGTGCCGCTTACGCTGGTGGAAGCGGGCCTCTCTGGGCCGTGCCGCTTACGCTGGTGGAAGCGGGCCTCTTTGGGCCGTGCCGCTTACGCTGGGCGAAGCGGGCCTCTGTGCAGTGCCGCTTACGCTGGTGGAAGTGGGCCTCTCTGTGTCGTGCCGCTTACGTTGGTGGAAGGGGGCCTCTCTGGGCCGTGCCGCTTACGCTGGTGGAAGCGGGCCTCTCTGGGCCGTGCCGCTTACGCTGGTGGAAGCGGGCCTCTTTGGGCCGTGCCGCTTACGCTGGTGGAAGCGGGCCTCTTTTGGCCGTGCTGCTTACGCTGGTGGAAGCGGGCCTCTGGGCCGTGCCGTTTACGCTGGTGAAAGCGGGCCTCTCTGGGCCGTGCCGCTCACGCTGGTGGAAGCGGGCCTCTCTGGGCCGTGCCGTTTACGCTGCCTCGCTTTCGTTGGTAGAAGCGAGTTTCTTTGTGTCGTGCCGCTTACGCTGGTAGAAACGGGCCTCTGTGCTGTGCCGCTTACGCTGGTGGAAGCGGGCCTCTCTGTGCAGTGTTGCTCTCGCTGGTGGAAGCGGGACTCTGTGCCTTGCCGCTTACGCTGGTGGAAGCGGGCGTCTCTGTGGCGTGCCGCTTACGCTGGTGGAAGCGGGCCAGTTTCTGCCGTGCCGCTTATGCTGGTGGAAGCGGGCCTCTCTGTGCCGTGCCACTTACGCTGGTGAAAGCGGGCCTCTCTGCGCCGTGCCGCTAACGCTGGTGGAAGCGGGCCTCTCTGTGCGGTGTCGCTTGCGCTGGTGGAAGCGGGCCTCTCTGTGACGTGGCGCTTGCGCTGGTGGAAGCGGGCCTCTCTGTGACGTGGCGCTTGCGCTGGTGGAAGCGGGCCTCTCTGTGACGTGGCGCTTGCGCTGGTGGAAGCGGGCCTCTCTGTGCCGTGCCGCTTACGCTGGTGGAAGCGGGCCTCTCTGGGCCGTGCCGCTTACGCTGGTGGAAGCGGCCCTCTCTGGGCAGTGCCGCTTACGCTGGTGGAAGCGGGCCTCTCTGGGCCGTGCCGCTTACGCTGGTGGAAGCGGGCCTCTATGGGCCGTGCCGCTTACGCTGTTGGAAGCGGGCCTCTCTGTGACGTGCCGCTTACGCTGGTGGAAGCGGGTCAGTTTCTGCCGTGCCGCTTACGCTGGTGGAAGCGGGCCTCGCTTTTGCTGGTAGAAGCGGGTTTCTATGAGCCGTGTTGCTTTCGCTGGTAGAAGCTGGCCTCTGTGCAGTGCCGCTTACGCTGGTGGAAGTGGGCCTCTCTGTGCCGTGCTGCTTACGTTGGTGGAAGGGGGCCTCTCTGGGCCGTGCCGCTTACGCTGGTGGAAGCGGGCTTCTCTGGGCCGTGCCGCTTACGCTGGTGGAAGCGGGCCTCTTTGGGCCGTGCCGCTTACGCTGGTGGAAGCGGGCCTCTTTGGGCCGTGCCGCTTTCGCTGGTGGAAGCAGGCCTCTGGGCCGTGCCGTTTACGCTGGTGAAAGCGGGCCTCTCTGGGCCGTGCCGCTCACGCTGGTGGAAGCGGGCCTCTCTGGGCCGTGCAGCTTACCCTGGTGGAAGCGGGCCTCTCTGTGACGTGGCGCTTGCGCTGGTGGAAGCGGGCCTCTCTGGGCCGTGCCGTTTACGCTGCCTCGCTTTCGTTGGTAGAAGCGAGTTTCTTTGTGTCGTGCCGCTTACGCTGGTAGAAACGGGCCTCTGTGCTGTGCCGCTTACGCTGGTGGAAGCGGGCCTCTCTGTGCAGTGTTGCCCTCGCTGGTGGAAGCGGGACTCTGTGCCTTGCCGCTTACGCTGGTGGAAGCGGGCGTCTCTGTGCCGTGCCGCTTACGCTGGTGGAAGCGGGCCAGTTTCTGCCGTGCCGCTTACGCTTGTGGAAGCGGGCCTCTCTGTGCCGTGCCACTTACGCTGGTGAAAGCGGGCCTCTCTGCGCCGTGCCGCTTGCGCTGGTGGAAGCGGGCCTCTCTGTGCGGTGCCGCTTGCGCTGGTGGAAGCGGGCCTCTCTGTGACGTGGCGCTTGCGCTGGTGGAAGCGGGCCTCTCTGTGACGTGGCGCTTGCGCTGGTGGAAGCGGGCCTCTCTGTGACGTGCCGCTTGCGCTGGTGGAAGCGGGTCAGTTTCTGCCGTGCCGCTTACGCTGGTGGAAGCGGGCCAGTTTCTGCCGTGCCGCTTAAGCTGGTGGAAGCGGGCCTCAGTTTTGCTGGTAGAAGCGGGTTTCTATGTGCCGTGTTGCTTTCGCTGGTAGAAGCGGGCCTCTGTGAAGTGCCGCTTACGTTGGTGGGAGTGGGCCTCTCTGTGCCGTGTTGCTTACGCTGGTGGAAGCAGGCCTCTCTGGGCCGTGCCGCTTACGCTGGTGGAAGCGGGCCTCTCTGGGCCGTGCCGCTGACGCTGGTGGAAGCGGGCCTCTCTGGGCCGTGCCGCTTACGCTGGTGGAAGCGGGCCTCTCTGGGCCGTGCCGCTTACGCTGGTGGAAGCGGGCCTCTCTGGGCCGTGCCGCTTACGCTGGTGGAAGCGGGCCTCTCTGTGACGTGCCGCTTACGCTGGTGGAAGCGGGTCAGTTTCTGCCGTGCCGCTTACGCTGGTGGAAGCGGGCCTTGCTTTTGCTGGTAGAAGCGGGTTTCTATGAGCCGTGTTGCTTTCGCTGGTAAAAGCTGGCCTCTGTGCAGTGCCGCTTACGCTGGTGGAAGTGGGCCTCTCTGTACCGTGCCGCTTACGTTGGTGGAAGGGGGCCTCTCTGGGCCGTGCCGCTTACGCTGGTGGAAGCGGGCCTCTCTGGGCCGTGCCGCTTACGCTGGTGGAAGCGGGCCTCTTTGGACCGTGCCGCTTTCGCTGATGGAAGCGGGCCTCTGGGCCGTGCCGCTTTCGCTGGTGGAAGCAGGCCTCTGGGCCGTGCCGTTTACGCTGGTGAAAGCGGGCCTCTCTGGGCCGTGCCGCTGACGCTGGTGGAAGCGGGCCTCTCTGGGCCGTGCCGCTTACGCTGGTGGAAGCGGGCCTCTCTGTGACGTGCCGCTTACGCTGGTGGAAGCGGGTCAGTTTCTGCCGTGCCGCTTACGCTGGTGGAAGCGGGCCTCGCTTTTGCTGGTAGAAGCGGGTTTCTATGAGCCGTGTTGCTTTCGCTGGTAGAAGCTGGCCTCTGTGCAGTGCCGCTTACGCTGGTGGAAGTGGGCCTCTCTGTGCCGTGCCGCTTACGTTGGTGGAAGGGGGCCTCTCTGGGCCGTGCCGCTTACGCTGGTGGAAGCGGGCCTCTCTGGGCCTCGCCGCTTACGCTGGTGGAAGCGGGCCTCTTTGGGCCGTGCCGCTTACGCTGGTGGAAGCGGGCCTCTGGGCCGTGCCGCTTTCGCTGGTGGAAGCAGGCCTCTGGGCCGTGCCGTTTACGCTGGTGAAAGCGGGCCTCTCTGGGCCGTGCCGCTCACGCTGGTGGAAGCGGGTCTCTGGGCCGTGCAGCTTACCCTGGTGGAAGCGGGCCTCTCTGGGCCGTGCCGTTTACGCTGCCTCGCTTTCGTTGGTAGAAGCGAGTTTCTTTGTGTCGTGCCGCTTACGCTGGTAGAAACGGGCCTCTGTGCTGTGCCGCTTACGCTGGTGGAAGCGGGCCTCTCTGTGCAGTGTTGCTCTCGCTGGTGGAAGCGGGACTCTTTGCCTTGCCGCTTACGCTGGTGGAAGCAGGCGTCTCTGTGCCGTGCCGCTTACGCTGGTGGAAGCGGGCCAGTTTCTGCCGTGCCGCTTACGCTGGTGGAAGCTGGCCTCTCTGTGCCGTGCCACTTACGCTGGTGAAAGCGGGCCTCTCTGCGCCGTGCCGCTTACGCTGGTGGAAGCGGGCCTCTCTGTGCGGTGCCGCTTACGCTGGTGGAAGCGGGCCTCTCTGTGCGGTGCCGCTTGCGCTGGTGGAAGCGGGCCTCTCTGTGACGTGGCGCTTGCGCTGGTGGAAGCGGGCCTCTCTGTGACGTGGCGCTTGCGCTGGTGGAAGCGGGCCTCTCTGTGACGTGGCGCTTGCGCTGGTGGAAGCGGGCCTCTCTGTGACGTGGCGCTTGCGCTGGTGGAAGCGGGCCTCTCTGTGACGTGCCGCTTGCGCTGGTGGAAGCGGGTCAGTTTCTGCCGTGCCGCTTACGCTGGTGGAAGCGGGCCAGTTTCTGCCGTGCCGCTTACGCTGGTGGAAGCGGGCCTCGCTTTTGCTGGTAGAAGCGGGTTTCTATGTGCCGTGTTGCTTTCGCTGGTAGAAGCGGGCCTCTGTGAAGTGCCGCTTACGTTGGTGGAAGTGGGCCTCTCTGTGCCGTGCTGCTTACGCTGGTGGAAGGGGGCCTCTCTGGGCCGTGCTGCTTACGCTGGTGGAAGGGGGCCTCTCTGGGCCGTGCCGCTTACGCTGGTGGAAGCTGGCCTCTCTGGGCCGTGCCGCTTATGCTGGTGGAAGCGGGCCTCTCTGGGCCGTGCCGCTTACGCTGGTGGAAGCGGGCCTCTCTGGGCCGTGCCGCTTACGCTGGTGGAAGCGGGCCTTTCTCTGGGCCGTGCCGCTTACGCTGGTGGAAGCGGGCCTTTCTCTGGGCTGTGCCGCTTACGCTGGTGGAAGCGGGCCTTTCTCTGGGCCGTGCCGCTTACGCTGGTGGAAGCGGGCCTTTCTCTGTGCCGTCCCGCTTACGCTGGTGGAAGCGGGCCTTTCTCTGTGCCGTGCCGCTTACGCTGGTGGAAGCGGGCCTTTCTCTGTGCCGTGCCGCTCACGCTGGTGGAAGCGGGCCTTTCTCTGGGCCGTGCCGCTTACGCTGGTGGAAGCGGGCCTTTCTCTGGGCCGTGCCGCTTACGCTGGTGGAAGCGGGCCTCTCTGGGCCGTGCCGCTTACGCTGGTGGAAGCGGGCCTCGCTGCGCCGTGCCGCTTACGCTGGTGGAAGCGGGCCTTGCTGCGCCGTGCCGCTTACGCTGGTGGAAGCGGGCCAGTTTCTGCTGTGCCGCTTACGCTGGTGGAAGCAGGTTTCTTTGTGCTGTGCCGCTTACGCTGGTGGAAGCGGGCCTCTGTGCCGTGCCGCTTACGCTTGTGGAAGCGGGCCTCTCTGTGCCGTGCCGCTTACGCTTGTGGAAGCGAGCCTCTCTGTGCCGTGCCGCTTACGCTTGTGGAAGCGAGCCTCTCTGTGCCGTGCCGCTTACGCTGGTGGAAGCGGGCCTCTCTGTGCCGTGCCGCTTGCGCTGGTGGAAGCGGGCCTCTCTGTGACGTGGCGCTTGCGCTGGTGGAAGCGGGCCTCTCTGTGACGTGCCGCTTACGCTGGTGGAAGCGGGCCAGTTTCTGCCGTGCCGCTTACACTGGTGGAAGCGGGCCAGTTTCTGCCGTGCCGCTTACGCTGGTGGAAGGGGGCCTCGCTTTTGCTAGTAGAAGCGGGTTTCTATGTGCCGTGTTGCTTTCGCTGGTAGAAGCGGGGCTCTGTGAAGTGCCGCTTACGCTGGTGGAAGGGGGCCCCTCTGGGCCGTGCCGCTTACGCTGGTGGAAGGGGGCCCCTCTGGGCCGTGCCGCTTACGCTGGTGGAAGCGGGCCTCTCTGGGCCGTGCCGCTTACGCTAGTGGAAGCGGGCCTCGCTGCGCCGTGCCGCTTACGCTAGTGGAAGCGGGCCTCGCTGCGCCGTGCCGCTTACGTTGGTGGAAGCGGGCCTCGCTGCGCCGTGCCGCTTACGCTGGTGGAAGCGGGCCTCGCTGCGCCGTGCCGCTTACGCTGGTGGAAGCGGGCCTCGCTGCGCCGTGCCGCTTACGCTGGTGGAAGCGGGCCTCGCTGCGCCGTGCCGCTTACGCTGGTGGAAGCGGGCCTCGCTGCGCCGTGCCGCTTACGCTGGTGGAAGCGGGCCTCGCTGCGCCGTACCACTTACGCTGGTGGATGTGGGCCTCGCTGCGCCGTGCCGCTTACGCTGGTGGAAGCGGGCCTCGCTGCGCCGTGCCGCTCACGCTGTTGGAAGCGGGCCTCTGTGACGTGCCGCTTACACTGTGGAAGCGGGCCTCTCTGTCACGTGCCGCTTACGGGCCTCTCTGTCACGTGCCGCTTGCTGGTGGAAGCGGGCCTTTCTGTTCCGTGCCGCTTACGCTGGTGGAAGCGGGGCTCTCTGTGCCATGCCACTTACGCTGGTGGAAGCAGGCCTCTGTGCCGTGCCGCTTACGCTAGTAGAAGCGTGTTTCTTTGTGCTGCCTCGCTTTCGTTGGTAGAAGCGAGTTTCTTTGTGTCGTGCCGCTTACGCTGGTAGAAGCCTCTCTGTGCTGTGCCGCTTACGCTGGTGGAAGCGGGCCTCTCTGTGACGTGCCACTTACGCTGGTTGAAGCTGGCCAGTTTCTGCCGTGCCGCTTACTGGTGGAAGCGGGCCTCGTTTTTCAGCCTCGCTTTTGCTGGTAGAATCAGGTTTCTATGTGCCGTGTTGCTTTCGCTGGTAGAAGCGGGGCTCTGTGAAGTGCCGCTTACGCTGGTGGAAGGGGGCCCCTCTGGGCCGTGCCGCTTACGCTGGTGGAAGTGGGCCTCTCTGTGCCGTGTCGCTTACGCTGGTGGAAATGGGCCTCTGTGCCGTGCCGCTTACGCTGGTGGAAGCAGGCTGCTTACGCTGGTGAAGCGGGCCTCCGTGCCGTTTACGCTGGTGGAAGCGGGCCTCTCTGTGCCGTGCCGCTTACGCTGGTGGAAGCGGGGCTCTGTGCCGTGCTGCTTACGCTGGTGGAAGCGGGCCTCTCTCTGTGCCGTGCCGCTTACGCTGGTGGAATCGGGCCTCTCTTTGCCGTGCCGCTTACGCTGGTGGAAGCATGCAGTTTACTCTGGAAGCGGGCCTCTCTGTGCCGTGCCGCTTTCGCTGGTGGAAGCGGGCCTCTCTGTGCCGTGCCGCTTACGTTGGTGGAAGCGGACTTTTCTCTGTGTTGTGCCGCTTACGCTGGTGGAAGCGGACTTTTCTCTGTGCCGTGCCGCTTACGCTGGTGGAAGCGGGCCTCTTTGTGCCGTGCCGCTTACGCTGGTGGAAGCGGGCCTCTTTGTGCCGTGCCGCTTACGCTGGTGGAAGCGGGCCTCTCTCTGTGCCGTGCCGCTTACGCTGATGGAAGCGGGCCTCTCTCTGTGCCGTGCCGCTTACGCTGATGGAAGCGGGCCTCTCTCTGTGCCCTGCCGCTTACGCTAGTGGAAGCGGGCCTTCTTTTTGCCGTGCCGCTTACGCTGGTGGAAGCGGGCCCCTCTGTCACGCTGGTGGAAGCGGGCCTCTGTGCCGTGCCGCTTACGCTGGTGGAAGCGGGCCTCTATGCTGTGCCGCTTACGCTGGTGGAAGCGGGCCTCTTTTTGCCGCCTCGCTTTCGCTGGTGGAAGCGGGCCCCTCTGTGCCGTGCCGCTCTCGCTGGTGAAAGCGGGCCTCTCTGTGCCGTGCCACTTTCACTGTTGGTAGCGGGACTCTCTGTGCCGTGCCGCTTACGCTGGTGGAAGCGGGCCTCTCTGTGCCGTGCCGCTTACGCTGGTGGAAGCGGGCCTCTCTGTGCGGTGCCGCTCTCGCTGGTGAAAGCGGGCCTCTCCGTGCCTTGCCGCTCTCGCTGGTGGAAGCGGGCCTCTCTGTGCTGTGCCGCTCTCGCTGGTGGAAGCGGGCCTCTCTGTGCCGTGCCGCTTTCGCTGGTGGAAGCGGACTTCTGTGCCGTGCTACTTCCGCTGGTGGAAGCGGACCTCTCCTCTTTTTGTTATGCCACTTTTCCTGGTGGAAGTGGACCTCTTTCTGCCCTGACACTTTCGCTGGTTAATACCGTCCCACTTATGCCGGTTGGTGCCATCTCCCTTTCACTGGTGGAAGCAAGGCTCCTTTTTCCGTTCCGCTTCCACTGATGGAAGTGAGCCTCTTTTTGCCCTGCCACTTTTGCTGGTGGAAACGGGCGTCTTTTTGCAATCTCGCTTTTGCTGGTTAATGCTGTCCCACTTATGCTGGTTGGTGCCATTTCGCTTTCGCTGGTGGAAGCGTGGCTCCCTTGTTCTTCCGCTTCCGCTGGTAGTAAGTGGGCTTCTTTTTGACGCCTCGCTTGCGCTGGTAGAAGTGGGCCTGTTTTTGCCTCCCCTCTTCCGCTGGTGGAAGCTGGCCTTTTTTTGTCACCTCGCTGATGAAAGCAGGCTTCATTTTGCTATCCTGATTCAGTTGCCATCCTGCTTTCGTTGGTGGAAGCGGGCTTCTTTTGGCCGTCCCGCTTTCGCTGGTGGAAGCGGGCCTCTTTTAGCCATCCCTCTTTTGCTGGTGGAAGCATGCCTCTTTCTGCCTCCCCGCTTGTGGTGGTGGAAGCTGGCCTTTTTTTGTCACCTCGCTGATGAAAGCGGGCTTCATTTTGCTATCCTGATTAAGTTGCCATCCTGCTTTCGCTGGTGGAAGCGGGCTTCTTTTAGCCATCCCTCTTTTGCTGGTGGAAGCAGTTTTTTTTTTCCCCTTCCTGGATTTGCTGGTTGATGCCTTCCCACTTTGGCTGGTTGAATTGGGCCTCTTTTTGCCATACCACTTTTTCTGGTTGGTGCCGTCTCTTTCGCTGGTGGAAACGGGCTTCTTTTTGCCGTCCTACTTGCGCTGGTGGAAGCAGGCCTCCTTTAGCCATCCCGCTTTCGCAGGTGGAAGCAGGCCTCTTTTTGCCGCCCTGCTTTTGCTGGTCGAAGCAGTCCTCCTTTGGCTGTCCCGCTCGCGCTGGTCAAAGCGGGGCTCTTTTTGCCGTCCCGCTCTTGCTGGTTAAAGCAGGTCTCATTTTGCCATCACGCTCTCGCTGGTTGAAACATGCCTCTTTTTGATGTCGCGCTTCGCTGCTTCAAGCAGGCATCTTTTTTTGCCGTTCTGTTTCGCTGGTTGAAGTGGGCCTCTTTTTGCTGTCCCGTTCTCATTTCCAGGGGGATGGAGGTGGATGGAATGTGTAACAGCAGATATGGAGAAGTATCTTATAGTGGAGGACATGAAATTGAAAACGGCTCTCAAGAAATAGCGACCCTGCAGAGTGGGAAAAGTATTAGATGAAGATTGTATTGAAAATATTTGCGACAATAAATTTTCTGAAAACACTGAAAACAAAAATTTCTATCAGAAGCCAAACTAAAACATTTAAGATAGACAAATTAAAAAACCTAAAATAAAAGTTTAACTTATGTTTTTATCAAATGCAAATTACAAAGTTTTTATCAAATGCAAATTACAAAGAACATGTTCCAAATGTAGGGAAAATTATATTTTTTCTTCATTTTCCCCATTCCATTTTCGTGAGTAAAGGACAAGACTAATGAACTATCAGAATAAGTAAATTTCTTGTAAAAAAAACTGCAAAAAAACTTATATGTAATATTTGATTGTATAACATATAAACACACAACATCTGATGTGTACTTTTCTAAATGACAACTCTCCCAACAACACGAGCGCAGCTCATCTAACATCGAATATACATGATGAACTACAGTATGTTAATGGGATGCAGACTACTTCAATTAACTACAATATCCAAATACTAATAGCAATTACGGTATGTAATAATATACAGTACTTGAGTTTTAATATTCCTATGTGCAAGTAAAATTAATTGTAAAAAACAAAATTTACATCAATGGTGATTTGTGTATATTGATTAATGAAAGCAAACCAAAACTAATTGAAAATGGCATACTAATCAAAATTATATATCTTATAAATACTGAAACTTCTCTCCGAAAATAACATTTATTGAAAGGTAAGCCTGTGCGAAATATAGGCAGCCACAAAAGGGTAAAAATATTGGTTCCTTATTCTACCACAATGTTCTTTAATCAACCTAATAAACCAAAAATTATTTGATCGATTCTATTTCATATCACAGTCTCTCGAATAGTAACTAACTTCTAATCACTAAAGTCTTTTCCAAATGATAAATTCTTTTAATGTAGTTCTCTGACAAAGTAATTAATATTTTCCTATAATTTTGTATCTTTTCCTGATATCAAAGATCAACTGGAGATTTTATTCCAGATATTTACTACACCTAAGAATTACCTACGATAAATTATCTACGTGACAAAAGAGACCTATTTGTCTGCGAATACACCATGGAGTTTAATTATGTTGATCAGACACTAATGTGGTAATGTGCTTTCATAACTTATTATTCTTATTTTCCATTGTACTTTAGGCAAAATTTGTTTTCTTACATCCTGCATGTATATTTTTTTATGATTTTTTCAAAAATAAAATATCTTCCCAACCACGTAATAACTAATGTAATTTAGCCTATATGACGAGCTAATTCTATTTGCTAGTACGTCAGATGCTAAAGATTTGTTACGAACAGCTATGAGAATATTTTAAGTTCTGCATTGCAAAGAATCTAAAATTTATAGAGTTCAATTTAGCAAATTTTCTTACAATTCCAAAAGAAAAATCTCCTTCCTAAGGATTATCAAACATTATTGTGTCAAATTGAACGACCAGGTTATTCATATTACCCATTCAAACCTCTCAATAATAAAAAATTATAAGTGTGCACCTTCAACTTCTTCTAACCCATAAATGAGTAACCATTTACTTTTAACTAAATGATCATCAAAATTGCCAAGTTAGAGCGTCAGAAAATATACATATCACGCACACAACCTAAAATCATTCTGGTAAATTTCTGTCATTTCTAAATTCATGGCAAACCCCTAGGGAAAATAGGTAAGATATTGGTATGAGATGCAAAATCATATTAAATGTCCCACATTCCACGTTAACCTTAATCAAATATCCATAAATTAAACCTGAACAGCATATCAAACTATCGCCAAATGCGTCACTAAGTCAAAAAGTGTATAATTTTAAAGGCATTATTAAGTATACAACTACTATATATTTCATTACAACATTTACAAAGTAAAAAGAAAAAAAAAATATTCTTATTGGATGATGATTATCTGAAAAATACTACAGGATACCTCCCCCCCCCCAAAAAAAAAAAAAAAAGTTAAACCAAACGCAAAATTAAGAGTTTAAAACTGCCTACTTGCTATTACATATGCTTTCTTCTATGTCCAGTTTTCCAAACAAAAAATATTCAGTATGAGGTTTTGCTTAATTATTATAAAAGTTTTAAAAATTGCTGTATGATATAGAATTTTGGAATACAATTGGCAACCTTAATCATCATTGCTGAAACTTTCAGTTCGGCTGATTATCAAAAATTTTCTACGAGATCACTACTTTAGTATCCGTAGGTGTATTAAAGTAATTTAACGATTACCGGTAACTGAAATATAGTAAGAATAAGCAATTCTAAATTTTGCCTAATAGTTAATTATCCTGGAATCTTGCAAGCCTCCTAAATAGTACGATTAGATTTTTTATTGGATTGGTTTTATGAATTTGACCCAGAAGACCCGGTACTGGGACCTGGTACGACATTCTACACCCATATGCTATGGGGGGGGGGGGACCTCACAGTTACAAATGAATAAAAATATGAAATTTGCCAGATATGTAGCATAAAAAGAATCGAGAATGGAGTATCACAAAAGACTAAAAGACCATTGCATCTAGGGACGGAAAGGATGATGATGCAAAGATATTTAGATAATACCTACAGGGCGCTGCTTGATGTACACTGGCGACAGAGCATGACACTTTGAAACTATGATTACTTATACTGCCTCAAGTTCAAAGGATGATATTGACGGCAACCCTTTTTGAGATTGAAATGCAGAATTAGTTCTTTGAAATTAAACCATTACAGAACAAAAATTCATTAATGTACAATAATTAATTTATGAAAAGAAAAAACCCTGTTGCTATTTCACACTAGGCTGAAGCAGATTCTTAGAACAAAGAAAAACTGCACTTACCCTAGTTTCAAAAACTACTGGTATAAATCACATTTAAATGATATTCCTGAAATCCTGTTGCTTTTCTTGGACGAACGGCAATTGGTTTTTTGGGGACTGGTAATTATTCCTCTCAAGAATTATGAGAAAATTTTCTGCCTCTGGACATTAAGCCATCCTTGGGAATTTCCTAAAATAATTAAAAAGGATTAGAAGGATATTTTGGAGACGCCTACATTTGAATTGCTCATAACTCTAACTAGAAAATATACCATTTGTAATTGGACAAAATAACAACCATATATACCATCAGATACGACAGCCTTAAAGTACGGTGATTCACAAATTTTAAAACCAATTGATTAATCAACTTTTACTGCCTGGATACAAGCAAACTTTTTAAACGGGATTTAAATTGCATTCGGATTGTTACACAAATTATGTCGCATGAAACCTGAAATTGCTCAAACGTTATTTCTTAATTCATTGGAAACTCCTAAATTGTAATCGCAAAATTATCTTTGAGGAACTTCCATACACTTTATGAATTATTACGGAAATACACTTGGGAGGTAAACAAAAAACATATTGAAGAATGGTTTTCAAACCCGAAACCTTTTACGAGATCACAAAAGGCTTTTCATTTAAAAGTTTATATATAACTCATTCTTATAAGAGTAATCTTTGCATATTAGAGACTTTTCATCAACATACCACTATCATCCAAAGCTACAGAATTGAACTAAAATTATTTATATGTCCACAACTACGGTCAAGAATTTAAGCCCATATCTTTATATTAAATTACCAAGCATTCAATCTTGCTTCTGAATCCTAACCCTTAATTTGCAAATGCACATGGGTCACAAGTTACCTGCATTTAAAGAATATATCTTGCACTTTCCATCAAAATAGAGCAAAATGGTGAAGCCATAATTTGTGAGCACACACACACCTACCTGTCTTGCTTAATCGGATAAGTTGCTGTAAGTTCTAAAGCTCATCTGCCTAACTCAACTTTAAGTGATCTTTCGAGATATTTATCATCTAACCAGTCTAGAGTTAAAGTCTTTTAAGTTGTCATTTCAAAAATATTTTCTGATTCAGTAAAAGTAACGACAAACTTTAACTGGAGAGCAGATTATGATCCTTGTCCCAGGCTGCTAATGAGGCAGAATTCTTCATTCCAATAATGGAGTGTATATACAAAGGGTTAGAGAATCTGTCTTCAACTATACAATGTTGCTTTCTATCCATCCACTTCATAATCTTAACAAAACCTGTCTTGACATTAGAATCTGCAGTGCGAGGGAAAAAATTATTAACCTATTGTGAATAGACAAAGATCTTCCACCATTGCTGTTCCTGCATGATTACTCCTATGGATACAAGTGTTAACTTTAAAGTAATGTAAAGGAAAATGGGTGGTTCCAATAACTAAAATAGCAAAGACCTCATCCCGAAGTAGTAGACCAAGTTTCCCAGAGATTCAAAATGACTTATCTGGGATTACCATGACATAAAAGGAACAATTCAACAGTGTTAAAACAATCTGATGATGGGGCCAGCTCCAAGATACTATCCTGTGATGATTATACTAAGTCTTTCACTCAGTTTTATATCCATTTCAAAATGCATCGCCATCTATGAATAAACCAGATCGGACTTTTCCAAGTTGGAATGAATGGACCAAATATGAATAATCCCTGCAACCTTGTCCCATTCGCTCGCCACTAACCAGTCATTCAAGTGCAGCCTATCTTAGATTTCTTAACAGACTAATCACTCTTGCTTATTATTTAAGGCAAAGTATGGGTAAATATTTGATTGTCTTCAGCCATGTTCAAAGAACATTTGATATTTACATACCTTCCCTGAGAACTCTGTTAACTTCTCTCCGATTGATGGTTAGGGACATGGAAGTATGCACATTATAAGGACCAAAGATACAAAGTCCGAACACCTTGCTGGATCACCATATTAAAACTGCACAATCTCCCTCCTGAATTTGGCATGCTCATTCTGTGTGTCGATGATCAGCCACTAAACTCCTGTTGCCTTTCGTCCTAAACACCAAAATAAGACTTGTGTTATGCCATGCACTTCATTGCTTGCTTTTCAATCGTCTCGGCACAAATGGCACAAATCAACACCACTGTACACGATATACAAAATATAAACAATAGAATCATAATAAATTTTGAATACAAATTACTTAACTGTTAAAATGTATGGCAAATTATGATAAATCAATTACAAGGCTCATGAAAGATTAATGGATATCTTGTAGAAATGCTTTTATCATTAATACTATTTTTAATACAAGCCAAGCATCAAATTCACTTTATGAAATTAGAATGTTACAAACCAAAGGATCGTTTTAGAGAAAATACTTTAGTATGGAAAAGAAACTGAGAAGAGTGAACTAAAAGATAAATACAAACAAATATAAACCATGCAGTTCACTGGCTCTCTAGCCAAAGCCAAAAAGAGTAGGAACACGTACGTCTTCAGAGTAAGGTGGCGATCTGTTGCCTGACGTAATGGTTCGTAGGAAGCTACCTGCAGAGACTGAAGGGCTCGAAACAAGTTCCAAGGAGCCAGTAAAGTTAGATAAGTAACAGAAATTTTGGAGTAGGACTCAAGTTACCATATTGATACTGAACATAACAGAACTTGCAACAACCTCAAAACTTCCAAGTTTACCTAAGCAAAAGGAAAAGCTAAAAACCAGTAATATATAATATACATCACAAAACAAAACTAAGGTCATGAAGAAAAAAATTTAGCAGATTCTCTATATAAAGATTTTACAAAAATAGAATTGTATAGAACCATTTACTTCTCTCATTTGCAAGCATGAACACAATACTTTATGCAAAAAAAAATTAAAAACAAACCGTGGGAAAAACAGAAATGGTGCACACATCATCAACTAGGATGAAATTCATAGTAAAATAGGTAAAAAATCCAATTGTTAAAGATGAGACTAATACAATATTGAAAATGCCTACAAGTTTTGACAATTATCCTTTCACTGACGTTCTGGGAAAAATTCCAAAGTAAACTAATTAGCTATGATAAGAGAAAATAAATTGAAGAATATTCATATCAAGTGACAAGAAAAAGTGGCAGCAAATTAAACTTTTGTGCAAATGAAGAAAAAAAATACATCTCAGGTTCAATACTACTGCAAGGCGAAAATAAATTCTACATTTTGTAAGTTTTGTTTATTTTAATCAAAATTACTCTGTTTATAAGTAGTGGGAAAATTAGACAAAACTCACCTGAGGTGTTCATCACAACCAGATAATACCTTCGGTGACCTGTGTGGATACGTCCCTGACTGGTGATCGCCAGACTGGGGTTCAAGTCCCACTCAAACTCGTTAGTTCCTTGTTCACTGCAACTTCCCATCCTTGTGAGCTAATGATTGGGGGTTTGGGAGAACCGATAGGTCTATCTGCCGAGTAATCAGCAGCCATTGCTGGCCCACCTTGGTCCTAGTTGGACGATGAGGGGGCTTGGACGCTGATAATATGTATATAATTGGTCGGTCTCTAGGGCATTGTACTGCGTATTAAGGTAATGTTACTGTCCCTTGCCTCTAATTCATGAGTAGCCGTTAAGCCTTTGAAGCATGGGGCTGTGATGAAACTGCATAGAAAATAGGGCTATGCTGAAACTGTCGAGAGTATGGGGATATGATGAAACAGCATCGAAAATGGGGCTGTGATGAAACCACATACAGTATGGGACTGTGACGCAAATGCATAGAGTATGAGGTGTAACGAAACTGCATCGAGTTTGAGACTGTGAGGAAATTGCATAGACTATAAGCGGTGATGAAACTGCATAGAAAATAAGGCTATGATGAAACTGTCGAGAGTATGGGGTTATGATGAAACAGCACAGAGTATGGGGTTATGATGAAACAGCACAGAGTATGGGGTTATGATGAAACAGCACAGAGTATGGGGTTATGATGAAACAGCACAGAGTATGGGGTTATGATGAAACAGCATAGAGTATGGGGCTGTGATGAAACCACATACAGTATGGGGCTGTGACGCAACTGCATAGAGTTTGGGACTGTGAGGAAACTGCATAGACTATATCAATGGTGATTAGTGTATATTGATTAATGAAAGCAGTTTGTATAATCAAAACTAATTAAAAATGGCACAAATCAAAATTATAAATCTTATAAATACTGAAACTTTCTCTCCGAAAAAAACATTTATTGAAAGGTAAGCCTGTGCGAAATATAGGCAGCCACAAGAGGGTAAAAATATTGGTTCCTTATTCTACCACAATGTTCTTCAATCTACCTAATAAACCAAAAATTATTTTATCGATTCTCTATTTCATATCACAGTCTCTCGAATAGTAACTAACTTATAATCACTAAAGTCTTTCCCAAATGATAAATTCTTTGAATGTAATTCTCTGACAAAGTAATTAATATTTCCCTAGAATTTTGTATCTTTTCCTGATATCAACGACCAACTGGAGATTCCAGATATTTACTACACCTGATAATTACCAACGATATATTATCAAGGTGACAAAAGAAACCTATTTAATACACACTTTGCGAATACACTATGGAGTTTAATTATGTTCATCAGACACGAATGTGCTAATGTGCTTTCATAACCTATAAGGATTCTTTTTTACATTGTACTTTAGGCAATATTTGTTTTCTTACATCCTGCATGTATATTTTTTTACAAAAATATTTTTAATAAAATATCTTCACAACCACGTAATAATTTGTTAATTTAACCTTTTATGACGACCTAATGCTATTACTAGTACGTCAGATGCTAAAGATTTGTTACATACAGCTATGAGAATTTAAAGTTTACATTGCAAAGAATCGAAAATTTATAGTGTCAAATTGAATGACCAAGTTACCATCATTACCCATTCAAACCTCACAATAATAAAAAAAATTATAAGTGTGTACCTTTAACTTCTTCTAACCAGAAATGAGTAGCCATGTAGTTTTAACAAAATGATTATAAAAATTGTCAAGTTAGAGCATTATTATTATTATTATTATTATTATTATTATTATTATTATTATTATTATTATTATTATTATTAGCCAAGCTATGACCCTAGTTGGAAAAGCAAGATGCTATAAGCCCAAGGGCTCCAATAGCGAAAAATATCCAAGTGAGGAAAGGAAATAAGGAAATAAATGAGGAGAATAAATTAACAATAAATCATTCTAAAAACAATAACAACGTCACACCCAATCTAAAATCATACTGGGAAATTTCAGCCATTTTTTTATTCATGGCAAACCCCATGGGAAAACTATTAAAAGATATTTGTATGAGATGCAAAATCATATTAAACGTCCCTCTTTCCAGGTTAAGCTTAATTAAATATCCCTCAATTAAATCTGATCAGCATATCAAACATTATCCAAATGTGTCGCTAATAGTAAAAAAGTGTATAATTGTAAAGGCAGTATTAAGTATAAAAAAAAAAAAAATTCTTATTGGATGATGATTATCTGAAAAGTACTACAGGATAACCCCAAAGTTAAACCAAACGCAAAATTAAGAGTTTAAAACTGCCTACTTACTATAACATATGCTTTCTTATATGTCCAGTTTTCCAAACAAAAATTATTCAGTGTGAGGTTTTGCTTAATTATTATCAAATAGTTTTAAAAATTGCTATATGATACAGAAATTTGGAATATAATTGGCAACCTTAATCATCATTGCTGGCACATTCAGTTCGGCTGATTATCAAAAAGCTTCTACGAGATCACTACTTTAGTATCCGTAGTTGTATTAAAGTAATTTAAGTATCCGTAGTTGTATTAAAGTAATTTAACGACTACCGGTAACTGAAATATAGTAAGAATAGGCAATTCTAAATTTTGCCTAGTAGTTAATTATCCTGGAATTTTGCAAGCTTGCTAATTAGCAAGATTAGATTTGATTGGATTTATGAATTTGACCAAGAAGACCCGATACTGGGACCTGGTAGGCCATTCAACACCCATGTGCTTTTGTGGGAAACCTCGCAGTTACACTATGAATGAAAACATGAAATTTTGGCCAGATATGTAGAAGAAAAGAATCGAGAATGGAGCATCACAGAAGGCTAAAAGACCATTGCATCTAGGGACCGAAAGGATGCTGCAAAAATAACTAACTAATACCTACAGGGCACTGCTTGAGGTGCGCTGGCGACAGAGCATTAAACTTAAAAACTATTATTACTTATAACGTTATAAGTTCAAAGAATGATATTGATGGAAACCTCTTCTTTCAGATGGAATTGCAGAATTAGTACTTTTAAATTAAACCCTTACAGAACAGAAATTTAGTAATGTACAATAATTAATTTATGAAAAACATCCCTGTTGCTATTTCACAGTAGGCTAAAGCAGACTATAAGAACAAAGAAAAACTGCGCTTGCCTTAGTTTCAAAAAGCTACTGTTATAAACCACATTTAAATGATATTCCTGAAATCCTGCTGCCTTCCTTGCTCTGAAGAACAGCAATTGGTTTTTGGAACTGGTAATTATTCCTCTCAAGAATTATGAGAAAATGTTCTGCATTTTGACATATAGCCATCCTTGGGAATATCCTAAAATAATTAAAAAGGATAAGAAGAATATTTTGGAGACGTCTACATTTGAATTGCTCATACCTCTAACTAGAAAATATACCATTTGTAATTGGACAAAATAACAACCATATATACCATAAGAAATGACAGCCTTAAAAGTATTGTGATTCATAAACCTTAAAACCAATTGATTAATGTACTTTTACTGCCTGGATATGAGAAAAATTTTTAAACGGGATTTAAATTGCATTCGGATTGTTACACAAATTAAGTAGCATCAAACCTGAAATTGCTCAAAAGTTATTTCTTAATTCATTGGAAACTCCTCAATTTTAATCGCAAAATTATCTAAGAGGAACTTCCATACACTTCATGAATTATTTCGGAAATACAATTGGAGGTAAACAAAAAACATATTGAAGAATGGTTTTCAAACCCGAAACCTTTTTCGAGATCACAAAAGGCTTTTAATTAATAATATAGGTTTTACAACAGTACCAAAAGTTTATATACAACTCCTTATAAGAGTAATCTTTGCATATTAGAGACTTTACATCAACAAACCACTATCATCCAAAGCTACAGAATTGAACTAAAATTATTGCTATGTCCACATAAATAAAATTAGGAATTTAAGCCTATATCTTGATACTAAAATAGGAAGCAGTTAAACTTACTTTTTACTACCTATTAGCATAAAGTTTTGTGTTCAGAAGCTTCATAATTTTTTTTTTTTTATGGTAAATCTTGTTAAAATTGTGGTCTAAAATGTATGGTGTACATAAAGGCTACCCTCTTTATGTTTGTATAAAGGAACGAGTGCAAGCAAAGCCACGATAATAAGCTGGGTGGCAAAAATCCAATATAAGATTGATGTGGTTTTATGGAAAGGGAAAGATTTAGATTTTAAGACCCAATTTTTCATGGCAACGTTCTTTATTCATATGTCCCATTTGTACCTTACTATATGCAATAGTTTTGAGAAGCTAAAGGTCAGGTTTGCACTGTCAAATGAATATAAAACAACACCTGAAGAGATTTTTCAAATCCAAAATCACGGTTCAGGTAATTCAATGTGTTGCTTTAAGATTAATAGAAAACGTGAGTAAAAGTTTATCCTGGAAATATGTTAATAGCACAAACAAACTTTCCAGTTCATGCAAGACAGATACTTGTATATAATCTTAGTAGAGTTAATTTGTAACATGAAAGTTAAATTAGGTCACGTATTATATGAAGACGACTAAATCTCTGCAGGTAAAATTAGCCAGATTGCAACTAAAGGCCCTAATGAATATAAATCAACCCATTAATAACCCATAAGTTGCAAATGCACATGGGTCACAAGTTACCTGCATTTAAAATCTATATCTTGCACTTTCCATCAAAAAAGAGTAAAAAGGTGAAGCCATAATATTGTGAGCATACACACCTGCCTGTCTTGCTTAATCGGGCACGTTGTTGTAAGCTCTAAAGCTCATCTGACTAACTCAACCTAAAGTGATCTTTCGAGACATGTATCATCTAACCAGTCTACAGTTAAAGTCTTTTACGTTGTCACCTCTAAATTTCTTTCTGCTTTAGTAGTGATGACAAACTTTAACAGGCGAGCAGATTATGATCCTTGTCTCGGGCTGCTAATGAGGCAGGATTCTTCATTCCAACAATGGAGTGTATATACAAAGGGTTAGAGAAGCTGTCTTCAACTATACAATGTTGCTTTTATCCATCCACTTCATAATCTTAACAAAACCTATCTGGACATTAGAATCTGTAGTGCGAGGGAAAACATTATTCACCCATTGTGAATAGACTAAGATCTTCCACCATTGATGATCCTGCATGATTACTCCTATGGATACAAGTGTTAACATGAAAGTAATGTAAAGGAAAATGGCTGGCTCCAATAACTAAAATAGCAAAGACCTCATCCCGAAGAAGACCAAGTTTCCCAGAGATTCAAAATGACTTACCATGACAAAAGGAACAATTCAACTGTGTTAAAACAATCTGATGCTGGGGCCAGCTCTAAGATACTATCCGGTGATGGTTATACCAAGTCTTTCTCTCAGTTTTATGTCCATTTCAAAATGCATCGCCATCTTTGAATAAATCAGATTGGACTTTCCCAAATTGGAATGAATGGACCAAATATGAACAATCACTGCAACCTTGTCCCTTTCACTATTAACCAGTCATTCAAGTGCAGCCTATCTTGGATTTCTTAACACACTAATCAATCCTGCTATTACTTAGGGTAAAGTATTTGTAAATATTTGATGGTCTTCAGCCATGTTAAAAGAGCATTTGATATTTACATACCTTCCCTGAGAACTCTGTTAACTTCTCTCCGATTGTTGGTTAGGGACATGGAAGTATGCACATATGAGGACCAAAGATACAAAGTCCGACCTCATTGCTGGATCACCATATTAACTGCACAATCTCACTCCTGAATTTGGCCTGCTGCAGATACTCATTCTGTGTGTCGATGATCAGCCACTAAACTCCTGTTGCTTTTCGTCCTAAAAACCAAGATCAGACTCTTTGTGTTATGCCATGCACTTCCTTCATTGCTTGCTTTTCAATCGTCTCGGCACAAAACAATACCACTAAGAAGCACACACTGTACACAGATATACAAAAAATACACAATAGAATCATGATAAATTCTGAATACAAATTAATTAACTGTTAAAATGAATGGCAAATTATGATAAATCAATTACAAGGCTCATGAAAGATTAATGGTTATCTTTTAGAAATGCTTTTATCATTATTACTATTTTTAATACAAGCCAAGCATCAAATTCACTTGATGAAATTTGAATGTTACAAACCAAAGGATCGTTTTAGAGAAAATACTTTAGTATGGAAAAGAAACTGAGAAGAGTAAACTAAAAGATAAATACAAACAAATAAACCATGCAGTTCACTGGCTCTTTGGCCAAAACCAAAACGAGTAGGAACACTTACGTCTTCAGAGTAAGGTGGCGATCTGTTGCCTGACCATAATGGTTCGTAGGGAGCTACCTTCAGAGACAGAAGGGCTCGAAACAAGTTAAAAGGAGGAGTCAGTAAAGTTAGATAAGTAACAGAAATCTGGGAGTAGGATTCAAGTTACCATATTGATACTGAACATAACAGAAACTGCAACAACTTCAAAACTTCCAAGCTTACCTAAGCAAAGGGAAAAGCTAAAAACCAGTAATATATATACATCACAAAACAAAACTAAGGTCATGATAAAGAAAATTTAGCAAATTCTCTATAGAGTAGTTACAGAATACAATTGTATAGAACCCTTTACTTCTCTCATTTGCAGGCATGAGCACAATACTTTATGCAAAGAAAATTAAAAGGATGATCTTCACAGTAAAATAGGTAAAAAATCTAATTGTTTAAGATGGGACTAATACAATATTGAAAATGCCTACAGGTTTGAACAATTATCCTTTCACTGACGTTCAGGGAACAATTCCAAAGTAAACTAATTAGATATGATAAGAGAAAATAAATTGAAGAATATTCATAGTGACAAGAAAAAGTGGCAGCAAATTAAACTTTTTTGCAAATGAAGAAATAAAATATCTCAGGTTCAATACTACTGCAGGGCGAAAATAAATTCTACATTTTGCAAGTTTTGTTTATTTTAATCAAAATTACTCTGTTAATAAGTAGTGCGAAAATTAGACAAAACTCACCTGAGGTGTTCATCCCAACCAGATAATACCTTCGGTGACCTGTGTGGAAACGTCCCTGATTGGTGATCGCCAGACTGGGGTTCAAGGCCCACTCAAACTCGTTAGTTCCTTTTGTCGCTGCAACTTCCCATCCTTGTGGGCTAGAGATGAGGGGTTTGGATGAGCCTATAGGTCTATCTGCCGAGTCATCAGCAGCCATTGCTGGCCCTCCTTGGTCCTAGCTTGGATGAAGATGGGGCTTGGACGCTGATATTATGTATATAATTGGTCTGTCTCTACGGATTGTACTGCGTATTAAGGTAATGTCACTGTCCCTTGCCTCTGTAATTCATGAGCAGCCTTTAAGCCTTTGAAGCATGGGGCTGTGATGAAACTGTATAGAGTATGGGGTTATGATGAAACAGGATCGAGTATGGGGCTGTGATGAAACCACATACAGTATGGGGCCGTGATGAAAGTGCATAGATTATGGGGCTGTGACGCAACTGCATAGAGTATGAGGTGTGACAAAACTGCATAGAGTTTGGGGCTGTGAGGAAACTGCAGAGAGTATAAGCGATGATGAAACTGCATAGAGTTTGGGGCTGTGAAGAAACTGCAGGGAGTATAAGCGATGATGAAACTGCATAGTGTATGGGGCTCTGATGAAACTGTATAGATTATGGTCTGCTTTGAAACTGCATAGAGTATGGGGCTATGATAAAACTGCATAGAGTATTGAGCTGGGTAAAACTGCATAGAGTATCGAGCTGTGATGAAACTGCATAGGGTATGGGGCTGTGATGAAACTGCATAGAGTATGGGGCTGTGATGAAACTGCATAGAGTATGGTCTGTTATGAAACTGCATAGAGTATGCACATAGGAAACTGCAAAGAGTATGGGCTGTTTTGAAACTGCATAGATTATGGGGCTGTGATGAAAAAGCATAGAGAGTTGGGCTGTGATGAAACTGCATAGAGTATGGGGCTGTGATGAAACTGCATCCAGTATGGGGCTGTTATGAAACTGCATCCAGTATGGGGCTGTTATGAAACTGCATTGAGTATGTGGCTGTTATGAAACTGCATTGAGAATGTGCCTGTTATGAAACTGAATCGAGTATGTGGCTGTTATGAAACTGAACCGAGTATGTGGCTGTTATGAAACTGAATTGAGTATGTGGCTGTTATGAAACTGCATTAAGTCTGGGCTTGTGATGAAACTGTATAGAGTATGGGGCTGTGATGAAAAAGCACTGAGTATGAGCTGTTATAAAGCTCCATCGGCTACATGGCTATTATGAAGCTGCATAGAGTATGGAGTTGTTATGAAACTGCATAGAGTATGGGGCTGTAATGAAACTGTATAGAGTATGGAGTTGTTATGAAACTGCATAGAGTATGGGGCTGTAATGAAACTGTATAGAGTATGGGACTAATAAAACTGTATAGAGTATGGGACTGTAATAAAACTGCATAGAGTATGGGGCTGTAATGAAACTTCACAAAGTATGGGGCTGTAATGAAACTACACAAAGTATGGGACTGTAATGAAACTGCACAAAGTATGGGGCTGTAATGAAACTGCATAGAGTATGGGGCTGTAACAAAACTGCATGGAGTATGGGGCTATAACAAAACTGCATAGAGTATGAGGATATAACAAAACTGCATAGATTATGAGCTATAACAAAACTGCATAGAGTATGGGGCTGTGCTAAAACTGCATATAGTGTAAGATATGATAAAGTGCATAGAGCATGGGGCTGTGATCAAACTGCTTAGAGTTTGGGACTATAGTGAAACTTCATAAAGTATGGGCTGTTATGAACATGCATAGAGTGCGGGCTATCATGAAACACCATAGAGTATCAGACTGTGATGAAACTGCATAGAGTATAAGCTGTGATGAAACTGCATAGAGTAAGCGGCTGTGATGAAGCTGCACAAGTAGGAGGCTGTGATGAAGCTGCATAGATTATAAGCTGTGATGAGACTGCATAGAGTATGGGGCTGTGATGAGACTGCATAGAGTATGGGGCTGTGATAAAACTGCATATAGTGTAAGATATGATAAAGTGCATAGAGCATGGGGCTGTGATGAAACTGCTAAGAGTATGGGGCTATAGTGAAACTTCATGAAGTATGGGCTGTTATGAAAGTGCATAGAGTATGGGGCTGTAATGAAACTGCGTAGAGTATGGGGCTGTAATGAAACTGCATAGAGTATGGAGTTGTTATGAAACAGCAGGAGTATGAGGCTGTGAGGAAACTGAATAGGGTATAAGCTATGATGAAACTGCATAGAGTTTGGAACTGCGATGAAATTGCATAGGGTATAAGGAATACTGGAAGCGCAGAGAGTTTGGAACTGTGATGAAATGGCATAGGGTATAAGCTATACTGAAACTGCATAGAGTTTGGAGCTGTGATGAAATTCCACAGAGTATAAGCTATAATGAAACTGCATAGAGTATGGGGCTGTGATGAAACTGCAGAGAGTATGGGGCTGTAATGAAACTGCATAGGGTATGGGGCTGTAACAAAACTGCATAGAGTAGGGGACTGTAACAAAACTGTGGGGCTGTGATAAAATTGAATATAGTGTAAGATATGATAAAGTGCATAGACCATGTGGCTGTGATGAAACTGCTTAGAGTTTGGGGCTATAGTGAAACTTCATAAAGTATGGGCTGTTATGAAAGTGCATAGAGTACGGGCTATCGTAAAACTGCATAGAGTATCAGGCTGTGATGAAACTGCATAGAGTATGGGGCTATGATGAAACTGCATAGAGTATGGGGCTGTGATGAAACTGCATAGAGTGTGAGCTGTGATGAAACTGCCTAGAGTATAAGCTGTGATAAAACTGCATAGAGTATAAGCTGTGATGAAACTGCAAAGAGTATAAGCTGTGATGAAACTGCATAGAGTTTGGAACTGCATAGAGTATGGGGCTGTGATGAAACTGCATAGAGTATGGAGTTGTTATGAAACAGCATAGAGTATGGGGCTATGATGAAACAGCATAGAGTATGGGGCTATGATGAAACTGCATAGAGTATGGGGCTATGATGAAACTGCATACAGTATGGGGCTGTAATGAAACTGCATAGAGTATGGAGTTGTTATGAAACAGCATGAGCATGGGCTGTGATGAAACTGCATAGAGTATGGGGCTGCAATGAAACTGCATAGAGTATGGAGTTGTTATGAAACAGCATGAGTATGGGGCTGTGATGAAACTGCATAGGGTATGGGGCTGTGATGAAAGAGCATTGAGTAGGAGCTGTTATGAAACTCCATTGGGTACATGGCTATTATGAAGCTGCATAAAGTATGAGGCTGTAATAAAACTGCATAGAGTATGGGGCTGTAATGAAATTGCATAGAGTATGGGGCTATAACAAAACTGCATAGAGTATGGGGGCTGTTATAAAACTGCATATAGTGTAAGATATGATAAAGTGCATAGAGCATAGGGCTGTGAAGAAACTGCTTAGAGTATTGGGCAATAGTGGAACTTCATAAAGTATGGGCAGTTATGAAAGTGCATAGAGTAAGGAGCTGTAATGAAACTGCATAGAGTATGGGACTGTGATGAAAGAGCATCAAGTATGAGCCGTTATGAAACTCCATCGGGTACATGGCTGTTATAAAGCTGCATAGAGCATGGGGCTCTGATGAAACTGCATAGAGTATGGGGCTCTAATGAATATGCATGGAGTATGGGGCTGTAATAAAACTGCATAAAGTATGGGGCTGTGATGAAAAATGCACTGAGTAGGGGGCTGTAATGAAACTACACAAAGTATGGGACTGTAATGAAACTGCATGAGTATGGGGCTGTAATGAAACTGCATGAGTATGGGGCTGTAATGAAACTGCATGAGTATGCGACTGTAATGAAACTGCATGAGTATGCGACTGTAATGAAACTGCATGAGTATGCAACTGTAATGAAACTGCATAGAGTATGGGGCTATAACAAAACTGCAGAGAGTATGGGGCTGTGATAAAACTGCATATAGTGTAAGATATGATAAAGTGCATAGAGCATGGGGCTGTGATGAAACTGCTTAGAGTTTGGGGCTATTGTGAAAATTCATAAAGTATGGGCTATTATGAACGTGCATAGAGTACAGGCTATCATGAAACTGCATAGAGTATAGGCTGTGATGAAACTGCATAGAGTATAGGCTGTGATGAAATTGCATAGAGTATAAGCTGTGATAAAACTGCATAGAGTAGAAGCTGTGATAAAACTGCATAGAGTAGAAGCTGTGATAAAACTGCATAGAGTAGAAGCTGTGATGTAAATGCCTAGAATATAAGCTGTGATGAAACTGCCTAGAATATAAGCTGTGATGAAAAAGCCTAGAGTATGAGCTGTGATGAAACTGCCTAGATTATAAGCTGTGATGAAACTGCAAAGAGTATAAGCTGTGATGAAACTGCATAGAATTTGGAGCTGTGATGAAACTGCATAAAGTATGGAGTTGTTATAAAAAAGCATAGAGTATGGGGCTATGATAAAACTGCATACAGTATGGGGCTGTAATGAAACTGCATACAGTATGGGGCTGTAATGAATCTGCATAGAGTATGGCATTATGAAACAGCATGAGTATGGGGCTGTGATGAAACTGCATAGACTATGGGGCTGTAATGAAACTGCATAGAGTATGGAGTTGTTATGAAACAGCATGAGTATGGGGCTGTAATGAAATTGCATAGAGTATGGGGCTATAACAAAACTGCATAGAGCATGGGGCTGTAAAGAAACTGCTTAGAGTATGGGGCAATAGTGGAACTTCATAAAGTATGGGCAGTTATGAAAGTTCATAGAGTAAGGGGCTGTAATGAAACTGCATAGAGTATGGGGCTGTAATGAAACTGCATAGAGTATGGAGTTGTTATGAAAAAGCATGAGTATGAGGCTGTGATGAAACTGCATAAGGTATAAGCTATAATAAAACTGCATAGAGTATGGGGCCGTGATGAAACAGCATAGAGTATGGGGCTATGATAAAACTGCATAGAGTAAGGGGCTATGATTAAACTGCATAGAGTATGGGGCTATGATGAAACTGCATAGAGTATGGGGCTGTAACAAAACTGCATGGAGTATGGGGCTATAACAAAACTGCAGAGAGTATGAGGATATAACAAAACTGCATAGATTATGGGGCTATAACAAAACTGCATAGAGTATGGGGCTGTGATAAAACTGCATTTAGTGTAAGATATGATAGAGTGCATAGAGCATGGGGCTGTGATCAAATGCTTAGAGTTTGGGGCTATAGTGAAACTTCATAAAGTATGGGCTGTTATGAACGTGCATAGAGTATCAGGCTTTGATGAAACTGCATAGAGTATAAGCTGTGATGAAGCTGCACGAGTAGGAGGCTGTGATGATGCTGCATAGATTATAAGCTGTGATGAGACTGCATAGAGTTTGAGCAGTGATAAAACTACATAGAGTATAAGCAGTGATAAAACTGCATAGAGTATAAGCAGTGATAAAACTGCATAGAGTATAAGCAGTGATAAAACTGCATAGAGTATAAGCAGTGATAAAACTGCATAGAGTATAAGCAGTGATAAAACTGCATAGAGTATAAGCAGTGATAAAACTGCATAGAGTATAAGCAGTGATAAAACTGCATAGAGTATAAACAGTGATAAAACTGCATAGAGTATAAGCTGTGATGAAAAAGCCTAGAGTATAAGCTCGGATGAAACTGCCTAGAGTATAAGCTGTGATGAAACTGCCTAGAGTATGAGCTGTGACAAAACTGCCTAGAGTATAAGCTGTGATGAAAAAGCCTAGAGTACGAGCTGTGATGAAAAAGCCAAGAGTACGAGCTGTGATGAAACTGCCTAGAGTATGAGCTGTGATGAAACTGCATAGAGTATGAGCTGTGATGAAACTGCATAGAGTATGGGGATGTGATGAAACTGCATAGAGTATGGGGATGTGATGAAACTGCATAGAGTATGGGGCTGTGATGAAACTGCATAGAGTATGGGGCTGTAATGAAACTGCATAGAGTATAGGGCTGTGATGAAAGAGCATTGAGTATGGGGCTATAACAGAACTGGATAGAGTATGGGGGCTGTGATAAAACTGCATATAGTATAAGATATGATAAAGTGCATAGAGCATGGGGCTGTGATGAAACTGCTAATAGTATGGGGCTATAGTGAAACTTCATAAAGTATGGGCTGTTATGAAAGTGCCTAGAGTATGGGGCTGTAATGAAACTGCATAGAGTATGGGGCTATAACAAAACTGCATAGAGTATGAGGGCTGTGATAAAACTGCATATAGTGTAAGATATGATAAAGTGCATAGAGCATGGGGCTGTGATGAAACTGCATATAGTGTAAGATATGATAAAGTGCATAGAGCATGGGGCTGTGATCAAACTGCTTAGAGTTTGGGGCTATAGTGAAACTTCATAAAGTATGGGCTGTTATGAACGTGCATAGAGTACGGGCTATCATGAAACTGCATAGAGTATCAGGCTGTGATGAAACTGCATAGAGTGTAGGCTGTGATGAAACTGCATAGAGTATAGGCTGTGATGAAGCTGCACGAGTAGGAGGCTGTGATGAAGCTGCATAGATTATAAGCTGTGATGAGACTGCATAGAGTTTGAGCAGTGATAAAACTGCATAGAGTATAAGCAGTGATAAAACTGCAGAGTATAAGCAGTGATAAAACTGCATAGAGTATAAGCTGTGATGAAAAAGCCTAGAGTATAAGCTGTGATGAAAAAGCCTAGAGTATAAGCTGTGATGAAAAAGCCTAGAGTATAAGCTGTGATGAAACTGCCTAGATTATAAGCTGTGATGAAACTGCCTAGAGTATAAGCTGTGATGAAACTGCCTAGAGTTTGAGCAGTGATAAAACTGCATAGAGTATAAGCAGTGATAAAACTGCTTAGAGTATAAGCAGTGATAAAACTGCAGAGAGTATAAGCTGTGATGAAAAAGCCTAGAGTATAAGATGTGATGAAAAAGCCTAGAGTATAAGCTGTGATTAAACTGCCGAGAGTATAAGCTGTGATGAAACTGCCTAGAGTATAAGCTGTGATGAAACTGCCTAGAGTATGAGCTGTGACGAAACTGCCTAGAGTATAAGCTCTGATGAAAAAGCCTAGAGTATGAGCTGTGATGAAAAAGCCTAGAGTACGAGCTGTGATGAAACTGCATAGAGTATCAGGCTGTGATGAAACTGCATAGAGTATAAGCTGTGATGGAACTGCGTAGAATAAGCGGCTGTGATGAAGCTGCACGAGTAAGAGGCTGTGATGAAACTGCATAGAGTATAAGCTGTGATAAAACTGCATAGAGTAGAAGCTGTGATGAAAAAGCCTAGAGTATGAGCTGTGATGAAACTGCCTAGAGTATAAGCTGTGATGAAAAAGCCTAGAGTAGGAGCTGTGATGAAACTGCCTAGAGTATAAGCTCTGATGAAAAAGCCTAGAGTATGAGCTGTGATGAAAAAGCCTAGAGTATGAGCTGTGATGAAAAAGCCTAGAGTACGAGCTGTGATGAAAAAGCCTAGAGTATGAGCTGTGATGAAACTGCATAGAGTTTGGAGCTGTGAAGAAACTGCGTAGAGTATGGGGCCATGATGAAACTGCATAGAGTATGGGGCTATAATGAAACTGCATAGAGTATGGGGCTGTGATGAAACTGCATAGAGTATGGAGTTGTTATGAAACAGCATAGAGTATGGGGCTATTATGAAACTGCATAGAGTATGGGGCTGTGATGAAACTGCATAGAGTATGGGGCTGTGATGAAACTGCATAGAGTATGGGGCTATAATGAAATTGCATAGAGTATAGGGCTGTGATGAAACTGCATAGAGTATGGGGCTATAACAAAATTGCATAGAGTATGGGGGCTGTGATAAAACTGCATATAGTGTAAGATATGATAAAGTGCATAGAGCATGGGGCTGTGATGAAACTGCTAATAGTATGGGGCTATAGTGAAACTTCATAAAGTATGGGCTGTTATGAAAGTGCATAGAGTATGGGGCTGTAATGAAACTGCATAGAGTATGGGGCTATGACAAAACTGCATAGAGTATGAGGGCTGTGATAAAACTGCATATAGTGTAAGATATGATAAAGTGGATAGAGCATGGGGCTGTGATTAAACTGCTATGAGTATAGGGCTATAAACAACTTCATAAAGTATGGGCTGTTATGAAAGTGCATAGAGTATGGGGCTGTAATGAAACTGCATAGAGTATGGAGTTATGAAACAGCATGAGTATGAGGCTGTGATGAAACTGCATAGGGTATAAGCTATGGTGAAACTGCATAGGGTTTGGAACTGTGATGAAATTGCATCGGGTATAAGGAATACTGAAAGCGCAGAGAGTTTGAAACTGTGATGAAATGGCATAGGGTATAAGCTATACTGAAACTGCATAGAATTTGGAGCTGTGATGAAAATCCACAGAGTATGGGTCTGTGATGAAACTGCATAGAGTATGGGACTGTAATGAAACTGCATAGAGTATGGGGCTGTAACAAAACTGCATGGAGTATGGGGCTGTGATAAAATTGCATATAGTCTAAGATATGATAAAGTGCATAGAGCATGGGGCTGTGATGAAACTGCTTAGAGTTTGGGGCTATAGTGAAACTTCATAAAGTATGGGCTGTTATGAAAGTGCATAGAGTATCAGGCTGTTATGAAACTGCATAGAGTATGGGGCTATGATGAAACTGCATACAGTATGGGGCTGTGATGAAACTGCATAGAGTATGGGGCTATAATGAAACAGCATAGAGTATGGCGCTATGATGAAACAGCATAGAGTATGGGGCTATGATGAAACAGCATAGAGTATGGGGCTATGATGAAACAGCATAGAGTATGGGGCTATGATGAAACTGCATAGAGTATGGGGCTATGATGAAACTGCATAGAGTATGGGGCTGTGATGAAACTGCATAGAGTATGGGGCTGTGATGAAACTGCATAAAGTATGGGGCTATGATGAAAAAGCATAGAGTATGGGGCTATGATGAATCAGCATAGAGTATGGGGCTATGATGAAACAGCATAGAGTATGGGGCTATGATGAAACAGCATAGAGTATGGCGCTATGATGAAACAGCATAGAGTATGGGGCTATGATGAAAAAGCATAGAGTATGGGGCTATGACGAAACTGCATAGAGTATGGGGCTGTGATGAAACTGCATAGAGTATGGAGTTGTTATGAAACAGCATAAAGTATGGGGCTATGATGAAACAGCATAGAGTATGGGGCTATGATGAAACAGCATAGAGTATGGGGCTATGATGAAACTGCATAGAGTATGGGGCTATGATGAAACTGCATAGAGTATGGGGCTATGATGAAACTGCATACAGTATGGGGCTGTGATGAAACTGCATACAGTATGGAGTTGTTATGAAACAGCATAGAGTATGGGGCTATGATGAAACAGCATAGAGTATGGGGCTATGATGAAACAGCATAGAGTATGGGGCTATGATGAAACTGCATAGAGTATGGGGCTATGATGAAACTGCATAGAGTATGGGGCTGTGATGAAACTGCATAGAGTATGGGGCTGTAATGAAACTCCATAGAGTATGGAGTTGTTATAAAACAGCATGAGTATGGGGCTGTGATGAAACTGCAGAGAGTATGGGGCTGCAATGAAACTGCATAGAGTATGGAGTTGTTATGAAACAGCATGAGTATGGGGCTGTGATGAAACTGCATAGGGTATGGGGCTGTGATGAAAGAGCATTGAGTAGGAGCTGTTATGAAACTCCATTGGGTACATGGCTATTATGAAGCTGCATAAAGTATGAGGCTGTAATGAAACTACATAGAGTATGGGGCTGTAATAAAACTGCATAGAGTATGGGGCTGTTATGAAATTGCATAGAGTATAGGGCTATAACAAAACTGCATAGAGTATGGGGGCTGTGATAAAACTGCATATAGTGTAAGATATGATAAAGTGCATAGAGCATGGGGCTGTGAAGAAACTGCTTAGAGTTTGGGGCTATAGTGAAACTTCATAAAGTATGGGCTGTTATGAACGTGCATAGAGTATGGGCTATCATGAAACTACATAGAGTATCAGGCTGTGATGAAACTGCATAGAGTGTAGGCTGTGATGAAACTGGATAGAGTATAGGCTGTGATAAAACTGCATATAGTGTAAGATATGATAAAGTGCATAGAGCATGGGGCTGTGATGAAACTGCTAATAGTATGGGGCTATAGTGAAACTTTATAAAGTATGGGCTGTTATGAAAGTGCGTAGAATATGGGGCTGTAATGAAACTGCATAGAGTATGGAGTTATGAAACAGCATGAGTATGAGGCTGTGATGAAACTGCATAGGGCATAAGCTATGGTGAAACTGCATAGGGTTTGGAACTGTGATGAAATTGCATAGGGTATAAGGAATACTGAAAGCGCAGAGAGTTTGAAACTGTGATGAAATGGCATAGGGTATAAGCTATACTGAAACTGCATAGAATTTGGAGCTGTGATGAAATTCCACAGAGTATGGGTCTGTGATGAAACTGCATAGAGTATGGGGCTGTAATGAAACTGCATAGAGTATGGGGCTGTAATGAAACTGCATAGAGTATGGGGCTGTAACAAAACTGCATGGAGTATGGGGCTGTAACAAAACTGCATGGAGTATGGGGCTGTAACAAAACTGCATGGAGTATGGGGCTGTGATAAAATTGCATATAGTGTAAGATATGATAAAGTGCATAGAGCATGGGGCTGTGATGAAACTGCTTAGAGTTTGGGGCTATAGTGAAACTTCATAAAGTATGGGCTGTTATGAAAGTGCATAGAGTACGGGCTATCATAAAACTGCATAGAGTATCAGGCTGCTATGAAACTGCATAGAGTATGGGGCTATGATGAAACTGCATACAGTATGGGGCTGTGATGAAACTGCATAGTGTATGGAGTTGTTATGAAACAGCATAGAGTATGGGGCTATGATGAAACAGCATAGAGTATGGGGCTATGATGAAACAGCATAGAGTATGGGGCTATGATGAAACTGCATAGAGTATGGGGCTGTGATGAAACTGCATAGAGTATGGGGCTGTGATGAAACTGCATAGAGTATGGGGCTGTAATGAAACTGCATAGAGTATGGGGCTGTAATGAAACTGCATAGAGTATGGAGTTGTTATAAAACAGCATGAGTATGGGGCTGTGATGAAACTGCAGAGAGTATGGGGCTGCAATGAAACTGCATAGAGTATGGAGTTGTTATGAAACAGCATGAGTATGGGGCTGTGATGAAACTGCATAGGGTATGGGGCTGTGATGAAAGAGCATTGAGTAGGAGCTGTTATGAAACTCCATTGGGTACATGGCTATTATGAAGCTGCATAAAGTATGAGGCTGTAATGAAACTACATAGAGTATGGGGCTGTAATAAAACTGCATAGAGTATGGGGCTGTTATGAAATTGCATAGACTATGGGGCTATAACGAAACTGCATAGAGTATGGGGGCTGTGATAAAACTGCATATAGTGTAAGATATGATAAAGTGCATAGAGCATGGGGCTGTGAAGAAACTGCTTAGAGTATGGGGCAATAGTGGAACTTCATAAAGTATGGGCAGTTATGAAAGTGCAGAGAGTATGGGGCTGTAATAAAACTGCATAGAGTATGGGGCTGTAATGAAACTGCATAGAGTACGGGGCTGTGATGAAAGAGCATCAAGTATGAGCCGTTATGAAACTTCATCGGGTACATGGCTGTTATGAAGCTGCATAGAGTATGGGGCTGTAATAAAACTGCATAGAGTATGGGGCTGTAATAAAACTGCATAAAGTATGGGGCTGTAATGAAAAATGCACGGAGTATGGGGCTGTAATGAAAGTGTATAGAGTATGGGGCTGTAATGAAACTGCACAGAGTATGGGGCTGTAATGAAACTGCATGAGTATGGGGCTGTAATGAAACTGCATGAGTAAGGGGCTGTAATGAAACTGCATGAGTATGGGGCTGTAACAAAACTGCATAGATTATGGGGCTATAACAAAACTGCAGAGAGTATGGGGCTATGATAAAACTGCATATAGTGTAAGATATGATAAAGTGCATAGAGCATGGGGCTGTGATGAAACTGCCTAGAGTTTTGGGCTATAGTGAAAATTCATGAAGTATGGGCTATTATGAACGTGCATAGAGTACGGGCCATCATGAAACTGCATCGAGTATCAGGCTGTGATGAAACTGCATAGAGTATAGGCTGTGATGAAACTGCATAGAGTATAAGCTGTGATGGAACTGTGTAGAATAAGCGGCTGTGATGAAGCTGCACGATTAAGAGGCTGTGATGAAACTGCATAGAGTATAAGCTGTGATAAAACTGCATAGAGTAGAAGCTGTGATGAAAAAGCCTAGAGTAGGAGCTGTGATGAAACTGCCTAGAGTATAAGCTGTGATGAAAACGCCTAGAGTATGAGCTGTGATGAAACTACAAAGAGTATAAGCTGTGATGAAACTGCATAGAGTTTGGAGTTGTGATGAAACTGCATAGAGTATGGGGCTGTGATGAAACTGCATAGAGTATGGAGTTTTTATGAAACAGCATAGAGTATAGGGCTATAGTGAAACTTCATAAAGTATGGGCTATTATGAAAGTGCATAGAGTACGGGGCTGTGATGAAACTATATAGAGTATGGGGCTGTGATGAAAGAGCATCGAGTATGAGCAGTTATGAAACTGCATCGGGTACATGACTGTTATAAAGCTGCATAGAGTATGGGGCTGTGACGAAACTGCAGAGAGTATGGGGCTGTAATTAAACTGCATAGAGTATGGGGCTGTAACTAAACTGCCTAGAGCATGGGGCTGTGATGACAATGCTTAGAGTATGGGGCTATAGTGAAACTTCATTAAGTACGGGCTATCATGAAACTGCATAGAGTATCAGGCTGTGATAAAACGGCATAGAGTATCAGGCTGTGATAAAACGGCATAGAGTATAAGCTGTGATGAAACTGCATAGAGTAAGCTGCTGTGATGAAGCTGCATGATTAAGAGGCTGTGGTGAAACTGCATAGAGTATAAGCTGTGATGAAAAAGCCTGGAGTATAAGCTGTGATGAAAAAGCCTCGAGTATAAGCTGTGATGAAACTGCCTAGAGTATAAGCTGTTATGAAATTGCAATGTTTATAAGCTGTGATGAAACTGCATGGAGTTTGGAGCTGTGATGAAACTGCATAGGGTATGGGGCTGTGATGAAAGTGCGTAGTGTATGGAATTATTATGAAACAGGATAGAGTATGGGCTATGATGAAACTGCATATAGTATGGGGGCCATAATGAAACTGCATAGAGTATAGGGCTGTAATGAAACTGCATAGAGTATGGGGCTGTGATGAAACTGCATAGAGTATGGGGCTGTTATGAAAGTGCATAGTGTATGGGGTTTTTATGAAAGCGCATATAGTTTAGAGCTGTGATGAAACTGCATAGAGTATGGGGCTGTGATGAAACTACATAGAGTATGGAATTATTATGAAACAGCATAGAGTATGGGCTAGGATGAAACTGCATAGAGTATGGGGCTATAATGAAACTGCATAGAGTATAGGGCTGTAAAGAAACTGCATAGAGTATGGGGCTGTGATGAAACTGCAGAAAGTATGGGGCTGTTGTGAAAGTGCATAGTGTATGGGGTTGTTATGAAAGTGCATAGAGTATAGAGTTGTGATGAAACTGCAGAGTATGGGGCTGTAATGAAACTGCATAGAGTATGGGGCTGTAATGAAACTGCATAAAGTATGGGGCTATGATGAATCTGCATAGAGTATGGGGCTGTGATGAAACTGCTTAGAGTATGGGGCTGTAATGAAACCGCATAGAGTAAGGGGCTGTTATGAAATTGCATAGAGTATGGAGCTGTAATGAAATTGCATAGAGTATGGGGCTATAACAAAACTGCATTGAGTATAGGGCTGTATGAAATTGCATAGGGTATAAGCAGTGATGAAACTCCATAGAGTATGGGCTATGATGAAACTGCATAGAGTATGAGTTATGATGAAACTGCATAGAGTATGAGCTATGATGAAACTGCATAGAGTATGGGCTATGATGAAACTGCATAGAGTATGGTGCTATAATGAAACTGCATAGAGTATAAGCTATAATGAAACTGCATAGAGTATAGGCTATAATGAAACTGCATAGATTATAAGCTATAATGAAACTGCATAGAGTATGGGCTATGATGAAACTGCATAGAGTATGGGCTATGATGAAACTGCATAGAGTATGGGCTATGATGAAACTGCATAGAGTATGGGCTATGATGAAACTGCATAGAGTATGGGCTATGATGAAACTGCATAGAGTATGGGCTATGATGAAACTGCATAGAGTATGAGGATATAACAAAACTGCATAGATTATGAGCTATAACAAAACTGCATAGAGTATGGGGCTGTGATAAAACTGCATATAGTGTAAGATATGATAAAGTGCATAGAGCATGGGGCTGTGATCAAACTGCTTAGAGTTTGGGACTATAGTGAAACTTCATAAAGTATGGGCTGTTATGAACGTGCATAGAGTATGGGGCTGTAATGAAACTGCGTAGAGTATGGGGCTGTAATGAAACTGCATAGAGTATGGAGTTGTTATGAAACAGCAGGAGTATGAGGCTGTGAGGAAACTGCATAGGGTATAAGCTATGATGAAACTGCATAGAGTTTGGAACTGTGATGAAATTGCATAGGGTATAAGGAATACTGGAAGCGCAGAGAGTTTGGAACTGTGATGAAATGGCATAGGGTATAATCTATACTGAAACTGCATAGAGTTTGGAGCTGTGATGAAATTCCACAGAGTATAAGCTATAATGAAACTGCATAGAGTATGGGGCTGTGATGAAACTGCAGAGAGTATGGGGCTGTAATGAAACTGCATAGGGTATGGGGCTGTAACAAAACTGCATAGAGTAGGGGGCTGTAACAAAACTGCATAGAGTATGGGGCTGTGATAAAATTGAATATAGTGTAAGATATGATAAAGTGCATAGACCATAGGGCTGTGATGAAACTGCTTAGAGTTTGGGGCTATAGTGAAACTTCATAAAGTATGGGCTGTTATGAAAGTGCAGAGAGTACGGGCTATCGTAAAACTGCATAGAATATCAGGCTGTGATGAAACTGCATAGAGTATGGGGCTATGATGAAACTGCATAGAGTATGGGGCTGTGATGAAACTGCATAGAGTATGAGCTGTGATGAAACTGCCTAGAGTATAAGCTGTGATAAAACTGCATAGAGTATAAGCTGTGATGAAACTGCAAAGAGTATAAGCTGTGATGAAACTGCATAGATTTTGGAACTGCATAGAGTATGGGGCTGTGATGAAACTGCATAGAGTATGGAGTTGTTATGAAACAGCATAGAGTATGGGGCTATGATGAAACAGCATAGAGTATGGGGCTATGATGAAACTGCATAGATTATGGGGCTATGATGAAACTGCATAGATTATGGGGCTATGATGAAACTGCATACAGTATGGGGCTGTAATGAAACTGCATAGAGTATGGAGTTGTTATGAAACAGCATGAGCATGGGGCTGTGATGAAACTGCATAGAGTATGGGGCTGCAATGAAACTGCATAGAGTATGGAGTTGTTATGAAACAGCATGAGTATGGGGCTGTGATGAAAGAGCATTGAGTAGAAGCTGTTATGAAACTCCATTGGGTACATGGCTATTATGAAGCTGCATAAAGTATGAGGATGTAATAACTATAACAAAACTGCATAGAGTATGGGGGCTGTGATAAAACTGCATATAGTGTAAGATATGATAAAGTGCATAGAGCATAGGGCTATGAAGAAACTGCTTAGAGTATTGGGCAATAGTAGAACTTCATAAAGTATGGGCAGTTATGAAAGTGCATAGAGTAAGGGGCTGTAATGAAACTGCATAGAGTATGGGGCTGTGATGAAAGAGCATCAAGTATGAGCCGTTATGAAACTCCATCGGGTACATGGCTGTTATGAAGCTGCATAGAGCATGGGGCTCTGATGAAACTGCATAGAGTATGGGGCTCTAATGAATATGCATGGAGTATGGGGCTGTAATAAAACTGCATAAAGTATGGGGCTGTGATGAAAAATGCACGGAGTAGGGGGCTGTAATGAAACTGTATAAAGTATGGGGCTGTAATGAAACTGCACAGAGTATGGGGCTGTAATGAAACTGCATGAGTATGGGGCTGTAATGAAACTGCATGAGTAAGGGGCTGTAATGAAACTGCATGAGTATGGGGCTGTAATGAAACTGCATGAGTATGCGACTGTAATGAAACTGCATGAGTATGCGACTGTAATGAAACTGCAGGAGTATGCGACTGTAATGAAACTGCATGAGTATGCGACTGTAATGAAACTGCGTGAGTATGCAACTGTAATGAAACTGCATAGATTATGGGGCTATAACAAAACTGCATAGAGTATGGGGCTGTGATAAAACTGCATATAGTGTAAGATATGATAAAGTGCATAGAGCATGGGGCTGTGATGAAACTGCTTAGAGTTTGGGGCTATAGTGAAAATTCATAAAGTATGGGCTATTATGAACGTGCATAGAGTACAGGCTATCATGAAACTGCATAGAGTATCAGGCTGTGATGAAACTGCATAGAGTATAGGCTGTGATGAAACTGCATAGAGTATAGGCTGTGATGAAACTGCATAGAGTATAGGCTGTGATAAAACTGCATAGAGTAGAAGCTGTGATGAAAAAGCCTAGAATATAAGCTGTGATGAAACTGCCTAGAATATAAGCTGTGATGAAACTGCCTAGAATATAAGCTGTGATGAAAAAGCCTAGAGTATGAGCTGTGATGAAACTGCCTAGATTATAAGCTGTGATGAAACTGCAAAGAGTATAAGCTGTGATGAAACTGCATAGAGTTTGGAGCTTCGATGAAACTGCATAGAGTATGGAGTTGTTATAAAACAGCATAGAGTATGGGGCTATGATGAAATAGCATAGAGTATGGGGCTATGATGAAACTGCATAAAGTATGTGGCTGTAATGAAACTGCATAGAGTATGGGGCTGTACTGAAACTGCATAGAGTATGGCATTATGAAACAGCATGAGTATGGGGCTGTGATGAAACTGCATAGACTATGGGGCTGTAATGAAACTGCATAGAGTATGGAGTTGTTATGAAACAGCATGAGTATGGGGCTGTAATGAAATTGCATAGAGTATGGGGCTATAACAAAACTGCATAGAGTATGGGGGCTGTGATAAAACTGCATATAGTGTAAGATATGATAAAGTGCATAGAGCATGGGGCTGTGAAGAAACTGCTTAGAGTATGGGGCAATAGTGGAACTTCATAAAGTATGGGCAGTTATGAAAGTTCATAGAGTAAGGGGCTGTAATGAAACTGCATAGAGTATGGAGTTGTTATGAAACAGCATGAGTATGAGGCTGTGATGAAACTGCATAAGGTATAAGCTACAATAAAACTGCATAGAGTATGGGGCCGTGATGAAACAGCATAGAGTATGGGCTATGATAAAACTGCATTGAGTAACGGGCTATGATTAAACTGCATAGAGTATGGGGCTATGATGAAACTGCATAGAGTATGAGGATATAACAAAACTGCATAGATTATGGGGCTATAACAAAACTGCATAGAGTATGGGGCTGTGATAAAACTGCATATAGTGTAAGATATGATAGAGTGCATAGAGCATGGGGCTGTGATCAAACTGCTTAGAGTTTGGGGCTATAGTGAAGCTTCATAATGTATGGGCTGTTATGAACGTGCATAGAGTATCATGCTTTGATGAAACTGCATAGAGTATAAGCTGTGATGAAGCTGCACGAGTAGGAGGCTATGATGAAGCTGCATAGATTATAAGCTGTGATGAGACTGCATAGAGTTTGAGCAGTGATAAAACTGCATAGAGTATAAGCAGTGATAAAACTGCATAGAGTATAAGCAGTGATAAAACTGCATAGAGTATAAGCAGTGATAAAACTGCAGAGAGTATAAGCAGTGATAAAACTGCAGAGAGTATAAGCAGTGATAAAACTGCATAGAGTATAAGCAGTGATAAAACTGCATAGAGTATAAGCAGTGATAAAACTGCATAGAGTATAAGCAGTGATAAAACTGCATAGAGTATAAGCAGTGATAAAACTGCATAGAGTATAAGCTGTGATGAAAAAGCCTAGAGTATAAGCTGTGATGAAACTGCCTAGAGTATGAGCTGTGATGAAACTGCCTAGAGTATGAGCTGTGACGAAACTGCCTAGAGTATAAGCTGTGATGAAAAAGCCTAGAGTATAAGCTGTGATTAAACTGCCTAGAGTATAAGCTGTGATTAAACTGCCTAGAGTATAAGCTCTGATGAAACTGCCTAGAGTATAAGCTGTGATGAAACTGCATAGAGTTTGAGCAGTGATAAAACTGCATAGAGTAGAAGCAGTGATAAAACTGCTTAGAGTATAAGCAGTGATAAAAATGCATAGAGTATAAGCTTTGATGAAAAAGCCTAGAGTACGAGCTGTGATGAAACTGCCTAGAGTATGAGCTGTGATAAAACTGCATAGAGTATGAGCTGTGATAAAACTGCATAGAGTGTGGGGCCATGATGAAACTGCATAGAGTATGGGGCTATTTTGAAACTGCATAGAATGTGGGGCTATTATGAAACTGCAGAGAGTATGGGGCTGTGATGAAACTGCATAGAGTATGGAGTTGTTATGAAACAGCATAGAGTATGGGGCTATTATGAAACTGCATAGAGTATGGGGATGTGATGAAACTGCATAGAGTATGGGGATGTGATGAAACTGCATAGAGTATGGGGCTGTGATGAAACTGCATAGAGTATGGGGCTGTAATGAAACTGCATAGAGTATAGGGCTGTGATGAAAGAGCATTGAGTATGGGGCTATAACAGAACTGCATAGAGTATGGGGGCTGTGATAAAACTGCATATAGTGTAAGATATGATAAAGTGCATAGAGCATGGGGCTGTGATGAAACTGCTAATAGTATGGGGCTATAGTGAAACTTCATAAAGTATGGGCTGTTATGAAAGTGCCTAGAGTATGGGGCTGTAATGAAACTGCATAGAGTATGGGGCTATAACAAAACTGCATAGAGTATGAGGGCTGTGACAAAACTGCATATAGTGTAAGATATGATAAAGTGCATAGAGCATGGGGCTGTGATGAAACTGCATATAGTGTAAGATATGATAAAGTGCATAGAGCATGGGGCTGTGATAAAACTGCATATAGTGTAAGATATGATAAAGTACATAGAGCATGGGGCTGTGAAGAAACTGCTTAGAGTTTGGGGCTATAGTGAAACTTCATAAAGTATGGGCTGTTATGAACGTGCATAGAGTACGGGCTATCATGAAACTGCATAGAGTATCAGGCTGTGATGAAACTGCATAGAGTATAGGCTGTGATGAAACTGCATAGAGTATAGGCTGTGATGAAGCTGCACGAGTAGGAGGCTGTAATGAAGCTGCATAGATTATAAGCTGTGATGAGACTGCATAGAGTTTGAGCAGTGATAAAACTGCATAGAGTATAAGCAGTGATAAAACTGCATAGAGTATAAGCAGTGATGAAAAAGCCTAGAGTATAAGCTGTGATGAAAAAGCCTAGAGTATAAGCTGTGATTAAACTGCCTAGAGTATAAGCTCTGATGAAACTGCCTAGAGTATAAGCTGTAATGAAACTGCATAGAGTTTGAGCAGTGATAAAACTGCATAGAGTATAAGCAGTGATAAAACTGCTTAGAGTATAAGCAGTGATAAAACTGCATAGAGTATAAGCTGTGATGAAAAAGCCTAGAGTATAAGCTGTGATGAAAAAGCCTAGAGTATAAGCTGTGATTAAACTGCCTAGAGTATAAGCTGTGATGAAACTGCCTAGAGTATAAGCTGTGATGAAACTGCCTAGAGTATGAGCTGTGACGAAACTGCCTAGAGTATAAGCTCTGATGAAAAAGCCTAGAGTATGAGCTGTGATGAAAAAGCCTAGAGTACGAGCTGTGATGAAACTGCCTAGAGTATAAGCTGTGATAAAACTGCATAGAGTTTGGAGCTGTGAAGAAACTGCGTAGAGTATGGGGCCATGATGAAACTGCATAGAGTATGGGGCTATTATGAAACTGCATAGAGTATGGGGCTGTGATGAAACTGCATAGAGTATGGAGTTGTTATGAAACAGCATAGAGTATGGGGCTATTATGAAACTGCATAGAGTATGGGGCTGTGATGAAACTGCATAGAGTATGGGGCTGTGATGAAACTGCATAGAGTATGGGGCTGTGATGAAACTGCATAGAGTATAGGGCTGTGATGAAAGAGCATTGAGTATGGGGCTATAACAAAATTGCATAGAGTATGGGGGCTGTGATAAAACTGCATATAGTGTAAGATATGATAAAGTGCATAGAGCATGGGGCTGTGATGAAACTGCTATGAGTATGGGGCTATAGTGAAACTTCATAAAGTATGGGCTGTTATGAAAGTGCATAGAGTATGGGGCTGTAATGAAACTGCGTAAAGTATGGGGCTGTAATGAAACTGCGTAAAGTATGGGGCTGTAATGAAACTGCATAGAGTATGGAGTTATGAAACAGCATGAGTATGAGGCTGTGATGAAACTGCATAGGGTGTAAGCTATGGTGAAACTGCATAGGGTTTGGAACTGTGATGAAATTGCATCGGGTATAAGGAATACTGAAAGCGCAGAGTGTTTGAAACTGTGATGGAATGGCATAGGGTATAAGCTATGGTGAAACTGCATAGGGTTTGGAACTGTGATGAAATTGCATAGGGTATAAGGAATACTGAAAGCGCAGAGAGTTTGAAACTGTGATGGAATGGCATAGGGTATAAGCTATACTGAAACTGCATAGAATTTGGAGCTGTGATAAAATTCCACAGAGTATGGGTCTGTGATGAAACTGCATAGAGTATGGGGCTGTAATGAAACTGCATAGAGTATGGGGCTGTAACAAAACTGCATAGAGTATGGGGCTGTAACAAAACTGCATGGAGTATGGGGCTGTGATAAAATTGCATATAGTCTAAGATATGATAAAGTGCATAGAGCATGGGGCTGTGATGAAACTGCTTAGAGTTTGGGGCTATAGTGAAACTTCATAAAGTATGGGCTGTTATGAAAGTGCATAGAGTATCAGGCTGTTATGAAACTGCATAGAGTATGGGGCTATGATGAAACTGCATACAGTATGGGGCTGTGATGAAACTGCATAGAGTATGGAGTTGTTATGAAACATCATAGAGTATGGGGCTATGATGAAACAGCATAGAGTATGGGGCTATGATGAAACTGCATAGAGTATGGGGCTATGATGAAACTGCATAGAGTATGGGGCTATGATGAAACTGCAGAGAGTATGGGGCTATGATGAAACTGCAGAGAGTATGGAGTTGTTATAAAACAGCATGAGTATGGGGCTGTGATGAAACTGCAATGAAACTGCATAGAGTATGGAGTTGTTATGAAACAGCATGAGTATGGGGCTGTGATGAAACTGCATAGGGTATGGGGCTGTGGTGAAAGAGCATTGAGTAGGAGCTGTTATGAAACTCCATCGGGTACATGGCTGTTATGAAGCTGCATAGAGCATGGGGCTATGATGGAACTGCATAGAGTATGGGGCTGTAATAAAACTGCATAAAGTATGGGGCTGTGATGAAAAATGCACGGAGTATGGGGCTGTAATGAAAGTGTATAGAGTATGGGGCTGTAATGAAACTGCACAGAGTATGGGGCTGTAATGAAACTGCACAGAGTATGGGGCTGTAATGAAACTGCACAGAGTATGGGGCTGTAATGAAACTGCATGAGTATGGGGCTGTAATGAAACTGCATGAGTATGGGGCTGTAACAAAACTGCATAGATTATGGGGCTATAACAAAACTGCAGAGAGTATGGGGCTATGATAAAACTGCATATAGTGTAAGATATGATAAAGTGCATAGAGCATGGGGCTGTGATAAAACTGCTTAGAGTTTTGGGCTATAGTGAAAATTCATAAAGTATGGGCTATTATGAACGTGCATAGAGTACGGGCCATCATGAAACTGCATAGAGTATCAGGCTGGGATGAAACTGCATAGAGTATAGGCTGTGATGAAACTGCATAGAGTATAGGCTGTGATGAAACTGCATAGAGTATAGGCTGTGATGAAACTGCATAGAGTATAAGCTGTGATGGAACTGCGTAGAATAAGCGGCTGTGATGAAGCTGCACGAGTAAGAGGCTGTGATGAAACTGCATAGAGTATGAGCTGTGATGAAACTGCCTAGAGTATAAGCTGTGATGAAAAAGCCTAGAGTAGGAGCTGTGATGAAACTGCCTAGAGTATAAGCTGTGATGAAAACGCCTAGAGTATGAGCTGTGATGAAACTACAAAGAGTATAAGCTGTGATGAAACTGCATAGAGTTTGGAGTTGTGATGAAACTGCATAAAGTTTGGAGTTGTGATGAAACTGCATAGAGTATGGGGCTGTGATGAAACTGCATAGAGTATGGAGTTTTTATGAAACAGCATAGAGTATGGGGCTATAGTGAAACTTCATAAAGTATGGGCTATTATGAAAGTGCATAGAGTATGGGGCTGTGATGAAACAATATAGAGTATGGGGCTGTGATGAAAGAGCATCGAGTATGAGCTGTTATGAAACTGCATCGGTTACATGGCTGTTATAAAGCTGCATAGAGTATGGGGCTGTGAGGAAACTGCAGAGAGTATCGGGCTGTAATTAAACTGCATAGAGTATGGGGCTGTAATGAAACTTCACAGAGATTGAATTTCCGATCATCCGATAAAAGAAATGGTGATGGAATCTAAAACAGAGTATGGATTGGCTTACAAAATAAGTCGGATTCACTTAAACGTTCAAGGGTCAGAACGGCAGCGTGTTAAATATGCTGCACAGTTGCTGTCAAGAAGTTGCGGCAATGCTCTTAGTTTTCTAGGTAAAAAGGGGCTTTTCAAGAATAATGAAAGGGAAGCAAAAGGTCAGTTAATGGATGAATGGTTTGACATTATGAATACTTCATCCACGAAAGGAGACAAACCTACTCGATGTGCTTTCGGTATAAATTTGGAGTATCAGACAAGTGTTATGAACAAAATTAATGACATGTCAAAAGTGCGAGTGATAAAAGTTTTCAGTAAAAAAATCAATAGATTGCTAGATAAAAAAAAAAACTATCAATTTCAAAAAGGAATAATTTTAACTTACTACTCTCTTCTAGGCTTGTTTGAAATGCTCAAGACGTCTTATGGAAGTCGATTATATCCTAACAAGGAGGCTTAATCAAGACAGCCTGGAGCATTTATTTGCTTGTATTAGGCACATGAGTGGCCCACATGATCATCCTAACGCAGTAAATTTCAAATACAGACTGAAAAAATATTTGTTAGGGAAAGAAGTAGCCCTGATAACTGAAAAGTGTAACAGTATTAGATGCGATGAAAACAAAGATTGCCTGTCTAATGCATTAGTGTCCAAGTGTTCATCTATACAGGGGAAAACATCAGATAAAGAACGAGAAATTGCCTTGGAAATTTGTCTTCCCAGTCTCATCTTAAGAGATATTGAATTCAATCAAGAATCATGCATAGAAGGTGATGAGATTCTTGAATCAACTGAAACACGCAAAGAAAATGAAATACCTGCAAGTACACTTAGTTCTCTAACAGAGGAGGAATCTTTGAGGTATATAGGTTATTTAGTTAATAAAAATTTTCTTGGAAATATCCTGAATAAGGAAAACAAAGGTCAGGTGTTGTTGCAGATGATAAATGTTGGATAGATGTAATGAACAGAGGTGGTCTTCATGTACCCTCACATTCTTTCTTTTCCCAATTAAACAAGATGAGAAAAATCTTTTCAGCTGTCCATGGTGAAAAATTAGGAGCGGGAAATTATTGTATAAGAACTCTTGCTGACGAGATGAAACTTGCTGGAATTACCTTACCGGCTGATATTATATATTTCTTTGCAAAAAAAATATCTGTATTCTACAGAATTAGGCATTTAAACACAAAAACTGATTTCAATAAAAAAAAGTCAAGAGATTGCAGAAGTATGAATAGGAAATATGAAAATTGTTAAATAAGAGATTTTGTAAGTAAATTATTAATTTATTCATGAACCTGCAAATTCTATTTCATTTATATTTGAGAATTGTATAATAGAAACATTGTAAATAAATTCATAACTTATTTGTGAACCTCCAAATTATATTCCATTTATATTAAAAAATTATGTAGTGGAAACATTGTTAATAAATTGAAAACTTATTTATGAAACTGCAAATTATATTTCCTTAATATATGAAAATTTTAATATAGAAACCTCGTAAATAGAGAAATTATTTATGAAACTGTAAATTATATCTTATTTATACTTTTATATAAGAAATGAAATGAAGTTATTTTATTTCATGTTTTCTCTAACGATGCTACGAGTAATTTAGTAAAAAAAATCTCCTATTTCTAAGAGAGAGAGAGAGAGAGAGAGAGAGAGAGAGAGAGAGAGAGAGAGAGAGAGAGAGAATCAAAAATGAAAATAATTTGATAAGAAAAGGGTAAAGAGTATATTAACAAAGGTAAATACGCAAGGGTTCCTTTAACTATATGGCCGCAGTGACGTCTGCGCAGAAGTGGCTTAAATCGTACGCTGTCTGGCCGACCTTACATCTATAGACCTTGGTTAAGGCGACCCAGGTTGGATTTGATCGACCAGGATAACGACCTTTTGACTATGGCCTCGGATATCGAGTGTAACCGAGATCTGGATTACGACTGGACTACAATAGAAAGCAGAAATTCTAGAAGGAAAGAGGAACAAGAGAAATGTGATAGTTCGGAGGGAGAAATTTAATACCATATTGGAAGTAGAATAGCTCGAGTGGACAAAATAAAAAGGGCGAGAACTATAAGGGATGTTCCACTGGCAAAATTAACAGCAAAAAGTAGCCCAGATAAACATTTAACAAATCAGTTAGATCAAGACAGGAAAAATAATAGGTTAGAACAAAGTAAACGGTAGGATAATAATCATGCAATTTTTAGATACAGAAGGAAAATCAGTGAGTCTACTTAGGAACCCTATTAAGATGGAGAATTATTTAAGGCAGTGGTCATTTGCACAGAATAACTTGGTGGACTTTAAAACCAATGGAACTAAAATATATCTAGTAGCAGTTTTTAATGAAAAGTAAGAGATAAATGATTTCCTGACTAATAACTTTTGGTCCTTAAGAAGACACATCAGGGTAAATGTAGACAGCCAATATGAGACACCAGGAAAGTAGGGATACTGTGACCAATCTATAAGGAAATAGAGGAGGAGGAAATCGAAATATTTGGAGGATCAGGATATTAAGGTGAGCAAAATAGAAAGGATGTGGAAAGGCAAGAGAGAGGATTGAGTAAAAGCTAAATGTGCGAAAATTACATTCGAGGGAAATGAATTGCAAAAGAAAATAAATTTTGGAAACAATACTGGAAGTTAGGCCGTTTATACCAAAGGTCATTCAGTGTTTCAAATTTCAAGAGGTTTGGTCACCATCAACACGAATGTAAATATAAAATAAATAAATGTGTAAAATGCGGAGGAGACCATAAGGCAAAAGGGTGCAGTAAATACCTAAACAAGGACCAAGTAAGTGCACAAATTGCTCGGGGAAGCATGTCGCTAGTTATAGGGGTTGAAAAGTAGCTAGAGAAGCACAAAGAATACAGATAGTAAAAACATTGGCAAATGTACATTATGACCAAGCTAAAGTCAAATGTAATCAGTGGAAGAGGGAAAATGTAAGGGATAATGAAAAATGTGATCAGGCAAGTAATAAAACGACAGAAACAGGGACGAAGGGTGACATGTTAAGTTCAAAGCTTAGTGCTAAACAAACAAGAGACGAAACTTTCAAAAGAAATTATGCTGAAATTGTGAAAAGGGAGAAAATGAAAACTAATGATAAAAGCTGTCAAACTGATGGGAAGGAAACTGAACACAAAGTTCTAAAACTGAAATCAAAATGAACTCTAAAGACAAAGTTATGCAGATTCATCTGTTGTACAAATAATTTTGGACAATAAGGAAACTTCTGATAGTCATTCAATATTAATGGATGAAAATTTTAAAAGGGAAATGTTAGTTACGTTTGGTGTAACTGTTGACGATGAGGAATTGAAAAATCTTAGGAAGGATTTAAGCGTAAGGGAAAACCAATAGCAAGTAGAATTGGATATTGTAAAAAAATATCTATAATTCAATGGAATGCGAGGGTGTGTGTAACAATCTGTCCGAGTTAAAATTGATGTTGTACAGTGTCAAACCACATGTTTGCTGTGTATGTGAAACTTTTTTGAAAGAAGATCAACAGGTAAGGTTTATAAACTAAAGAGTTCTAAGGAAAGACAGTAGGTCAAAGAATGGGTGGTGTAATGATCATTATTAAACATGACGTTTGTTATGTAATGGGAAACATCACAGAATACCCAAACGGTAATATGGAAGTTCAAAACATGAAGGTCAAACTCAAGAGTGGTAATTTAAATATAATAAATGCGTATAACCATAGTGACAGGTTGACTAAAGAATTTGCTTATTACAGAGACAATGGGGAGAAATTTTATAGTTGTACGGGATTTTAATGCTAATCATTCCTTGTGGGAACCTGGTATTGCCGAAAATAAAATTAACAACAGCGGAAAAAGGATAGTGGAAGTATTTATCGAAAACGACAATTTAGTACTTATTACGCCGCCAGGACTACCTAAAAGACTCAATCATATAACAGGGACGTTCTCAACAACAGATTTATGTTTCAGTTCATCCACAATAGCAAATTATTTCAATATATAAGAGCTAGCTAACAAAGGTAGGGATCACACACCCATTTTAACATATAGTGACTTGGAAAGTGAACAAACTGAGTTATGGAAAAGAAAGAGGTGGGTGTTGGAAGAGGTTAACTGGCATGAGTGGAATAATGATATTGACGAGTTAGAAGTGGCAAATACATTGGAACGGGATAGTGAAATACAAGATTTCAGCAATAGAATGATCAAATCTAGTGAAAAGAATATCACACAAACTAATGAGAAGGTAAGCATTAAATATAACAAGCCATGGTGGAACGAGAAATGCAATGAGGCAGTGGCAGAGAGGCGACGAGCGAGAGAAAGTTGTCCACCAAACACCCAAATCTCTTGTAATAAAATCGACTTCCGTAAAAAAAAAAAAAAAAAAAAAAAAAGCAGTTGTAAAGAAATGTAATTAAGTTACAAAAAGAGTTTCTTCGGGGAATTACACAGGTAAAATGAATATGAATACACCCCAGAAAGAAGTTTGGAACACTATTAATAGGATTAAGGGAATTCCAGTTAGAGATCACCATCCATTAACTAATGGGGAAAACAAATTGATTTTCGATCCGATAGAAAATTCAAAATTGCTAGCAGAGGCCTTTGGGAAAAAATGAGTGTCAATTGTCTTGGAGTCAGAGAGGGGAATTATTGAATGGGTTGAAATAGCAAAATACAATAATGAATTTCAGGATTACAACACATTCTTAATGGCTGAGCTAGAAGAGTGCATCAAAGATTTGCCAAAATGAAAGTGCAACAGGGTTAGACAAAATTCATAACAAATTCATCAAGAATATGTCAAAGGGGAAACGCCATCAAGTATTGGGTTTTATTAATAAAAGCTGGAGAGTTACAAGTTATCCTAAGATGTGGAAACAGAGTATGATCTGGCCGGCACCAAAACCTGGAAAACCCGAGGAACTACCAGAATCCTACAGACCAATCGCATTGTTATCTTGCTCCGGCAAACTAATGGGAAAAAATGGTCCATAAACGCCTGTACTGGGTGTTAGAAAATAACGAACAATTAGGGGAAAAAAACAGAGTGGATTCAGAAAAACTAGCTGTACAACAGATCGGTTAGACTGGAGCACGAGGTAAGAGTTTCATCAATAAATCGTAAGGTAACAATAGTAGTTTTCTTTGACTTACAGAATGCCTACGATACAATAAACCATACAGCTTTGATGTATAAACTCGCACAAATGGTCACAGGGAGACTATTAGCATGGCACGAGTGCTTTTAGAAAGATAGGGAATATGTGGTAAATGTAAAAATAAATATTTTAACCTTAGAAAAATTAGATCAGGGGTTCCTCAAGGCTCAGCCCTAAGTCCTACACTATTCAATATTATGATGAGTGACATATCAAACGTAGAACCAGTCAAAAGCTCAGAATTTGCAGATATTTGCATCTATGTAACGGCATATACAATCGAGATAGCTTGTTTGGAAATTCAGGATGTGGTTGAATGGACCCAGAAATGGGGGGCCAAGGATAAATAGAGGAAAGACGAAGATAAAAAAAAATGAGATCTTGACCAAAATCAAAATTTACAATATAATTGAATGGGTACATCAACCCGGTAAGAGCAATATGCTACCAAAGACTGAATTTATTGAAGGCGGGTTCCTCCAACACCTGGGGAGTAGATAGGAAAACTTTGCTGATGTTCTACAAGGCTTACATTTTAAGCAAAATTGAATATGGAATTGAAGTATATAAGTCAGCAGCTAGAAGTAACAGAAAAATGGAAAACAATACAAAATATCGCTTTATGAATAGCGCTTGGAGCCAAAAACATATCACCCATTGTATCATTAATCACTAGAAGTTGGAAGTAACGTGACACCAGTAAGAATAAAAAAAAAATACAAAATGTTGCTTGACTAAGTAAAACTAAAACAGTTAGGCAGGAATCACCCAACTAGTCAGGAAGTTCTGGATAAAAGGCTAGACATAAGTAAAGCCATTTATATCAAGTGTACAAGAGATCATGATAAAAGTGGGAAGTGAAGTTAGGGATGCAACGGAAAGAAATGGCATTTCCCGTTGCAACCCCCCCCCCCCCGGGCAATGTATTGGCAAGTATCTTGGTGTTAGCCCAATGAATGCCATTGACCAGGTGGAACCTAATACCAAATTTATTCAATTGTTCTTTAGAATGGAAGAGGTAAAGTATCCTTACCACTTAGACATATATACAGATGGGTCCAAAAAAGAAAATGGTGAGAAATGGTCATGCGCAGCTTCCTATGTTATTCCCAGTCTTGACTTCTATTAAAGTTTTAGATTGAACCCAGCAACGTCTATTCTGGGTGCCCAATTATTTGCTATATGCGAAGCGCTGAAATGGATAGGGAGTAATTACATGCGCAAAGAGACGGTGATATTCACAGGATACAAAAGGATTCAAAACATTAGTGCACAATATAAGGGAGATGCTAATCGAAATGAATAGCAATTACAATTTTGTAAAACTGCAATGGATTCCAAGCCACAAAGGAATCCTGGGAAACTAATTGGCAGACACAACCGCTAAACAAGGACTAAATAACCCCTGTTCTACCAACAACCACTTGTCGATGACAGAGAAGAAAACAATATTAAAAGAAAAAATGATAGAAACCTGGCAAATGGAATTATTAAATCAAGTAAGTGGCTCGGTAAGTTTAAACCTATTATAGAAGACTGGGAGACAGCTTGTTGTAGAAATAGAAAAATAGAAACCTTCATGGGAAATTTGAGAATGGGACATGTTAAAGCAAATGCATTTTACATAAATTCAAGATGACAAATACACCTCTATGTAGCACATGCAATGTAGTAGAGGCCATTCCACGCGTAATAAATTTTAAGAAATTATCCTACAATGAAAGGATTTAGAAGTAAAATTAACAGTACTCAAATTGAATTGCTCTTTAATCTCTTAGGAAAATACGAAGAAACGGATACACAGGAGAGGGTGAAAACTGCCTTCATAACATTTCTAACTAAAACCGATTTACTAAACATATTATAATCTGTAAGATTTATTATCCAAGAGAGGAATAAGGATTAAATTTAGTCGTGACACGACAGTTCAGCGCTGGACAATTCAGCACAAAGACAAGTCAGAGCAAAGACAAATTCTTTATTGCAGGTGAAAAAAAATTTAAAAATTTAGTGCAAAAATAATTACAATATAAAATTTTGAAATAAGTCAAGATTAAAAATACCAAAATAAATGCTAAACAAATTCGTTAATTCCTATTTTTGAAGTGTTAACTGAAAACTAATTACTCGCAAATATTTTAGTTTGTCAACTCGGGTATCATATTCAGAAACTGTTGTTTTTATGGCGGAATAAGCTTGTTCATATTTTGAATGTTTTGAAGTGTCCTGTTGTCCAACATTTGTTCTAATCCGGTTTTTTTCTAGTATGATCTTGTTCCATTCGAAGAAATTCAATGAATTTGTAAATTGTTGGGGTGGTTATGACCAAGTAGTCTGAAATGCACGATGCCACCCTTCTACTGCGTTATTGGTTTTCGGAAGATTTCTGACAATCTGATCATAAATATTCCATAGCTCAGGCTTAAAATGAGGATCTTTTCTTCTGCGGCAAAATGGGCGTCCTATATAAGTGTCTTCGAAATAAGCAACGAGGTCGTCTAAATCTTCAGGTATTTCATCTTCATCCTGCAATTTTTCAAAGGCTTCAACAACATTTCAATAGGAATGAAAGCCAGTGCAACTAGTATCTTGCAAGATCAGCACATGCTTTCATTATGTAAATATAGGCTTGTTAGATTCAGGCTACCGTTTTTTCCCAAACACTTTGTCCCAGATGAAACGAGCAGCCAACTATACAAGCGCCAGAGAAAACTTCACTTACAGCATTATGAAACGACTTTTTCAAAGTCCCACAAAATCGTATCGGGTCGTATACCAGGTTCCAAATAAAGAAGCACATATAGAAGTCTTTTGTATGTTTCTTTACTTTTATTCTGCATGAATGCATAAAACATTGGATAAACGCGACCTTCGCTTATCATGTGTATAACATGAACTTGATAGAAGAGATTGGGTGCCACTTAGAAAGTGCCATCAGCACACCAATGCTAGTTTTCTTTCAGCAGTTTTTAATTTTCCAGGGTATATAATACAAAATATCGATCATAATCATCTACACCTGAATCGTAGCCCAAAAAATTATCTCCGTTGTGTTTTGCATAACCATTCGGGTATTTCAATATCGGCCACTGTAGTAGGAGCTGGAATTGCTCGTCCCTCTTTTCGTCTATTGCGTTGTATATTTCGCTGTATTGACGTATACTTTGGGAGAAGAGCAGTTGGTTCAGTGTTCAAGCCAACACAGATTTCTTGAATAATTCTTCTTGGTATGGCGTTTTAAGAACCAGCTCTGTCTCTAATTCGATGGAGTAAAGGCACATGATTATGTTCAGTCACTGTCTTTTCCAAGAAAAGCAGCCATCAACATGAATTCTGCCTTTACATTTTTCATCAACGCATCGCCACGACTCCTTTCCACTGGCAAGCTTTCTGCCCAAGCGATAAAAGAATCCATTTAAAATTATTTTCTCACTTTTTTTTTTAAAGAATTCGCTCCATCTGGGCTACTGTCTGAAAGTTTGATAACTTACTTTCTCTTTTGAAGGAACATTATTGATATAAGAATAAATGTTTAAACACAACTACTTAATTACTTTGAAAAAGTAGTTAGGAAGTTTAATGTTTAAATTAACTTCTTGGTGTTTTGTGTTTATATATATATATATATATATATATATATATATATATATATATATATATATATATTAATTTATATTCACTTTTGGTGTTTATGAGGACGATTGAAAAGCTACCATCAGAAATCCTTGCTCATTTCCTCAATGGAAAACATATGCGGCATATGAAGAGGATATGGAATGGTATCTGGAGTGACATGTTCACAGAATCTATCTTCATGAGGTATGGGCATGGACACGCTGGAATTGTCGGAGTCACACTCAAACAAGAAACTCTTAAAACCATGGGCTTTCAGTCGTCATGTATGCTACCAGTTAATGCAGGAGTTGGCTGTCATGAGAAGTGTGACAGCTGACGAAAAATTCCACAGTACTCGCAAGGAGGAGTCAGCTCCTCGTATGGAAAGTGATAAAAATGACAGATGGAAGCAGAAAGATTGATATGTGGATCCACCCTCTCAGTCCTGATGCACACCCAGGTAAACTTGTCAGCTTGGTCAATGGTTCTGATGCTAAATGTTGATAATATACTAAGCATCGATGAGGAGCAGGGCCCCGAGTTTGAAATATTATTGCCATATGGATACTGGAATACTATTGAAAAGAGTTACCACCCTGATTGTGATGAGACAGGGAATAAAAGTTGTCCATAAAGTCCTGTATGATACAGAACTCATTTTCTCAAGAGTTATTGTACTACAAGAAAGCTCTTGGAATGTGAACTTCAAAGATATTATCTCCTATGAACTAGCACCCATCCCCACTGCTCTATTTAATAATAATAATTCAGGTAAGTCATCCATATAATTGTAGTACCTAAATAATATCTGTGCTTCTCTTAATGATGGTATACAAGTCATTGTTGAAATCTGTATTGGTAAATTTAGTATGCGTTACTTATGTTTGCCGACCCCATATTCTGTGTATTAATTTCAGGGGAAATAAGAATCTACAAGTCCAAAGCTGTTCAAGAAACAGACGAGGGTTGAGGCGTCCGTAAGGAATGCCGACTAGATTGACTGCCCTATTATGGATGACTGTGCAGTCCTCTGGGTTATCCCATGGCTCACATCAAGTGAAACTAATCAAACTAGTCGGTGATTATGTGGAGTCCTTCAATCAATATTTTCAGAGAAGACTCAAAATTGGAGATGTCTATCTTGTGTCTGACAAGGTACATTGAGTTCAGCACAAAGTGTTCTGCCCACAAAACTAGGGGACCTGTGGCTACAAGATCTAACAGCTTGCTTCAAAGTCTCCATTTCCCCTCAGAACCACCTTTTCAACATACCAAGAAAGTAAGAGCCAGCTTTTACAGATCATTGTTGAGACTCCTGTGAATGATACCACAGTTGTTGAAGGATGCCAGAGCAAACTGGTCATAACTGTACAGAACCCTACCTCTAACAAGATTTCGCAAGACTGCATCACTTTACGACAGGATCTGAAGAACACCCATGAGGCAGCAGATTTGATAGTAGTTGCACAACCCATTTATGCAGCAGCCAAAGATTAAAGTACATAGGAGTTGTTGCAGATGACTTATGTCTATATTATGTTGCTATATCACTATTACAGCCAATCTCTCACTATCCACATGACATTACTTTCTACAAAATCTCAGAGAACAATGGTTGACATAATAGCAACAGTGCACGAACTCTGAGAGTTATGCCTTGAACTCTTGTCAGCTCATGCTCCGAGTGGATGTGACCAGGTTGCAAAGCACCAAGGCATAGGTCAAATGTAAATGTAGAAAGCTGTTAAAAATGGTAAATGCAGCCTTAGTTTACTCTGATCTAACTGATGATACGGGAGCTATTGTTAGCCAAGCTAAAAAGTTCATGTCAACCTCTTAATGGTATTGATAAAGCGAATTCAATGCTGCCAGAGTGGAAGCATGGATATCAAGGACAGGGAGGAAAACCAACTAAAATGCCAAAGCTTTGCTTTCTACCCACAATACTAGAGGCCTTCATGGGAAAAAGTAGAGAGCATCTCCAGTATGCCATCTGGAGAAGAGCTCAACAAGAACCCCTAGGTGCAGCTCCCACCGAGTATTGATGAGAAAGGATTGAGGGAACATTCACCGCAGTCTCTTACACTCCCGGGAACACAACAACCAGCACCAGATTTCTTCATGAGGGTAGTCTGCTGCTCTTGTCCTGTAGAGAAACCTTGTAATACCACAGCCTCTGGGTGCGTCTTAGCTAATCTTGCTTGTGCAATGTATTGTCAATGTTAGGGAAGTTGTCTCTGCAGCAATGAACAAACAATGCAAGTGCCAGTTAAACTTTCTGACGAGGAGGAAAAAGCCGATGAATAATTTGATTGTGTGCAAGTATATTTTTTTTTAACACGATTATATTTGTTTAACATTCTCTGACTATGTAACGCAAACACACGAGTTAGTATTTTCAGTTAAAATTATGATTAAAGAAAAAAAGTTTATAATGCAAAAATAATATATTTGTATGATTACACATTAAGACCCCTATTGTGAAAAAATGTTCAAAGCTAAGGAAGGGCAAACAGATCAAAATATGTTATCTAGTTGCAGAATCAACCTAAAACCACATTCGAAAACCCCCAGCTAGGGTTCAGCCGGACTATTCACTGAAGAACACTATATATCTCATTCCGACTATTCACTATGGTGCCCATCAACAACTCTTTACAATCTAGTGATATACATTGTAGTGTGTTTCTAATTATTAACTCAGTTGTTACCAGCCAGTTGGCCGATTTATTTATCCATTGATCCGTTCATCTCTCTCTCTCTCTCTCTCTCTCTCTCTCTCTCTCTCTCTCTCTTAGTAGTAGTAGTAGTAGTAGTTCGTTCTCTCTCTCTCTCTCTCTCTCTCTCTCGTAGTAGTAGTAGTAGTAGTAGTAGTAGTAGTAGTTTCTCTCTCTCTCGTAGTAGTAGTAGTAGTAGTAGTCTCTCTCTCTCTCTCTCTCTCTCTCTCTCTCTCTCTCTCTCTCGTAGTAGTAGTAGTAGTCTCTCTCTCTCTCTCGTAGTAGTAGTAGTAGTAGTTTCTCTCTCTCGTAGTAGTAGTAGTAGTAGTAGTCTCTCTCTCTCTCTCTCTCTCTCTCTCTCTCTCTCTCTCTCTCTCTCTCTCTCTCTCTCGCTCTCGTAGTAGTAGTAGTAGTAGTAGTAGTAGTAGTAGTCTCTCTCTCTCTCTCTCTCTCTCTCTCTCGTAGTAGTAGTAGTAGTAGTAGTAGTAGTAGTTGTTGTTGTTGGTGGTGGTACTGTAAATGCTTATTGGAGAAGTAGAACGATCGACACTATGATTGATGGTTACGCGACTATTATACTTGTGTTTGTCCCAACGATCATTTACTTGATCGATTTGATGTTTTCTGGCATCCTGGCATCAAAGGTCACTAACGCCGACTGACATCAAGCCTATACTTGTATTGTAAGTGTGAAGAAGAGATGTCCACCACTGGAAGGTAACAACAGAGTGGATCATTAGATATATACAACAATGTATCAGATACATAAAATATAAGAGAAGTTTAAACTGAAGCAACTTTCAGAGAGAGAGAGAGAGAGAGAGAGAGAGAGAGAGAGAGAGAGAGAGAGAGAGAGAGAGAGAAACTACAACAACTACTACTACTACTACTACTACTACTACTACTACTACGAGAGAGAGAGAGAGAGAGAGAGAGAGAGAGAGAGAGAGAGAGAGAGAGAGAGAGAGAGAGAGAGAGATATGCGGAGGGTCCAAGTGGAAACTATTTTATAGTGTTCGGATCCATTACTGGGTAATTGACTTTTTGCCTCTTCGTAAGGGAAAAAGTTCTTTATTCTTAACAATTAGTGATCCATAATACTCTATATAAATTTCTACACTGGGTGCAATGAATACACAGTAGCAAAATTTCGTACTGATATGAGCGTTCGTTACAAAGTTATTGCCCAAAAGCGTGCTTTCACGGTCTATGAAACCCACAGTATTATTATTATTACTTGCTAAGCTATAACCCTAGTTGGAAAAGCAGGATGCTAAAAGACCAAAAGGTTCCAACAGGGAAAATTAACCCAGTGAGGAATGAAAAAAAGGAAATAAACTTAGAAGTAATGAACAATTGAAATAAAGTATTCTAGGAACAGTAACAACCTTATAACTAGATCTTTCCTACAAAAACTATAAAAAAGTAAAAGAGGAAGATAAATAAGATAGAATAATGTACCCTCAAACAAGAGAACTCTACCCCCAAGAAACTGGAAAACCATGGTACAGAGGCTATGGCAAAGACTAGAGAACAATGGTTTGATTTTGTAGTGTCCTCCAAGAAGAGCTGCTTACCATAGCTAAAGAGTCTCTTCTACCCTTACCAAAGGGAAAGTAGTCACTGAACAATTACAATGAAGTAGTTAACCCCTTGAGTGAAGATGAATTGTGTGGTAATCTCAAGTGTTGTTAGGAGTATGAGGACAGTGGAGAATGTGGAAAGAATAGGCCAGACTATTCTGTGTATGTGTAGGGAGAGGGAAAATTAGCCGTAACCAGAGGAAATAACACACTACCGGTAGTATCCCAACGGGGAATCGCGTCCCAGTTACAAGGGTTATGAAGTAGCCAGAGAAACAAAAAACGCAAGTAGTAAAGATAGGAAAATGTACCTTACAACGAAGAATAAGCAAATTAAAATTCATATTAGTTAATTAATAAATCAACAAAAACAAGGGGCAAGGGGACATGTTGACTTCAAAGTTTAATACTAATCGGGTAAGAGACCAAACTTTCAATTACCGCTTTATTAAGAGTTTGAAAAGGAATAAAAGCAAACCATAAGATAAAAGTTGCTAAGTTAAAGGAAATGACACTGGGCCAAAGAAAATTGTAAATCTGAAAAAAATTGACTCAATGATGTAATGTTTACAAAGAATTCTTAACAGCAATGAAACATCTGACAATTTAGTGACAACTATTACACAAAGAATAAAATCATTTAAAAAACAATACTAATTACTTTTGGTAAAACTATTGACGATAGGAATTGGAAAACCTTTGAAAGCACTTAAGTGTTATGGACAAACCTTTAACATACAAAAATTAATAACAAATTCACCGGGTTAAGTAACAATAAGAGTTAAAACGAACCACATATTTTCTAAGCATATAGAACTTGAAAAGAAGAGCAGCAAGTAAGGTTTATGCACTACAAACTCCGAAGGAAAGAAGGCGTTGGTCATAGATTTGGAAGTGTAAAAATCCTTATAACCGACGTGATTACAGTATATGATTAGTTAGAAATAAAACAGGATACGGTATCCAAACAGTAGTGTGCGAGGGGCCAGTTAGGTAATAACACGATGTGAATGCAACTAAACTTAACTAAACAATTATAGAGCTTTTATACAGCGGCTTGCGAGCAAGAACGTCACAAAAATTCTAACAATAAAAAAAGTGCTAGAACGAATAGAACGGAAAGACTGGTGGTCTATCAACAGTGCTGGGAAGAGTTAAGAGCGAGTGATAAGATAAAAAAATCAAAACCATTACAGTGTACGAGCGTGTATGAAACACGTGTGGTACACAATAGCATGAAAGTTCAACATATCAAAGAAACTATAGAGGCAATTTAGATATAATGAATACTTATAAGCCAAATGACCGGCTGATTAAAAGAATAATTTGAATACTATATAGATAAGACAGGGAAATGTTTTATGGTATAGTAGATTTCAATGCTCACCACTCACAGCAGGCTTCTATCGCCGAAAAGGAAATCAATGATATTACTTGCTAAACTACAACCCTAATTGGAAAAGCGGGATGCTATAAGCCCAGGGGCTCCAACAGGGAAAATAGCTCAGTGAGGAAAGGGAACAAAGACAAATGAAATATTTTAAGAAGAGCAACAAGATCAAAATAAATATCTCCTATATAAACTATAAAAACTTTAAAAAACCAAGAGGAAGAAAAAAGATAGAATAGTGTGCCCAAGTGTACCCTCAAGCAAGAGAACTAACCCAAAAGACAGTGGAAGATCATGGTACAGAGGCTATGGCACTACCCAAGATTAGAGAACAGTGGTTGATTTTGGAATGTCCTTCTAGTGGGAAAAGGTTAGTAGAGGTAGTAAATGAAAATTATAATCTAGTTCCAGTTAAGCCACATGGAAATTTTCAACAATATATTATAGCTTTGCTTCATTATTAATTGTCAATTCTTTAATATATATGAGCTAGCAGACAGGGATAGTGGTCATACATTAATGTTAACAGTGTTACATGGAAACAACAAACAGGGTTATGACAAAAATGGAATAACGATATAGACATAATAGAAAAGGTGAATACATTAGAGCAGAAGAGCTTGACGGTGATATAATAGATTTCAGGGATAGAATGGTAAAATATTGTAAAGAGATTATCAGAAACTACAGAGAAGGCAAATTGTAAATATAAGCATTGATGGATCGAGAAATGTAAAGCGGGGTTTACACGGTCGAACCCGGTTGTCAAACGGTTCGAAGAGTTGGAGTCCGTCACAAATGCATAAGGTTTGTGGACAATGAAACCCCGCCCAATAAAGTCAGGCAACAACAGACTTTCTTCGAACCGTTCGACAACCAATTACCCCGGTCAAACGTTCGAACATCCCTTCAAATACTTGTCTGTCGAACCGCGTTCGACGAACCGTTCGACCGTGTAAACCCCGCTTAAGACAGTGGCGGAAAGGCGACGAGTGATAATGCCATTTGCTAAACACCCAACCACTTGTAATAAAACGGACTACCGTAAAACAAATTTG